>NC_142881.1:6137500-6444166 GCF_051225735.1 Oryctolagus cuniculus
GTTCATGCATTAAGCTACACCCAACCAGGACACGGTCCTGCCCGAAGTCAGCACGATCCCAAGGGTGTTGAGAAGGGAATAGCACCCATCATCTTCCAGATTCTTCTAGAAGAAACTGCTCCAAAAATAAAAGAGGAGTCCATGCATTTAAAAAAAAAAAAAAAAAAAAAAAAAAGAGCCAAACAGCAACATTTTCCTCAATTGCTAATTTTTCATTAATTTTCCCCAAATGCTCTGAGCATCCCACCAACAGATTTTGAGAGAACATTGCCCCATTTTCCTGTTGGTCAAGGCCCCACGTCGGAGTCCTGAGCAGCCTGGGGGTGAGGCCAGAGCCCCCCACGAAAGGCATGCTGCCCCCTGGAGTCCTCCCAGCATGGCTCCCACTGGGTCAGTTTCTCCGACGCACGCAATGCCCTTTCTGCTTCGTGGTCCTGGCCCTGGGGCCTTGAGCTTCTTAGAGACCCAGAAGAAGTACCCGGGAGCATTTCATGTCCAGTCTCTGGCCAGCCGAACTGATCCCTTGGATGTGGCCTCTGTCTGTGACACGGAAGGGACGCAGGCCTGGGTGGCCGTCACACTCCTTGCTGTGAATAAACTTCACGGCTGAAGCTGTTTCCCAGCTTTTTCAAGGCCGGGAAGGAAGCAGAGGAGCCTAAATATGGAGCAGACGCTGCTAGAGCATCCGACACCAGCTGCAGAGATCGGATGGCTGCAGCCGGTCGCCAGCCTCAGGCATCCCCACCTGCGGTTGTCTCTGCGCGCCCTGGAGCTGGCTGGCATGCTCTCAGTTCTAGGGTGGGGCCAGGGGCAAGATGATCATGATGATCATGACGATGTGGTTTCCTGGAAATCTGCTTCCTGTTAGATGTTATCCGGCCCTTGGCTCAGATTCTTGGGCGCTAAACAACATCTCAGGAAGGCAACTTGTTCTCCCCAGTGTTGAGCCAAGCAAACTGCCTCTCCCTGGACACTGGGCGCCTGCTTCCGAGGGTCTCTCCCCTTGCAAAGGCTGCTGCGCCTCCTCCGGCCACCCGAGCTCACCTGAAGGAGTCACCCCTGGTCTTCAAACGCTCCCTGTTGCGCAAATGACACTGCCTTAGTTTGGAGAGGCTGGTAGCTGTGACATTTCTCATTCTATTTTTTTTTATTTTTACAGACAGAGTGGACAGTGAGAGAGAGACAGAGAAAAAGGTCTTCCTTTTGCCGCTGGTTCACCCTCCAATGGCTGCTGCGGCCGGCGCATTGCGGCCGGCGCACCGCGCTGATCCGAAGGCAGGAGCCAGGTGCTTCTCCTGGTCTCTCATGGGGTGCAGGGCCCAAGCACTTGGGCCATGCTCCACTGCACTCCCAGGCCACAGCAGAGAGCTGGCCTGGAAGAGGGGCAACCGGGACAGAATCCGGCGCCCCGACCGAGACTAGAACCTGGTGTGCCAGCGCTGCTAGGTGGAAGATTAGCCTATTGAGCCCCGGCCTCTCATTCTATTTTAATGAGATCACTGTTCAGTTAATGGGTGGGAGTTGGTTCTGTGTGCTGGCTAGGGTAGCAGGGAGTCCAGACCAAGGGGTCCCAGGCACACCCACCCTCTGATCCCGAGCAAAGTCACTTATTTTCCCAGAATCTCGGCTCTCCCGCTGTGAAATGAGACTGAGGTCACTCCATCACTGGTTCCTGAGCCGCAGCATCATTGCAGCTCATTGTCAAGTGTAAGATGCTACCCTGACGAGAGACGCAGGATGATGACCATGAGCTTACAGTGGCCAGAGGAAGGGAGAGAGAGCTGCCAGGCACCAGAGGGACGCCGGCCCTGCTGGCCCTTCCAGGAAAAGGGGGACCCTCACACGCCCCGAGCTTCGTAAGGTCCTCCTGCAACCCTTAGTGAACACAGTGTGGCAGCTGTTTTCAAACCAGCCAGCCAGGTGTCAGCTGTTTAATGGGAAAGAATCAAAACAAAAGTAAACACCCCCAGCCCCTCCTGGGCATCAGCCCATAGCTCCCTCTGATTGCAACACACCCAGATGCAGGTCAGTGGCCCCGGGGCTGCCCACCGCAGCCCGCAGCCCGCAGCCCTGGATATCACCCACGCTCCGGAGGAGGAGGAGGCCTTCCCTAGCTCGCCTCTGAGTGTCCCAGAGCAAAGCACCCACACAAGGCTCAGCCGCTTTTGCGCACTTTCCTGCGCTTTCTAAGGGGCGGGTGTGGAGAGCTCTTCAGGCTGGAGGAGGGGCGCTGGGGAGGCCGGGAACCCTCTCCCAGCAGTGAAGGGGGGTGGTCTGTGCAGAGCGGCTCCAGCAGTAGGACGGAACGTGAAGGGGAGGGGCTTCCATGCAGAACGAGGAAGACTCTTCTAACAGTAACAGCAGGACCGGCTGCCTTGGCCGGCGGAGGGGAGGAAAGGTTTGGCCATGCAGGGGTTCCAGCGGAATCTGGGGAGCGGGTCCGGTGCTCTGCCAGAAGCCCCGGCGGGGGCGGGGACCGCCTGAGCTGGTGTCCTCCCTGCTCCGGAGGTCACAGCTGCGCAGGAGCAGACAAAACCGAAGGCTGAATGTTTGTCTAAGCTCCAACCCGTCACCCTACACTTACTGATGGAAAGCAAAAATGAGACACAATCTTTCTTGGAAATATGGACAGCTTGTTTGTCCTTTTTTATTGTATTATTTTTCAAGTTGTTTTTTCCTCTACAATTTACTTGTGAGGAGGTTCCTCCCCCCTCTCTCCACGCACCTCCCTACACGTTCAAAGCATGAATGGTGGCAGCGGGGGCCACGCCCCTACCTGGAACTAAGTTTCGGGCAGTGTGCATTCTCGCAGCCGTCCTGTTTCAGAGTTCAGAGGTGAACAGAGTAGAACCGAGGTCGCCTTATCTGCTGGACACTGACGGGCAGCCCACTGACAGCCACGCTTCATCTGACTTCCTGAGTAATTTGATTCTCCCTGTTTTCCCAGAGAACTACAAATTGCAGCTTTCTGGTCATGTGCGTAATCATTTTCCTAGGCGAGTTTTCCAGACTTGCGCTGTCCGTTTCGTACACGGCATCTCAAAATGCATGAAGGTTTGGAAGGCGAGCGCTGCGTCGGACAAATGAGGAGATTCCTCTAGGCCCCACGTGTCCAGCTCTGACCCCTGACTCGTGTCCACACCTCCTGGCAAGAGGTGAAATTCCACACGGCAGAATTAAAGTGTGGTTTGTGCCTAAGCTAAAAACCTGCCTGAATCCATCTACCGCATGTCTTGGCCTAACCCTCCAAAGAGCTTCGGGGTGTGGACGGCATTGATCGCTCCGACTTTTCCCAAGGACGCTTCTTTGTGTCACCCCGGCTGGATGTCCTCGGGCCAGAGGGCCCCACCTGGCAGCCCTGGACTCCCAGGGTCAGACAACCGAGGCCCAGCCTCAGCCCTCTCTGCTCAAGGACAGCTTATTAATGGCATCTTTCTCCATCAAGATTCACTGGCCGGCGCTGCGGCTCACTAGGCTAATCCTCCGCCTGTGGCGCCAGTACCCCAGGTTCTAGTCCCAGTCAGGGCGCCGGATTCTGTCCCGGTTACTCCTCTTCCAGTCCAGCTCTCTGCTGTGGCCCGGGAGGGCAGTGGAGGATGGCCCAGGTGCTTGGGCCCTGCACTCACATGGGAGACCAGGAGGAAGCACCTGGCTCCTGGCTTTGGATCGGTGCCATGCACTGGCAACAGCAGCCATTTGGGGGTGTGAACCAATGGAAAAAGGAAGACCTTTCTCTCTGTCTCTCTCTCACTGTCTAACTCTGCCTGTAAAAAAAGATTCACCATCCAGATTCCCAGCTACCAAAAGGGACCGGGCCATTGTTCTAGCAAGTGGTGCCCTCAGGGGACCTTTGCACTATTCAGGGTCAGACAGCCCCCGGGGGAGGGTCAGAGGCCTGCATCTGCACGCTCGGCAGATACTAGCAGTGGCATCCTCCTTCTTCAAACGCAGCTCGGTGGAGAGCGTGTCTCACTGAGCAAAACTGAGCCCAACGCAGGGAGAGTTTTGTTAGCAGCACTGTAATTCGTGGCCCGATATGTTTCTTGCGACCTGAATTTAAGCGTTGTCTTCTAACCACCTAGCAAACTCCTGCAGTCACATCAGTGTGCACTGTGTGACAACTGGGAATTTTAAAAACCATATTTCCACATTCGCTGAGAACTTAGGGACTGAACGGTCAGTGAGATTTAAAATGCTGATATATGGGAATTCTATGGCAAACCCTGATCATCCTATCAGGTGCCAAATAAGACAGCGCACAAGATGCATCACACAGACGACGTCTCTTGTGTAAAAGTTGCCATTTCGTCTGCTCTCAGGGTTGGGGACTAATCGTACTGCAAATTTCAGCTCATATAGAACTGTGCACTTGGTGAGGCTGGTCTTAGGACTGCCAGTAATTTGTGGAAATTGATTACTTGACGAGCAACCGGCTCCTTATGGCAGAGATGATAAAAACAACTATTTGTTGTCAAGATGATTTTTTTTCCCCTTAAAAAACATTCAATAAAACTGCTGGAAATCGCGCTGGCTGGAAGAGGAGTTTGTAATTTTCCGAGTACTTTGTGTCTCTTGCAGCAGCATTCACTCCGAGAACAGAGCCCCGAGCGGCCGCGCTGGTGAGGAACCATGGCCTCTTCCGAAACCCTGGACGGGGAACAAAACGAAGGCGCCCTGGCCTCTCAGAGATAGAAGTATTGATCGCAGGAGCCCCGCAGCCGCAGCCAACAGGTTATTGGAAAATAATGAAAGCTTGTCTCCCCGTCGCAGCATCCCAACACTTTGCATTATCACTCGAGTATTAATTATCCAGCAGGACATCTGCAGTAAGGGGCAGAGTCATACAAAAACCACTCAACGTTTCTGATGTTATCTTTGGTCGTGTGATCCCTCCCGCAACCCTGGCAATGCGTTCCTGGATCAGTGTGTCAGCCACACCTGCTACTCAAGGCTAAGAAATAGCTCAGTATTTCAGGCCTGCTGAATGGTCGGATTTACAATGTTCTTTGTTCCAAAATGACAAGATCTGTTCTCGGTTGCTAAAAAGTTTCCTCTTTCGTCCTCGATTCCCAGAAGCATCCTGGGACTACCACATTTTCTATCCTGGTATGAGCCTTGTTGGCCTAATTCCACTTAAAAAAAATCCAGCAAGACCAAACTATTTGCTCTTGAGACAAGCACTTCTTTAAACATAAAAGCTATCAAGGCATTGGTGGGTTAAAAGGAAATGGATAGGAAAAGATGTACCATAATCTTGACCTGTAATCCAGTGCCATAATTCTGTAAGTCATAAGAAAACTAATTAAGATGAGGAATATCACAGTAAACGAGGAAGAAACACTTCAGTGATAAAGGGCTCATTAGCCAGGAGACACAACAGTCTTGCGTGTGTGCCCACAACCACCCCACACAGAAACACACTGAAACCTAAAATCACTGCAGGAAGAGGTAGGTAAAGCAAGTTAAAAATAAGACCAGTTAATTTGTTTAACAATCCACCTTCAGTAAATGATGGGCCAGGACACAAAACCTAGACACCAAAAACACACTACCCACAAAGTTCATGGATATTTTTAACACACTTTCCCTAACAACTGCAAAATGTAAATTTTCTTAAGTAGGTGAAAACATTCACCAAAGCAAGTCTTGCTAAATTTGAAGTCACTTGTAGCATGCTCTCTAAGCACTATAGAATTATATCAGAAATTAGTATATTTGGCATCTTAAAAAATGTTCAGACATTTTGAAATTAAGCAGTGAATTTCTAAATAATCCACGAGACAAAGCAATTATCATAAGAGGAACTAGAAAGTATTTCAAACCGAATGACAATGAATCAATTTTGGGGTTGAAGTTAAAGCAGTGTTTCGAGGAAAATGAATAGCTGTGTTTTGAGAGAGATAATGACCTAATAATCTTCATGATCCAAGCTATGCCTCTAAACATTCAAAGAAAGATGAGCAAATTAAACTCAACATGAATATAAGGAAAGGAATACTAAAGATATCAAAATACATGAATAAAATGTAAACTAAATCAATGAAACCAAATGCTAGCTCTTTTAAAACATCAATAAAATGATAAAATTGCTAAACTGATCACATTTTTTCAAAAGGGGATACATATTACCAATATCTGACATGAAAGAGTGGTTGTTACTACAGCTTCCACAGATATTAAAAATTAATAAGGAAATATTATGAACTTTAGATCAATCATTTTGAAAATTTGGTTAAAATGCACAAATTCTTGAAAGACACAAACAACCAGGACTATCACCAAAAAATAGGAACTTTGCATAGCCCTGTATTAATTTTTAAAAAATTGAATTTGTAACAAAAAAAATCCTCCCACAAAGAAAGCTCTAAATCTAGATGCTGTCGTTGATTAATCTCATCAAACTTTCAAGGAAAAAGTAATACCAATTTTACATAAGGAAAATAGAGGTGGAAGGAACATTTTTCAACTTGTGTGAGGCCAAGCAGAAACAGGACAAGCAAAGAAAATACAGTATTCCTCCTTCTGCAGACGCAAGAATCCCTAACAAAATAGTAGTAAATTAAATCCAGCAATGTGTAGAAAGGATAACATATCATGACCAAGGACTGATCCCAGGAATGCAAAGTCGACACAGCATTCAAACATCAATCAGTGTATTCACTCTATCAACCCGAATAAGGAAGAAAACCGTATTGTCACCCCCAATAGACTTAGAAAAAGCTTTAAAGGAAACAACACTCGTCCATGAGGCAAATTTTCAGCAAACTATGAATTAAAGGAAACTCTCAAGTTTATAAAGGACATCTACAAAAAACCTACAGCGGGCCCGCGCCGTGGCTCAATAGGCTAATCCTCCGCCTTGCGGCGCCGGCACACCGGGTTCTAGTCCCGGTCAGGGCGCCAGATTCTGTCCCAGTTGCCCCTCTTCCAGTCCAGCTCTCTGCTGTGGCCAGGGAGGGCAGTGGAGGATGGCCCAAGTGCTTGGGCCCTGCACCCCATGGGAGACCAGGAGAAGCACCTGGCTCCTGCCGTCAGATCAGCGCGGTGCGCCTGCCGCAGTGTGCCAGCCATGGCGGCCATTGGAGGGTGAACCAACGGCAAAGGAAGACCTTTCTCTCTGTCTCTCTCTCTCACTATCCACTCTGCCTTTCAAAACAAAACAAAAAAAACCTACAGCAACTAAACAGCATCTGCTCTCGCCACTTCTATCCTATCCATCATTATACTGGATGCCTCAGCCAATGCAATAATGCTCAGTAGAGTGGGCCTACAGGAAGTGGGCCGACAGGAAGTGGGCAGACAGGAAGTGGGCCGACAGGAAGAAGTAGAGCTGTCCTTAGGTATGAGCAACATGGCCATCTCTATGAAATGAAACTACCAGAAAAGCTACGAAAATTAAGAAGGAAAGTTAGCAGCCTGGCCAAATACACAGTCAGGGTTTTAAAATCCAGCCTGTTTCTCCACACCGGCAGATCCAGGGACGCAGCAGCGATGGCTCAAGCAGTTGGGTTCCTGCCACACGTGGGAGACCCGAGTCCAGTTCCAGGCTCCCAGTTTTAGCTCCAACCAGGAGCGGGTACTACCTTTTTCCATCTACTTGTCTCCATTCTTCACAAATAAAAAAATTTAAAACAAGAAAGAAATGCAAGAGAAAGTCTTTCCAAATATTTATTAGCAGGGACCCAAAAAGTGCTAGTCATAACAGACAAAAAATCGGTAAATTGCATTTCATCAAAATCTAAAGCTGGTATTCATCCACAGATGCACTAAGAACGGGAAGGCCAGTCACAGGCTAGGAGGAAGCATTCTTAGGACACAGAGCAGGCAGACTTGAGTCCAGGGTGCACGGATAATTCCTACAACCCAATATTTAAAAAAATAAGCAACTCGGTTTAAGAAATATTTATTTCCATTTCATTTAAAATGTAGAGAGACAGATAGACAGACAGAAAGACACTCAGAGAGAGAGTTTCCATCCAGTAGTTCACTCCCCAAATGCCTGAGGCAGCCACAGTTGAGTCAGGCTGAGGCCAGGAGCTTGGAACTCAATCCAAGGCTCCCATCTGAGTAGCAGGGACCAAAGTAATGGAGCCACTACTGGCATTGGCTGCCTCCCAGGATGCACATTAGCAGGAGGCTGGGTCAGAGCGAAGGAGCCGGGCCTGGTACCAGGCCCTCTGATAGGACTGCAGGCAGCACAAGTGTGATTTCGCCCTGGTGCCAATCGCCCGTCACCCAGTTACTCAGTTTCTCAAGGGACAAAGCTCATAGCAGCAGATACTTTACAAAAGAACTATGTGAACGCTCCATAAGCACACTGAAAGGGTGTTTAACACCATCAGCAAAGAGGGGGCTGCAGACTGATGCTTGGCTGAAATGATTGCCAGGGTGCCGAGAGACCTGCACTCTCCGACACTGGAGGTGAGGGTGTAAAGCGGCACAAACCGCTGGGAAAGCGTGCTGGTAGATTCTTACAAAATTAAATATACATCTGCCCCAGGACTCAATAATTCCACTCCTAGGGATTGACTCAAGAAAAACGAAAACATATGTCTACAAAAAGACGTGTGCAGAAGTGTTCCTGGCAGATTTATTTATTATGATCTAAGGGAAAAATAAATGTCCATTAACAGGGGAAGGAATAAAGAAATCATGGTTTTAATCATGCAATGTAATACTTTCTAGTAATAAAAAGAAACTAACTACTGATCGTGCAATAAAACGAATGAATCCCAAACACACACGTGGAGTCAGAGGAGACAGAACAAGTACATGCTGTGTGGTTCCATTTACATGAAGTGGCAGGTCCGGCAAAACTCACACCCGGAAGGGAAGCACAGCAGGGGTCGACGAGTCGGATGGAGAGGGGAGGGGGGAGCGGGAGGAGACTGGAAAGGCTGTGTTGACTGGCATTCAGGTCGGTACCATCGCGCTGTGCACTGAAGAGCACTCACTTCCCGGAGTGTAAACTGCATCCCAGTAAAGACAAATGTTTAAGAGAAAACACAAGATGAAAGAAGGCCAAGACCAGAAACTGGAGACTGGGCTTACAGAACAACCCAAGTAAGAAGACATAATTAGTAATAAAAAACACTGACTGTAATAGAGAAAAATAAATCAGAGAAGACAAAAGAAAAACGAAACAAGGGATTAAGAAGCTTGACAGGCACGGACATCTTGATCAAGAGAAAAAAAGAAACGAAAACTTAAATAACATTAAAACGTAAGGAAAAACCACCACTGACACAATCAAAATTTCAAACTGTAGTGAGGAATAATCATGAGCAAGTCTGTGACCGCATCGTAAAGCCTTAGTGAGCTAAATGGTAAGTAAGTTGAAAAGGTGTCCAAGGGCCCCATGCCCTCTCTTGCCACCTAAAAAAGTATCCCAATGGTTTTACAAGTGAGGGAACCCAATCGCGCGAAGCACAATTTATTTTTATTATTTTTTTTTGACAGGTAGAGTTATAGACAGTGAGAGAAGGAGATAGAGACAAAGGTCTTCCTTTCTGTTGGTTCGTCCCCCAAATGGCTGCCACGGCCGGTGCTGTGCCAATCCGAAGCCAGGAGCCAGGTGCTTCTTCCTGGTCTCCCATGCAGGCACAGGGCCCAAGTACTTGGGCCATCCTCCACTGCCCTCCCGGGCCACAGCAGAGAGCTGGACTGGAAGAGGAGCAGCCGGGACTAGAACCCAGCACCCATATGGGATGCCGGCGCAGCAGCCGAAGATTAACCAAGTGAGCCACAGCTCTGCCCACCCCCCTTTTTTTTAGCACAATTTATTCTTACCTTACACGTTACTCCAGAAGTTGGGAAAAGATGCCTAGATCCTTTGATGAGGCGAGGGTGTGAGTATTCTTGGTTTCCAAACCAGATTATTCACAGAAGAAAATCGCAGGTGCACTCCACTTATGAACACAGATGGATAGTGCAATTCTAATTGAATGAAATCTGACAAGTACATCATGAGCCAGCAGCTTTGTCTGTATCAGGATTTCAAGGATGGTTCATCCTCAGCACATCTGTCCCTGGAATTCTTCACCTTTACGGGTAAAAGGAGAAAAGTCAAATGATTTATCAAAACCGATGCTTGAAAACTGTATGAGAAGAACAGCACCTATTTTTGATTTGTAAAGTAATTCTGGGCAGACGTTTGGGGCAGCAGTTAAGATACCACTCGTGACGCCCACATCCCGTGTCTGAGTTCCCGGGTTCTGAGTCCTGCTTCCTGCTAACGCCCATCCCCGGGAGGCGTCAGGTGAGCCACTCAGGTCTGGATTGACTTCCAGGTTCTGAGCTTCAGGGTGGCCCAGTCCTGGCCCTTGAGCACATCTGGGAAATGAACCCGCGGACGGGAACTCTGTTCAGCTCTTTGTCTCTCGAATGAATAAATAAATAAACTACTTCTCAGCTCTAAGAACAGAGGGCACACTCGGCTGGGAGGCTGGGAGGCAGCAGGGGGTGGCTTGGGTTCCCGTCACTCACACGGGAAACCAGAGGGAGTTTCAGGCTGCTGGTTTTGGCCCGGTCCAACCCTGGCTGTTGTGGGCACTTGGGGAGTGAACCAATCAATTAAAGATTCTCTCTCTCTCTCTCTCTCTCTCTCCCTCTCTCTCTCTCTCTCTCTCTGTGTGTGTGTGTGTATGTGTCTGTCGGTCTTTCAAATAAATAGAAGTAAATAATTTTTTATAAAAGGAATCTAAGGGCTGGCTTTTTGGTAAGGCAGGTTAAGCTGCCACCTGCAAGACCAGCATCTGAGTCCCGGCGGCTCCACTTCTGACCCAGCTCCCTGCTAATGTCCTGGGAAAGCAGTGGGAGATGCCCACTAGTACTTGGGCCCCTGCAGCCAAGTGGGAGATCCAAATGGAGTTCTAGGCTCCTGGCTTCAGTACGGCTCAGCCTCGGCCATTACAACCATTTGGGAGACAACCAACAGAAGGAAAAATCTCTTTCTGTCTCCCCTTCTCTCTCTCTGTAACTCTACCTTTCAAATATTTTTTTTTAAAAAAACGAGTCTAGATAATTCATAGATCTACAAACCTGGTAGCTGTTGGCAGCTTGACTCCTGGCTTCTGTATTTCGGCACAATGTTCTGAGTTAGTGGCCTCAGTGGGGGATGTCTCAGTTCTCCTGCTCGGAGGGGGTGTAGGCCTTTGTAAGCTGAGGTCTGCAATTGTGTTCCCTGGACCCTTCAGGCTAGATCTTGAAATAGTTGCTTTAACAAGTAAATCTGCGCCCACAATGATTAAGCATTTTTCCTATGCTCTCAAGGCTACGCCCGTGTTGGGGGAGTGGGGAGCAGTTGGTTTTCTTCTCCTTTCTCTTTGGAGTTTTATCACGATGGTCTTCACAGAAACTTCTTTTAAGAAACGGTGTCAACGCATCTTTGTTGTCACTCTTTCCTGTTGATAGTCCTAGGGGTGAGCAAAGGCCGTTCCGGGGGGAGCCTCAGCCGTCAGAGGTGACTTCCCAGCGGTTGACAGGCCGCTGTCGTTCAGAACACAGCCAAGACGGTTTTGTCACTTTCTGGTTTGAGTTCCAACGGTTATTTGCAGAGCCATATCAAGTATGCAGTATGAATGAAGACAAAGCCGTGGAATTTAATTTGCCGGGGCATCTTTCCACAGAAGCTGCAGATGCCAACTTTAGCTGAGCCAGGAGTCCCCAGAGAGAAGAAATAAACCTCAAATGCTGTCTGGAGGTGTGCAGGCATCAGAAGCCACCCATTCCACGCAGCAGGGGTCCCGTTTGCTCTTTATCCTGCTGATTTTTCCCTACTCTCTTTGCACTCTCCTCTACTCGTTCCTGTCTCCTAAGACACAAAATAAAAGGAAGACCCCAAGTCCTGTCAGCCATCTGCGGCCTTCCTTTCCCTCCAGAACTGCCAGAACAGAGAAAGTGGGCAGTAGTAGCCACAAAGCATCCTGTGTTTCACCTCTGTGCTGCCCAGCCTACGTGCAGCCCCTTGACGGTAATGACCAGAACAACGTTTTTGAGGAATCACTCAAACAGGGCTGCCTCTTCTTCATCGCGGATATGATCCTTTCGTGGTGTGCAGAATCGTTGTCCTATGCCAGTGTGGGTGATGCCATATGCTAAAAGCACGACCTGAGTGTTTAGAAGAGTTCAAGGCAGTGAGGCGCGTGGAGGAGTTTGGGGGCCCTGCAGGAGCCGTGGCCGGGGAAGGGCGTACGGCCGTTAGCTCCTGGCCACACAGAGAACCGTAATAGCTTGTTCCATTTAGGCAAATCACTCAGTGAGGAGATCAAAGAGATTGCTGCCATTTAATTCACTGTCATAGCTTGCCTTTAATAAGAGGAATATGTTCTGACAGGGACGATGGAGAGAGTTGAGCTTTGAAGTCAAACAGACATGGGTTTGAATTCTACCCAATTATCTGCCATTATCCACCAGGGTGTGACCTTGGGCAAGCAACTGAGTTGCTCTGCCTCTGTTTGTTCAAGGGGGGGCAGAGACAGGAGGAAGAGTGGAGGTGGGCACTGCCTACTGTCGCTCCCCCTCTTCGCGGAGGAACGACACAGGACCCTACATTGTTCTTTTGCCTGCTCGGCCCTTCCCGGGTTTGCTGCTGGTTCTTCCCGGGTTGGCTGCCGTCCTTCCACCTCTGTGGAGAGGCGGGCCCCCCTGCCACTTTCCCCACTTCCGCGGGGGAGCGGCACACCACCGGCCGGCTCTCTCGGGGGCTGCTCAGGTGTTCCTCAGGTGTTCCTCTTAGATGTTCCTGGTGCATGTTGTCTCTCTCCTCCTTTATAGTCCTCTTCCACCAATCCCAACTCTGCTACCCACACGCCGAGTACGCTGCTCTCCTCCAATCAGGAGCAGGATCAGCTCCTGCAGGTCATCACTCAAGTTGGCGAGAGGCAGCTGTGTAAAAGCTGTTTACTCCTCTCCCAGCGCCATATTGTGGGAGAGCAGATGCATAGAATAAGTCTTAATTCCAGTAACTTAGTCTAGTCCAAGTTGCTCCCCACAGCCTACCATGAAGCATCTTAACTTAAATAGAAAGCCCAGCACAAACCAGGAGTTCGACAAATAAATACTGGAATTCTTTCTTAAATTACATTTTATAGCCCTTGTGAACAACACTGGTAATAGAGGCTTGGAGCAGTGGTTCTCAAATTTTGGGGAGCCCTGGGAGGCCTGAGAATTTTATAACAAAAAGATGATATCTCTTCCAAGTGTATTCAAAAGCTACTTGACACATGCTCCTATAATAGATGGAACACAGGGGATCGGTGCTGTGGCATGGCGGGTGGGGCAGCTGCCTGCGGTACCCGCATCCCGTGTGGGCGCCGGTTCTGGTCCTGGCTGCTCTGCTTCCAGTCCAGCTCTCTGCTGTGGCCTGGGAGGATGGGTGGGGGTGGCCCAGGCACTTGGGCCCCTGAACCCGTGTTGGGGGCCCTGGGAGGGGGAGGCGGGGTGCTCCTGGCTCCGGGCTCCTTCTTCAGCCTGGCCCAGCACTGGCTGTTGCGGCCGTTTGGGGGTGAACCGGTGGACGTAAGACCTCTCTGTGGCTCTGTGTTTCAAATAAATAGATGAATCTTTTTTAAAAAATAGATTGAATACAAAAACAAATAAGCAAATCAAGCTCTCTTGGATTAAGCCAATCAATGCAGAGCTTTACGAAGTTGCAAAACACTGTCACTTGGCTTGTTATAATAGTTCTACAAAATACTATAATCTTCCTGTAATGTTAGTTATATTATCACGTCATGGATGGTCTCCAGTATGTGATGTGCATGTATGTGCAGCCACAGTCACATTTTTTGGTAATTTTTTTTTTATTTGAAAAGCAGAGAGAGAGAGAGAGAGAGAGAGAGAACTTTCTCATCCTCTAATTCACTCCTCAAACGCCTGCAATGAAGCCAGGAACTCAATCCAAGCCTCGCACGTGAGTGGCAGGAACCCAGTCACTTGAGCCATTTCTGCTCCCTCCCCAGGTCTGCATTAGCTGGAAGCTGGAGCTCGGATGTTACTGTCTTAACCACAGTGCGAACACCCACGTGTAAGATCGTGCCTGAAGGCACGACTGGGAGCTGTGTGCACAGCTGGCAAAGTGCAGTTCTGCTGCTGGTGGGGCACCAGAATATTCTTCCTTCCAAAAAAGAATTAAGTCTGGACCAAAAAAAAAAAAAAATTTTGGCAAAAAGTTTAAGGGTCCAGCCCTGTGTTCTAGAGGGTAAAGTCGCTGCCTGGTGCCCATAGAGGCACCAGTTCGAGTCTCAGCTACTCTCCACTTCCCATCCAGCTCTCTGCTACAGCCTGGGAAAGCAGTAGAAGATGCCCAAGTGCTTGGGCCCCTGCACCCGCGTGGGAGACCTGGGAGAAGCTCCTGGCTCCTGGCTTGGGATCGGCCCAGCTCTGGATGTTGCGGCCATCTGGGGAGTGAACCAGCGGATGGAAGACCTCTCTCTCTCTTTCTCTCTCTCTCTCTCTGCCTCTACCTCTCTGTAACTCTGCCTTTCAAATCCATAAACAAATATGTAAAAAAAAAAAGTTTTTAAAGATTTAAGTCTAAAGTCCTGGAGATTAGCCAAAAACAACCAGATCCCACATTTATATGAATTTCCCTATCCAAAGAGAAGGGGGGCTCCCCTTAGTCTACTTGGCCAAGACGACCTATGATCCAAGCTGGAAGCTGCAGGGCTGTTGGACTGAGAAGTGAGAAAACAGAGCTTCTGACAACAGGAAGGACAGAAACGGGAGGTGCTCTCTAAAGGAGAGAGCCCAGAGAAGCACCCCAGAGTCTGTGCACAGATTTAGCCCAGGTCCTTGCTAACCCTGAACAGCTCACGCTCAGGTGAGATCTCAAAAGAAAAACAGCATC
This sequence comes from Oryctolagus cuniculus, assembly GCF_051225735.1. Taxonomy (NCBI): domain Eukaryota; kingdom Metazoa; phylum Chordata; class Mammalia; order Lagomorpha; family Leporidae; genus Oryctolagus; species Oryctolagus cuniculus. The sequence goes on from NC_142881.1 coordinate 6,152,349, forward strand.
TGGAAGGTTGAAATAGTTGAGCAGAGTTTTGTCTACTGCTCCTCATGGGGTGACAGAATTCAGAGCTCAAACGTCACCACATTAGGTGGGCTTGATAAATGCCTTGGAGTAGCCATTGACATCTCAGAACGGCCATGCCTTAGGAGAAAACCTTGTGCCAACAAATATGCAATCTAGGATCAAGCAAGCACTAAGAAAGCTCAAAGCCAGGGCTGGTGCTGTATGCAGTAGGCTAATCCTCTGCCTGCAGTGCCAGCATCCCATGTGGGCGCTGTCCCAGCTGCTCCTCTTCTGATCCAGCTCTCTGCTACGGCCTGGGAAAGCAGTAGAAGATGGCCCAAGTGCTTCGGCCCCTGCACCCACATGGGAGACTCGAAAGAAGCTCCTGGCTCCTGGCTTCAGATGGGTCCAGCTGTGGCCATTGTGGCCATTTAGGGAGTGAACCAGACCTCTCTCTCTGTCTTTCCCTCTCACTGTCGGTAACTTTATCTCTCAAATAAATAAATAAAATCTTAAAAAAAGAAAGAAAGTACAAAGCCAATAATGGTTTTCTACTTACTACTTGTTGAGTTCTTTATTTAGTAGAGGATCAAGCTTGTGATTATTAAGAAAACTGAAAATATATAATTGTAAAAAATTAAAAGAAAAATAAGAAGGAGGGAGGGTAGAAATGAGGGAGGGAGGGAAGGAAGGTATGATGGGAAATAGCATCTTAAATAGCTCTTAAAACTGTCTATGGGGCCGGTGCCGTGGCTCACTTGGTTAATCCTCCACCTGCGGCACCGGCGTCCCATATGGGCACTGGGTTCTAGTCCCGGCTGCTCCTCTTCCAGTCCAGCTCTCTGCTGTGGCCCAGGAGGGCAGTGAAGGATGGCCCAAGTGCTTGGGCCCCTGCACCTGTATGGGAGACCAGGAGGCTCCTGGCTTCGGATCGCCACAGCACCAGCAGTAGCAGCCATTTGGGGAGTGAACCAACGGAAGGAAGACCTTTCTCTCTGTCTCCTTCTCTCACTGTCTATAACTCTACCTGTCAAATAAAAAAAACCTGTGTATATGAAATAAAAAAATTACTGGAAAAATTAAAGAGAAAAAGGAAGGAGGGGAATTTGGGAGAGGCAGGAAGGAAGGTTATCTTCTTAGAACTGTATGAAATACATGAGATCTGATATCTTTATAATAATGAAAATTTTAAGAAGTGTAAAATCAAATATCCCTACATTCAAGGTGATCTATCCATAATCTAACTGTCCTCTACAAGAAAACTCAGCACTCTTCGAAGCAATAGATAGAATCCACTCTCTCTACATTGTGGTAACATAATAACACTAGCAGTATACAGTTCAAACTCACGGACAGCAAGATGATCAAGAGACAGAGCAGTCAGTAGAAGCAGACCCATAAACAACTCGGATGTGGAATTAGCAAACAAAGATTTAAAAAAAAAAAACTAAGTCTACAGAGAAAGGTCAACACTGGTGAGGCACAGGAAGCTCCAAGAAAGAGAAACTGTGAGGTCTCAGAGACGGGAACTTTAGAACCGGGAAATCGGAACACCTAGGATTTAAATTCGTTCAGTGAGATTAGCAGTTGCCTGATATAACAGAAGGAATGAGTGACTTTGCTGAAAGGTTGATAGAAATCACCCAAATCAAAGCTGAGAGAAGAAACAAGATTACAAATTGAAGAACAGAGGGTGAGCATCGTGGTGCACTGACTGACTGTGAGATCAGAGCTGCTGGCGCAAACCCCAATTACTTTGCTCTTTCCATTCAGCTTCCTGCTAACGTGCCTGGGAGGGGCAGCAAAGGAGGCCCACGTACTTCAGCCCCTGCCATCCATTTGGGAGTTCTTGGAGCTCCTGGCTCCTGGTCTGGACCCAGCCTAGCCCTGGCTTTTGCGGGCATTTGGGAAAGGAACTAGTGAATAGAAGGTCTCCCTCTCTCTTTCATCTTCTCTCTCTGTCACTCTGCTTTTCAAATAAATAAGTAAATCTTTAAAATAAGATATAGGGGCCGGCGCCGTGGCTCACTAGGCTAATCCTCCACCTAGCAGCGCCGGCACATGGGGTTCTAGTCCCGGTCAGGGCGCTGGATTCTGTTCCGGTTGCCCCTCTTCCAGGCCAGCTCTCTGCTGTGGCCAGGGAGTGCAGTGGAGGATGGCCCAAGTGCTTGAGCCCTGCACCCCATGGGAGACCAGGAGAAGCACCTGGCTCCTGCCTTCGGATCAGCGCGGTGCGCCGGCTGCAGCGCACCAGCCATGGCGGCCATTGGAGGGTGAACCAACGGCAAAGGAAGACCTTTCTCTCTGTCTCTCTCTCACTGTCCACTCTGCCTGTCAAAAAAAAAAAGAAAAGAAAGAAAGAAAAAAGAAAAAATAATAAGATATAGAAACAGAGTCTCAATGACTTATGGGACAGTATCAAACAGTCTTTGTCTTTAGAGGCCCAGAATATAATAAAATGGTCCTAAATACATGTGAAGACATACTGACTAAAATGTTTCAGAATTTGATTATAAAAATAAAGCAAGTAAAATAGCAACCCCCAAATTTATAAGATTATAAAAGCCAAATATTAAAACTGATGAGCACAGAAAATTAGGCCGCTCTTACCACATGTAGAGGACACGACTCTGGGTTCACGTTTTCATTCTACAGTTACTAGTTGTGAGAATATAGACATTATCTAAGCTTTGAATACTTCAATTTTCTTATCTAAGAAATGGAAGAGCAATGCTAATTTTATTATGCTGTTATTGATTCCAAGAATCCCATCAATCAACTCCTATGACAAGTTTCGTTTGGCACCTGCCGTATGAGGACCACTCTGCAGAAGTAATCTGTTGTTATTTAACACAGCTCTGGAACTGCTCATCACTGTCATTAGACAAGATGAACAATACTGGGAAGCAGGGGCAAAAATCACTATCTTCAGATATTAATCTCACATCAACTCAAAAAGCATTAGAATAATACAGTTTACTGTGTTTGCTAATTAAAAATTAATACACATGGACACTGGCATTGTGGCATGGCAGGTAAAGCTGTCGCTTGTATTGCCAGCATCCCACATGGGCGCAGTTCTTGTCCCAGCTGCTCCACTTCCAATCCAGCTCCCTGCTAATGCCCCTGGGAAAGCAGTGCTTGGGCCCCTGCACCCACAGAGGAGACCTGGAAGAAGCTGCTGGCTCCTGGCTTCAGCTTGGCCCAGCCAGTGCAGCCATCTGCAGAGTGAAACAGCAATTGGGAGATCTCTCTCTGTATCTCTCTCTCTAAAACTTTGACTTTCAAAATAAAAAAATAATTAAATCTTTATATATATTATATATTTATAATGGAGAACCCACACTACTACCAAAAATATGACACATCTAAAAATAAAAAGGAGAATGCATAAAATTCACATACATAAATTATAAAACACCAAGGAGGGACATGAAAATGATTTTAAAATAGAGAAGCATATTTTATTCTTAGGTAGAAATATTCAGTATTTCTTGCTAAATCAAGCTAGAATTCGACAGAGGCTCCGTCAGACGTCGATTCAACTTTTTTGGAATTTGACAAAAATAATTCCAGAGCTTATCTGGAAGAACAAACTTCACAGGACAACGAGAAAAATCCTGAAATAAAAGACCGATGGCGGAGTACTTGCCCCAGCAACTGTGAGAACTGATGGTGATGGTTTGTAGAATGTCCCGGCCCTGCCCAGCCGTCCCCAGACGAGCAAACAGAACCGGGGGTACACGGCGGATCTGAGGTTAGCAGAGAAAATGGGGGCCTGGAACCCACAGGGGAGAGCGGGTTGTTCAGCCAGCGGTCAACTCGGTCATGGTTCCTACCCCTACCTCTGTCCTTACACCGTGTTCAAGTGCAGAGCGTCGAAAGGTTCAATGGAAAATTGCAAGTCTCTGTCTGCACAGCTGTTAGAATAAAAGAGCAAGGAAGAGTTCCCGGCTCTCAGAGCAGAGCCCTTCTCAATAAGAACACCACGGCCAGAAAACTACTGAAACGTTGATATCATTGTAGAAAACATTTATGTTTCTTCATGTCGAAAGACACCAAAAACAAAACTAAAGACAAACTATAAGTGAGAAAAATGTTTGCAATTTATACAACAAAAGGTTACTATTGTCCATATCAAACAAGGATTATCAAACACAAAGAAAAAAAGACAAAGAACTTGAATGTGTTATTCACAAAAGCACAAATGACTTCAACATACAAAAATTCAGCTCACAATGCTTAAATAAATGATCATTAAAACTGCTATATAATATCGTCAGGCTGACAAATATTTAAAAGAATGATCATACAACGTGAAGGCAAGGGTGTGCATTGCAGGGACGCCCAAGTAATGGAAGCATATATTGCTAAAATCTTTCTACATAGGAGTTTAGTGATGATTATCAGATTGTAACACTAGTAATGATATTTTGTGTCTTCTATTGACTAACAGGCATTTCCTCTAGTGTTTTATCAATAAGCAGAGTATCAGTTATTGTCTTGTGTGATACACTACACTTTCACACACACAATTGTATCTAGGAAATATTGATTTATTTAATTTTGCCAGTCTTCTTTAAAAATAATGAGTCGTGGAATCAACATTGTGTAGTGGATAAAGCCACTGCCTACAATGCTGGTATCCCACATGAGCGCCAGTTTGAGTCTCGGCTGCTCCACTTCTGATCCAGCTCCCTGCTACTGGCCTGGGAAAGCAGCAGATGACCCAGGTGCCTGGATCCCTACCACCCATGTGGGAGACCCGGTTGAAGCTCCTAGCTTCAGGCTGGCCCAGCCCTGGCCGTTGCAGCCCTATCTGAAGAGTGAACCACCAGATGGAAGATATCTCCCTCCCCGCATCCCCCCTCCCTCTCTCTCAGTCTGACTTTCAAACAAATAAATAAACCTTTAAAAATCAATAAAAATAAATGTAATGAGTTGGCGCCAGTGTTGTGACATAGCTGGGTAAATTGCTGCCTGTGACACTGGCGTCCCACACTGGAGCACTGGTTTGAGTCTCAGCTGCTCCGTCTCTGACCCAGCTCCCTGCTAATGCACCTGGGAAGGCAGCAGAGGACGGCCAGTGCTTGGGCCCTGCCTCCCCTGCGGGAGACCTGGATGGAGTTCCTGGCTCCAGGTTCCCATCTGGCCCAGCCCCTGCCATTGTGTCAGATGGAAGATTTTTTTTTTCTCTCTCTCTCTCCATTACTCTGCATATCAAATAAACAAATAAATCTTTACAAATTAGAATAAAAACAATGAATAGATATTGAAGTTTGTTAAGGAGATTTTTGGAATCTATTAACAATATAAATACAAAAGATCTTTATACTATATCATCTTTACTCTCCCACAAAGAGCTTCTCTTGGTTATAATTCCTTTAATATCCCACATTAAATACCCTGTCCATATGAGACAGGACACATATAAAATGTAAGTATATTGGATATCCACACTAACACCCCATATTTCAATGGGAGATTCCATTTCTGCGTGAGTGCTGGGTGAGATTGGCCTGGTCCTGCCAGGCAGCCACCCTGCTGGCTTGCCGCCGGCTCTTCTGCATGACCCTCTCCTGCATGACCCCCGGCTGCATGACCCTCTCCTGCATGGCCCTGGTCCTGGTCCAGCTCTCCTGCATGACCCTCGGCTCTCTGGCAGGACGTGGGGCTCCCCTTGTTCCTCTGTGTGCTGGAGGGGCTGGCTGGTAGGGTCGATCTGTTCCTGGAAGGTTGAATGAATGATCCTGAAACCCTTTGGATTTGGAACCTTCACACACAAAGATTTCAGATCTTCAGCCCCACCCTTGGTTATTGGCTCATTTAGATTTTCTGGTTAAGCGTTTGTTTATCGTGGTCTTGGGAATTTTCATTGAAAATCATTTACTTCATCTCCATAGTCAAGTCAATGCTCATAAAATGAAGCAAAGTATCCCTCGGAATTCTCACTGCCTGGGCGTCACTCCCTGCGTCACTCCTGCTTTGCGTATTTGTGTATTTGGGCTTTCTCTCTTAGCTCTTCTCCTGGCAGGCCGGTGGACTAACACCTGAGGCTGATTCCCCACCCACCAGCCCTCAGATTCTCTCTTCCATTTATTGATGAATTATATCATTTTCTTGTATACTAGTTTCTAATTTATCTGTCTCCACTTTAACTTCTATTTTCCTAAGATGTATTAATTATTTTTAATGGACTTTTATAGTGCACTTTTAAATTCACAGTATAATTAAGCAGAAGATGGTTTCTTTTTATTTGTTTTTTAAGATTTGTTTATTTATTTGAAAGGCAGAGTTACAGAGAGGCAGAGAGAGAGAGAGAGAGAGAGAGTCTTCCATCCGCTGGTTTACTCCCCAGATGGCTACAATGGCCAGAGCTGGGCTGATCTGAAGCCAGGAGCCAGGATCTCCATCAAGGTTTCCCACACGGGTGCAGGGGCCCAAGGACTTGAGCCATCTTCTACTGCTTTCCCAGGCCACAGCAGAGAGCTGGATGGGAAGTGGAGCTGCCAGGACTCGAACAGGCGCCCATATGGGATGCAGGTGCTGCGAGGGTGGCTTTAGCCACTACGCCATGATGCCAGCCCCTCTTTTTATTCTTGAACTAGATGCTTGAATCATGTATTTTTTCTCCTTTTTGTTAAATAAAGTATTTAATAGAAAATGTCCCTGGAGTCCAACTTTTACTATATCTCAAAACTTTTGAAGCCATATTTTATTGTGGTTATTTTCTAGATAGTCAAGCTAATGCTACACACTTTGTTCCCTTTCTACTTAAAAAACATGGGTTACAGAGCTGGGTTTTGGCTCAGGTTGAAGGGTTCAGGGGGTTGTCTCACTGTCACTTTGTTATTAGCTCCAAGACTGGTCGTTTGGCAGAGACTCTGGTACTTCTTCTTTGGGGAGCACACTAGCTTCAGTTGGGGTTTAATTACGAAAACAGGTGCATGAGCCACTGGCACCTTTTAAGCTTTGCCTCGTAAAGTTGATGCACACATTCGATCTGCTTGTTAATTACATTATTCAGATGTCCTCCTGTTTAGCTTTATTTCCTACTTGGTCCCTAAACAGGAGTTTTAAAGTCTTCCATTACAATTTTATTTCTATTTGTTTTCTCCTGTATGTCTGGAGATTTTGCTCTAGATGAACATCAATTCATAAATTAAGATTATGACAATTTTCTCTTTATTGCCTACTATAGCCTTCATATTAACAAAAGCTCTTACACTGCAAGTGATGGAAAACCCAACTCAACCTTGTTTAGAAATGACCCAGAATGGACTGATTCTCATACCCAACAGGACGGTGTTAGCTCCGGCCTGATCCAGCAGCCCAATGATGTCACCTGGAACTTGGTTTCTCCCTGTGGGGAGCAACTGAGACTAGACTAAGTTACTGGAATCAAGACTTATTCTATGCATCTGCTCTCCCACAACATGGCGCTGAGAGAGAGAGCAAACAACTTCTACACAGCTGCCTCCAGTTCGACCAATAAGCTGCAGGAGCTGACCCTGCTCCTGATTGGAGGAGAGCAGCGTGCTCGGCGTGTGGGTAGCAGAGTTGGGATTGGTGGAGAGGACTATAAAGGAGGAGAGAGACAACATGCACCAGGAACATCTAAGGGGAATACCTCAGGAACATCTGAGCAGCCCCCGAGAGAGCCAGCTGGCAGTGTGCCGCTCCCCCGCGGAAGTGGGGAAAACGGCGAGGGGTGCCGCCCTTCCACAGAGGTGGAGGGGCCGGCAGCTAACCCGGGACGGTGTCGTTCCTCCACGAATGAGGGAACAGCAGCTAAGCCGGGAAGGGCCGAGCAGACAAAAGAACAGCGCAGGGTCCTGTGTCGTTCCTCCGCGAATGGGGGAGCGACACTTCCCATCTCCCCATTCTGTCTTTTGGGATGTTAGATTCTTTTGGTGTTCAACTCAAAGCTGAAAGAAAGTCATTCCTACCCCAAGACACATGACGAATGATGGAAGAGTGGTAAACTCCTTAAGGAGGATCCGGATAACACTGGAGGAACAGGATGTAGAAAAGCAACCAGCAAACGTCCACTCACGACCTCGTAGCTTAACTGCCCCCTTCAGTGCCCTTCCCCTTGCGATCTTCGTCTGACAGCCACGCTGCAGCCTGCTGCCGTGTTTAGCCTTCCATGCTGTGTGCCAAATGTTGTCTCTGCTGCGAGGTAGGTTTCACCACGTTTATCTGCTCCTGTCCATTAGACGTGAAGCCACGTCCGCTGACTAACCCTTGTGAATGATTTGCTTCAACAGTCTCTCCTCACCCCTGCCCTGTGTGAGGTTAACATCCTTTCCCGGTGTCTCTTACGGTCCTGCTTTGCACGCTGCCTCCGATCGTCCACTGCCGCGTTCACACAGGCCCAGTTACTGTCACAGCGTCCCCGTGCACCCCTGCCCACTCACTGCCCCGTGACCATTCTGCTTGCTGAGGTCGCCTCTGTCCACCCCCTTTGAGTCTCTGAAATCTCCTTTAGCCCATTTCCTGCTCCTCACCTTACCAACCCGCCCCTCTGCCAGTATTTCCTGGCACAACTTCTCACGGGACATGCGTGTGCCTCAAATTCTTATCTCAAGATCTGGTCTTGGAGAAACCCAAATAAAGATAGCCCCTACCCCGCCAAGAGAATATTTTAAGCTTTGCCATGAAAAACTTTCTTTATTTAAATTATTGGATGGACGGTGAATAGCCCTTTAATTTCTCAGCAGTCCTGCTGATAGTTAAGGCCTCCTCTACACCAGCACAGCCAGGCACAATAGCCTGTGCCGACTGCCTGCCGTGTCCGGCGAGCTGTGTTAGGTGCGCTTGGAGACACCAGGACTAACAGGCATCCAGCCACCTACAAAGTGCTCAGGAGACAGGGAGAAAGCATTTACTCACGGGCAGACTTCACAAACTTCACGGAAAATGTTTACCTTGGTGCAGAAAGTTTTGAAATGCATACACACAAGGGGTCTTCCTAAAGGCCATGGAAATCTACATTATGAAAAAATTGTGGATTTCAAAAAATCACTGGAGCTATGCTGTGGGTTGTTATTTGTCTTATCTAACGGAGGGGAATTGGTAGCATTGTTCCCTGCAGGCCATGCATTGTGGCTGCAAACACTGTCTTCATTCTTGCTCCTGCTTGTAGCTCCAGTCTTCCACGTGGTCACACTTCTGCCCGAAGTCCATCTGTCAGAATTTCCGTTAGTTCAGGTCTATGCTAGTGAAGTCTCTGAGTTTCCTTGGAAGATATTAACCCGGTACACTACTCTAGGCTGGGAGCTACTCTTCCCTGCTGTAGTGATACCTGGCATTCCACCCTCTTGGGACTCCACTTGTTCCTACTGAGAAGTCAGTGGTCAGTCTAATCGTCATTGTCTGAAGACAAGATACTAATTGACTTCCCTCTGGATTTTCATAGATTGTCTTTGTTCCCAGTGTTCCTCGGTTTCACGGGGATGGTCCATATGTGACATCGTCTTTCACTTTCCGTCTTGCCTGAGAGTCACTGACTCTGGACTGGCCCTTTCGTGAGTTTTGGGGATGACCAGCCATTGTCTCATCACAGATCCTCTCTGTGTTGTTCCCTTGCTGCTCTAAACGCGACTCTGATTAGACGGATGTTGGACCTTCGCGTTCCAGGCTCACATCGCTTCATCACTCCTTCTTCTTTTCAGAGTCTGATTCTCTCTGTTCTCTACTGTGGAAACATTTACGGACCCATCTTCTAGGTCACTAACTCTCATCAGCCGTGTCTAATTGCTTTCCATCGCGTTTCAGTGTTAAGCCTTCTGTCTTTCATTTTTAAATTCTATTTGTTTAGCTGGCAAGTCTGCTCAGTCATTATAATTTCTTATTCTTTACTCATATTTTCTTCACTCATTTAATTTCTTTGAGCTTATTAACTATTATTATTTTGCATTCTCTAATAACTTTAACAGCTAGAGTGTTTGAGGATCTGCTTCTTCCCTCTCTTTCTGTTGGCTTTCACTCTTGATGATGTGTCTTCTTGGCTCTTTTATTATGTGTGTAGATTTCTCAGAACTTTGTATAAATGGGTTATTTGAGGTCTAGATTTAAGGGAGTTTCTCCCAGAGAGAATAGATGAGTTTTGTGTCTGCCAAGCACCTACAACAACCACCACCACCCTGGAGCCACTTCAAATTGGCATGGGATACCTAGCCTTAGTAAGGAGGGATTTGAGCAGCAAATCTGCAAGGAGCAGTTTGTGTTTATGAGTTCTTACGCAGGTACACCACCTCCAGCACCATGGTCCAAGAACATAATATTGCTTGCCTGTTGGGGGTGGGGTGAGCGAGAGAAAGGTGGTTTCGTTTATAAAGCACTCTTACACTGATTGTGTAACCTTGTAAAGCAAGATTTCTCAGCCTCCTCATTGTGGACACTTTGGACCAGAGAATCACTTATTGTGGAAGGTTGTCCCGGATCTCGTAGGTGTTTAACCACCTTGGTCTCTACCCACTAGATGCCAGTAGTACCTCTCCAGTCATGAGCATCAGAGACACTGCTAGATAGTTCCAGTTTAGAAATAACTGCTGCCTCGCAGTAGAGTGCCAGCAGAGGTTCTCATTTTAAACTCCATCCTTGGGGAGATCCTGAGCTTTAATTCCTGTGAAAATCAAAGTTAACCCTGTCTGATTAATTCTCAAGGGGAAAACCAGTCTGCGTCAGTGCCCCATGTCTGGGTTTGGAGAGTGAGTCTTTAAAGAGGGAGTTCAGCTGAGATGAGGTCATCAGGGTGGGCCCTACTCCAACAGGACTGGTGCCCTCACAAGAAGAGGCACAAAGGGACACAGCAAGAAGATGCCAGGAGGGGAGAGAGGCCTCCGAGGAACCACCACCTCCCCCCACCCCGACACCTTGATCTCAGCTTCCAGCTTCCAGAATTGCGAGAGAACAAATTTCTGTTGTTCAAAACCCCAGGTCCGCAGTGCTTTGTTATGGCAGCCCTGAAACACAGATACTTCCCGTCACCTTGGTTATCTTATAATCCTGGTACAGGCCATGTTTAGTATGCAAATCTGGTTCAGGCAGTGACTATGGTCAGAACAGACTTCCATGAGGCCGAAACACAGGACTCAGTGCACACAGAACAGTCATCTCTCTCTCTCTCTCTCTCTCTGCAGAATGCCTCTACCCTTGACCCACCTCTAGGCAAAAACATCTTCCTGATTACAAGGTCAACCCAAGAGCGAGTCTGATGGAAGTCCATCAGCACTTCCTCAAAGGCGTGAAGTCAGACTCCGATGGCGCTGGTTTCATCTTGAAGTCAGTGTGTCCCTGTCCCAACCCTTCCTGCCTGCGGTTGGAAATGTCAGATCTGCCTCACCGCCCTCGACTTTGCCTCCTGAACCAGCCCGCTGCACCATTGAAGAGGAGACTCGTCTACCCCAACGATGGGGAAGAGAACATCTCAGAACTGCAATCCTGAAGGCTCTCACTCACTTACAACCTATTTGAATAAATCCTCCCTTTCCCCAGCTCGGCACTGGCTCAGCGGCGAATGGAGAGCCCACCTGCGGGAGAGCAGGCTGTGCGTGGTGTTGCTCCCAGCGAGCACCCCTGCTGCAGGGGGTCTTGCTTGCAGTGGGCACTCTGAGGCTGCTGTGTTTACCTTCTTTTTTTTCTCCTTTCTTTAGCCTTTCTTTCCTAATCAATAGCTCACGCAGCACAAAGTAGGACTTGCACGGGCTCCTTGATTTGCTGTATACATCACTTGAAGTGTAACATTTTAGAACCCAATTTTTAAAAAATCATTTACACTTCAGAGTAGAAAAATAGCAACATTACTAGAAGATTCAATTAAATTATCCCAGGTTAATGCGTTCACTGTCAGCAATGAATAACCACAAGTGGATAGCCAATGAATAGACTATAAAGCTCTATTTCTTCCACAGATCTATAGTCTATTTTGTGAGCATTTCAAAATATATTTTCTAATAGAAAAAAAAATGAGACTCCCTTTTGTTTACTCCTTTTTACAGCGAGTGCCTATCATTCCCAGGACAACGGTTCTCTCACAACTACAACAACAGCTTTTATCTCTCAAGCCCCAGAGGACACTGGGAAAATCTCTCACTTGGGTTAACTTTGCTGAATATATTTAACCAGTAAATTATTTGCCTGCCCAACTGGAAGAACCAATATACATTTACGTTCTAGGAATGGTTTGTGTTACTAACTTTATGAGTGAAGACCTCAATGGTAGCAAAGCCAAGGGACATTTAATTAAGTTCTATTTGCTTTTTCATGATCTTTAGCTCTAGCTTATAAATCAAGAATCAATGAGTACTTAATTTCCTCTTATAGCATTAAAAGTAATTGCTTCATAAATTCACTTTAGTAATCCAAATATTTGCACACAGTACAGCACAAAGAGAAGTTGTTTCACTGATGAGATCTTAACTTTTATTTTATTAGTATAAAATGGAGCTTGCCCATTTTATAGCTTATGATTTTCCTGGCTGCCTCAAATTCCTTTTTGAAGCAGACAGGATATAAATTTAAAATAAATACAATTATGACTTCGCTTGAGAAAAAAAAAAGCCAGTCTACTTATTTAAAATATAAAAAGAAATTACAGTGTGGATATATTTCTACTTAGTAGGATATAGCCATAATGAGGACATTTTCCCCTAAAATTATGTAGGCTCAAAAAAGCAACAAAATATTTTCAAGCCTGATTTAACCTTTCCTTTACCTGCGTATTTTATTTGGAGATGATAAAGGGGAATAAAAGTCTGAAGGCAAGTGCACTGCTGTGGACGGTAGCTGCTTGCTCTCTGCCTGGAGGTTAGAAGCATTTGTGTTCTTTAGCTGCTCCGGTCACAATACCTCCCTAAACTCAGACACCACACCAAGATTTACTAAACTCATTTACAAACCCTGAGTCATTTAAGTCCCCAATGAGACCATTTTCCTTGGGTGCAAATGAGAACAAAATCAGAGAGAGCACAGGGTCTCATGGCAGCGTGTGGCTGCGGGGAGAAAGGAACCTCAGACTTCCAGGGGCAAGTTCAGGGCTTGCTGCCCCAGCTGCCCAGAGCTGTTACAATCTGCACACCGCCTCAGTCCATGTTCAGCACCTACCGCGTGTCAGGCACTCAGTAGGTATGGTGGATGTGGCGTGTGCAAGGAAGACACAGCGCCTACTAACAGGGGACTGCTGGTCCAGATGAAGGTACTGTGTGGAGTGGAGGAACTGCCACGAAACACGCACCTACATGACCCCACGGATGTAGAGTGTCCGGAACAAGCAAATCTGAGAGACAGGAATGCTGGAGGAACTCGGGCGGTGGGGGCGGGGAGACACGGAAGGAGTGTGGGGTTCCTTTGCAGGGTAAGGAAAACTGCTCAGCACTTGTGGTGGTAAACACACAACTATGCAAATACTAAAAGACACAGAATAGAATCCAAACGGGCGAATTGCGGTGTGTGCATTACGTCAACAAATTTAAACAAAAATAGACACAGCAACCTGCGAAGCCGTCTGGTGAGTCTCCTGGTGTCCCCGTGGACTGGTCATCTCTGCACACCTTCCTTGAGGGCAGGACATGCCGTGGCTCTGGGGACAGCACAGGGACAGTGAGAAGCCCCAGGGGTCTCTCCAGCGCAGCACACCGCACTCTACCCTCGGTGGGAGCAGGGGCACGGGGGCTGCGTGTGTCAGTTCAGCTAGATCATCCCTTTCATGTCCTTTCACACACACACGGGCTTCTCGAGAGCCGGCGTCAGCGGCCACTGCAGGACATGGCCTATAGCTGCTTCCAGCCAGGTACCCTTCAGCCCCCTGGGCCCTGTTACCTGCTGACCCCAGCCCCAGTATCCTTGTCTGACCCCAGCCTCAAGAAGTTCCTGGAGCATGGCCTCATTCCCGAGGACCGCCTGCAGAGAAATGGCCACCGGAGCTTCCTTGCCGCAGTGAGTGGCATCAACCACGTCTGCACATTCTGCCTGCACCCTGGCTTCGGCGCCTCTGCCCGGCTGGGTCTTACACGGTACAGTGCGCATCTGCAGGGCCGCTCAGGGCCATTCTCCTGCGAAATGACCCATACCTCCCTCTCGTTCTCTGAGAGCCGCGGGGCACCGGTGCTGTGCCGCGATGGGTCTTTCCCAGCACGCGGCTCCAGCTGGCCTACAAATCACCCAGTCCAGGCCTTGGTCTTCATCTTCATCCAGGCGGGGCCCTGCGCCATGGCCACGCCATCCCACCAGGATTAGTGAACTTGAATTGAGCTCCGACTTGGAGGGGAAGCATGTGGGTAGAGGCATCAGCCCACTCCTTCCAAAAGCCTGAAAAGGAGAACAAGTGTGTTTCTTTCATGACATCGGATGAGACAAGGAAGGAACCGCCTGAGGTCACAGGCGGCCATCAGAGTGGAAGATCTTCACTGGAGCGCAATGGAATAATCAAGATTTATTTTTTAAATATTGTTATTAAATAAACATTACAGAAACTTTTGCATATCCAACTTATTTATAGCTTAAGGCATGAAAAACCACATTAGTATGTTGAATTATAAGAATTCACCGCAGCCTGCTAGCTGACAGCACGTCAAATTATTTGCAAATATTTTCTGGAACAGTAACCTTGAAGGATGCCAGCCCCATTCAGTGTAACCTTATCACAAGACAGGAGCCGAGCGCGGAGACGCTCCTAAGCCGAGGACGCCTTTGCTCTCTGCTCATCTGCGTCCGCTGTGGAGCCCCCCACCCCCAGCCGGGGCCGCCGCTGTCTCCGGGGCATTCGCGTCTCTGTCCGGGACTCTTTAAAAGCATGGTATGCCGAAGGCCCCCTTGAGAAACTGTGCTCTGGGTCTGAGTGTGCGAGGACACCAGTCACATTTAAGAGGCTTAACCTCCTACGGTCGGCATAACACGGTTCTGTGCAAATTGTGTGATCGTTTTAACAAAGAGTCTCTAATTGATAGGAAAAGGCAAAGTCCAAATCAAAACGGATTTCAGGGTGAACAGTACAACCCTGTGGCTTCCGCTGTGACCCCACAAAGCGTCTCCCTGCTGGTCCTGGTCGGGGGCAGCACTGGATTTGGCTCCTGGATTCCTCTAGGGGGAGAATGCTCCCTCATAGCCAATGTCCTACCTCTCCAGGCCTCGCATGTGTTTTTCCTGAAGAGTCAACGTTATCTGCAGTACTGTACATATCTTCCTGTCAAGAAAGCACCCTTCCTTTTTTGCTGAAAAGCTATCGTGGCCCATTTAAACAATCACGAAGTGGGGTGGTTTAAAAATTATATCGAGACCATTTAGCAAGGTTGGCACCACATGTGACTTCTAAAATCAGCCTCTGGCAAATATTTCAGCCACATCACAGTTGCTAAGCTAAGGAGAAAGCACCGATCACTTGGCACGAACGTGGCCGTGTTAAAATTAAACAAAATTGATTGCCTTCAAAACAACCTTTTGTTTCTGCCTCCAAAAATCTGCCTTGCACATTTGGTACAGGTAAGAACACATTTTTCATCCTGACACTAACATCTTTCATGCCTTAAATAGGGTCTGTGTTTTCTTTGTCCTCTCATCAATAAAAATGAGCCTGTATTTTGCCACTCCCCAGCGAAGCCAACAGTTGTCCCACCGCTGTTTATTACATGCCTACTGTGTGCGTGGCTGCACCTGGGCCGTCACATGTGCTGAGATGCCCCGTGCTCTGTGGCACATGAAGTGCTACCGCGTGGATAGAGTAGCAGAACTATCGAATCTAGCTCATTGCTGATAGATGATAACATTTCCAAGTGACTTAATAAACTAAAATCGAAATCCACTGTTCCGTTTAGCTTATCAATCTCACCGTATTTTTGAACATTAAAATTAACTGCTGTCTTCTCAAAGTTCACCTCTTGTTTTTTTCTTATTAAAATTTATTTCTTTGAAAGGCAGAAAGAGAGAGAGAGAGACCTTTCATCTTTCGCTTGCTCCCCCAAATGGCTGTAACAGCTTGGGGCTGGGCCAGGCTGAAGCCAGGAGCCTGGAACCCCATCCAGGTCTCGTACATGGCAGGGCAGGGACTCAAGTACTTGAGCCATCATCTGCCGCCTCCCAAGCCTATTAGCAAAAAGCTGGATCAGAAGTGGAGTAGCTGGGACTCCAACCAAGAGCTCTGATATGGGATGTGTGCACCCCAAGCAACAACTGAGCCCTCTGTACCATAGCGCCCGCCCCTCAACAACAAAAACACTTAAAGCAACCCTGCACAACTACGACGCCCAGGATTCTGGGGTTATCAGAAGAGAGGTGGGAGACAGGTGGTTGATAGTGAGATCAGAAGACAAAGTGTACAATTCACAAAAAGATGGATAGAGGCTGGCGCTGTGGCATAGCGGATAAAACCGCCGCCTGCAGTGCCGGCATCCCCTATGGGTACCAGTTCATGTCCCGGCGGCTCCACTTCCCATCCAGCTCTCTGCTACGGCCTGGGAAAGCAATAGAAGATGGCCCAAGTCCTTGGGCCCCTGCACCCACGTGGGAGACCTGGAAGAAGCTCCTGGCTCCTGGCTTCAAATTGGCCCAGCTCTAGCCATTGTGGCCATCTGGGGAGTAAAGACCTCTCTCTCTCTTTTTCTCTCTCTCTCGCTATGTAACTCTGTCTTTTTTTGTGCTTTCTTCTTCTTTTTTTTATTTGACAGATAGAGTTAGACAGTGAAAGAGACAGAGAGAAAGGCCTTCCTTCCGTTGGTTCACTCTCCAAATGACCGCTACGGCCGGAATTACGCCGATCCAAAGCCAGGAGCCAAGTGCTTCCTCCTGGCACCCAAGCACTTGGGCCATCCTCCACTGCCTTCTCGGCCACAGGAGAGAGCTGGACTGGAAGAGGAGCAGCCGGGACTAGAACCCGGTGCCCATATGGGATGGTGGCACCTCAGGCGGAGGATTAGCCAAGTGAGCCACAGCGCCGGCCCTTATGTAACTCTGTCTTACAAACAAATAAATAAATCTTTAAAAAAGAAAAAAAAGAGAGAAAGAAACTCAATCCAGCCAGGTGCATGTGCTCCCAGTGGCATCCCATGGGCACACGTGCAGTGGGTGAGGGAAAAAGACACGTAGTCCACAGAAAACTTCTGGAACTCTTCCCCACTGGGAAGAGAATTTTTACCATATATCCTTTTTTTTAACATTTTAAGATTACCATGTGTATTCTCTTTGCCATTGGAACTTGTTGGTTATATGCATATACACATTCTTGAGCCCACGCTTGGCCTACTGTATCCGAATCTCTGATGTCATACCTGAGCCCACGCTTGGCCTGCTGTATCCGAATCTGATGTCATACCTGAGCCCGCTCCTGGCCTGCTGTATCAGAATCTCTGATGTCATACCTGAGCCTGCTCCTGGCCTGCTGTATCTGAATCTACTGTCATACCTGAGCCCACTCCTGGCCTGCTGTATCCGAATCTCTGATGTTGAGGCTGGTTTTGGGCCCAGCAAATTACGCAGTCACTTGTGTCCCCAGCATCCCAGATAGGAGCAGCAGTGCAGGTCCCAGCTGCTCAGCTCCCAAGCCAAGCCCTGCTCATGCGCCTGGGAAAGCAGCAGGAGACGGCCCAAGTGCTTGGACCACCAGCGCCCACATGGGAGACTCATGGAGTTCCAGGCTCCTGGCTTTGGCCTGCCCCAGCCTGGGACTGAACCAGCAGCTGGAAAATCTCTTTATCTCTGTCACTCTGCTTCTCAAGTAAATAAAATAAGCCTTTAAAAAAAAGAATCTCTCATGTCAGTAGACATTGATTATGCTGGGGACGGTAACTGATTCAATCCTTTACCATCAAGAAATCTAAAACTCAGAGATGTCCAAGGCGACAGAGCCATCAGTAACAGAGATAGTTTGGGTGCAGGTTATCCCTGAGTCTGTTGAGATGCCAGGTGGGTTTTGTCCTTTATTCGACGCACTGTATTACGTGATTTTTCTTGCAAGTCTTCCCCGTGTGATCATGGTACTTAATCCATTTCATTTGATGCCAGATTTGGTTTACAGGTATTTTGTTGAGAAGTGTTTGGTTGTTTCTGTATTCTTTGGAGATGTTGGTCTACAGTGTTCTGTGTTGGTATCTTGGTAACAATGGCCTCTAGAGTGAGTTGGAAAGTGGTCTCCCTGTCTGTGTGGAAGACACAGTGAGAGACTGGTGCTCATTCTTCTTTGGGGTTTGGTAGAATTTGGCAGTGATCTTCTTCATGGGAATTTTTTGAGTTAGTCATTTTAACCTGCTCATGTCTTTGGATATAAAACGTGACTCCTATAGACAGACATAGTTGAATCATTTTTATCCATTCTACTTTATCTGCCCCTTAGAGTGCTTTCTCCACTTCCTTCATAGCATCATTGATAGAATACGACAGTCTGCCTTTTCTACTTATTTTATGTCTTACGTTTTCTTTCCTACTTCTGTTCCTCCATTACTGCCTCTTTTGTGTTAAATGTTTTCTCATATATCATTTCATGCTATTGTCATTTTTTGCCCATTTTAGAGTTACTTTCTTAGTGTCTGCCTGAGGGAATATAATTAATATTTTATTTTTAAAAATCTAATTAAGATTAACACCAATTTAATTTCAATATTATATAAAAAGTTTACTCCTATAAAGCTCTATTCTCTGCCCCATCCTTTATGCTGTTATTGGCATACAACTTACATTTTATATGTTGTATGTCATGTATCATA
The DNA here is from genome assembly GCF_051225735.1 of Oryctolagus cuniculus. Lineage (NCBI taxonomy): Eukaryota > Metazoa > Chordata > Mammalia > Lagomorpha > Leporidae > Oryctolagus > Oryctolagus cuniculus. The sequence goes on from NC_142881.1 coordinate 6,171,044, forward strand.
AATTTATCAGGATAACTTTATCCAATTGTTTTTATTAAAAAAAAAGATTTATTTTTTAAAGATTTTACTTATTTATTTGAGAGGTAGAGTTACAGACAGTGAGAGGGAGAGACAGAGAATGGTCTCCCCTCCATTGGTTCACTTCCCAAATGGCCGCAATGGCCAGAGCTGGGTCCATCTGAAGGCAGGAGCCAGGTGCCCCCTCCCAGTCTCCCATGGGGTGCAGGGCCCAAGCACTTGGGCCATCCTCCACTGCCCTCCCGGGCCACAGCAGAGTGCTGGACTGGAAGAGGAGCAGCGAGGACAAGAACCAGCATCGATATGGGATGTCAGCACCACAGGCAGAGGAGCCAGCCCCAGATTTATTTATTTTATATGAAAGTCAGAGACACAGAGAAAGAGGGAGGGGGAGAAAGAGAGAATCATCCATCTACTGGTTCACTCCCCAGACAGCCACAGCAAGACAGCCAGGCTGAGTCAGGACAAAGCCAGGAGCTTCTTCCAGGTCTCCCATGTGGGTGCAGGGACCCAAGCACTTGGGTCATTTGTATTCATCTATTTACTTACCTTTACTGGTGTTCTTTATTTCTCCATATGGATTTAAGTTGCTACCTAATGTCCTTCATTTTAACATTAAAGAGTTGATTCAAGAACCATAAATGTCTTTCTCTGTCTCTGTTGACAATTTTTTTCTGATATTACTATAGCCACTCTATGCCCTTTTAATGCTGTTTGCATGGTGTATCTTTTTCCATAACTTCACTTTTTTTAACATTTATTTATTTATTTATTTGAAAGAGCTACAGAGAGGCAGAGGGAGAGAGAGAGAGAGAGAGAGATTGAGAGAGAGAGAGATATCTTCCATCTATTGGTTCACTCCCCAGAGAGTCACAATGACCAGGGCAGAACCAGGAGTCAGGAGCCAGGCGCTTCTTCCAGGTCTCCCACACAGGTGCAGGGGCCCAAACACTTGGGCCATCTTCTACTGCTTTCCCAGGCCATAGCAGAGAGCTGGGTGGGAAGTGGAGCAGCCGGGACTCGAACCAGTGCCCGTATGGGATGCCAGCGTTGCAGGCTGCGGCTTTACTCGCTACATCACAGTGCCAGCCCCACCATTCCTTCACTTTTAACCAATTTGTGTCTTTGTATCTAAAATATGTCTCTTATAGTATTTCTTCTGAGACATGTCTTCTAACAATATCATTAATTTTTATTTATCTGAGAATATTTTCACTTATGTATCTTTGAAAGACAATTTTATTCCATGTAATTCTTTCTTGACAGTCTTTTCTTTTGGAATTTGGAATGTGTTACCCATTATCTCCTGATCTTCTTGGTTCATTTTTTAAAATTTTTTATTTGCTTAGTTTTGTATCTATTTGAGAGACAGAGATAAAGGCAGAGACAGAGAGAGAGCTCCTGTCTGCTGGTTCACTCCTCAAATGCCCAGAGCAGCTGGGGATGGGCCAGGCTAAAGCTGGGAGCCAGAAACTCCACCCACCTCTATGCCTGGCAGTAACCCAGTCACTCGAGCCCTAAGCTGCTGCCTCCCAGGGGTTCAACAGCAAGAATCTGGAATGAGGAGCAGAGCTGGCACTCAGTCCCAGGCACTCTCACGTGGAGTGCGAGCCTCCCAAGTAGGGGCTTAATCGCCACGTCAAGTGCCTGTCCCATCCATGTTTTCTGATGAGAACTCAGCTGGTCATCTTGCCAAGGGGGCCAGTATTGTGGCCCAGCAGGTTAAGCCACTGCCTGTAATGCCGGCATCCCACAGCAGGCACCAGTTCCTTCCTGCTGCTCTGCTTCCAATCTGGCTCCCTGCTAATGCGCCCGGGAAAGCAACAGGAGATGGCCCAAGTGTTTGGGCCCCTGACAACCATGTGGGAGCCCTGGATAGAGTTCCAGGCTCCTGGCTTTCACCTGGACCAGCCTCAGCCATTGCAGCCACCTGGGGAGTAAATCAGCAGTTGGAAGGTGATGGTTCTGTCTCTAACTGTATCTCTACCTCTACCTGTGTGTGTGTGTGTGTGTGTGTCCCTCTCTGTGTAACTCTGCCTTTCAAATAAAGAAATAAATCTTTTTAAAAAACATCTTCTTCAGGATCCTTTGTATGTGATGAGTTGCTTCTTTTTAACAGATTTTTTAAAATTTATTTGAGAGGCCAGAGCTGTGGCGCAGTGGGTTAACACCCTGGCCTGAAGCGCGAGCATCCCACATGGGCGCCAGTTCGAGACCCGGCTGCTCCTTCCGATCCAGCTCTCTGCTATGGCCTGGGAAAGCAGAAGAAGATGGCTCAAGTCCCTGGGCCCCTGCACCCACGTGGGAGACCTGAAAGAAGCTCCTGGCTCCTGGCTTCAACTCCGTGCAGCTCCGGCCGTTGTGGCCATCTGGGGAGTGAACCATTGGATGGAAGACCTCTCTCTCTCTCTCTCTCCTCTCTGCCTCTCCTCTCTCTGTGTAACTCTGAGTTTCAAATAAATAAATAAATCTTTAAAATTTATTTGAAAGATGGAATTAAAGAGAGAGAGAAAGAATATCTTCCATCCATTGGTTTACTCCCCAAATGGCCACAATAGCCTGGGCTGGGCCAGACTGAAGCCAGGAGCCAGGAGCTTCCTCTGGGTTTCCCATGGCAGGTGGCAGGGACCCAAGGACTTGGGCCATCTTCTGCTGCTTCCCCAGGAGCATTAGCAAGGAGCTGGATCGGAAGTGGAGCATCTGGGATTCAAACTGAGGCCTATGTGGGGTGCCAGCACTGCAGGTGGTGGCTTCACCAGTTATATCACAATGCTGGCCCCTTCTAATATTTTCTTCTGTGCCTTTTACTTTCGATAATTTCATTATATGAGTAGGTGTGAATATTTTTGAGTTTATATACCTAAAGTTTGTTGAGTTCCTTAGATGTGTAGATAATAATTTTTTCATCAAATTTAGGAAATTTTTAGCCATTATTTTCTTAAATATGTCTCTGCCCCTTCTTCTCTCTCTTCCCCTTCTGGTATCCCCAGTAAGCGTTTGTTGGGACTTCATGGATTCCCAGATCTCAACACTGCTTGCACTCTTCCATGATGCTTAATTTTTGTTCTTAGACTAGAAAATTCTTTCCTCAGGCTGCTCAATCTGTAGCTGACCCTCCTTAGTAAAATTTTCACTTTAGTCATTGCACTTTTCAACTTTAAAATTTCAATTTGGTTCTTTCTCGTACTTTGTGTCCCTTTTTGATCTTCTCCATTTGGTGAGCCATCATTTCCATACTTTCATTCTTCATAGATGGTTGCCTTTAGTTCTTGAACACATTTTGAATAAATGATTTAAAGTCATTGTCTATCAAGGATAACGCCTGGACTTCCTTAGGGACAGTCTTTATTGAATATCCCCCCACCCCATATATCCACCATACTTTCTTATTTACTTACAATATTTTTTGTTGCTGTTGCTGAAAGCTAGACATTGAAATGATGTAATGTGCTATCTATGGAAATCAAACTCTGCGCCCTGCTCAGGATTGGTTGGCCTTGCTATTTTCTGTGGTTACTGGTTCGTCATTGACATCTATGACTTGATTCTGCAAAGTCTTATTCTTTACCGGGTGTTGCTGTTGAAGTCTCTGCTCAGCTTGCTAAGCAGGCAGTGAAGGACTGAGGAGAGAATTTCTTAAGCACCGGAAAGCAGTGAGTCCCCATCTTTGCTGAGTGGCTCCCCCTGGGGCACTGCCTCAATGCTCAGTTTACAAATCCATCTTAGCCTTCAGTCCCTGCTGTGCGGTGCCTCAGGTTAATTACAGAGGCTCTGCTACAGAACTGAGTCAGCTGAGGACAGAATTCTCCGTCTGAGGACAAAGAGAAAAAAGAAGGAAGAAGCCTCGTGGCTGAGACTTGGGGCCTTCTCGGGTCTTTCCTGGGCGGAGCCCCAAACAGGAACACGTGAATGACCTCCTAGAGGGCTAAGAATATGTCACAGCTTTTCAGAAGCCCCGTGGACATTTCACTTCCTACCTTCTCCTTTTAAGTTTTCTGACTTGAGTGCTCTTTGCCCCGATTTTTATCTGCCGTCCTGGGAAGCTGCAATGCGAAACAATTGTCTGATTATTTTAGACAAGGTCCCTGAGGAAAAGGCTGCTCACAATGGGAGAGCTCTCAGTGAAATCAAATAAAGGCCGCCTTGTGCTGGGGTCTTCCAGGAAGCCGCCAGCCAAATCAGATAAGGGCGGTTCTCTGGGAACCCAGCTCTGCTCCTTCTTCTCCAGGCGCTGTCGGAAGCCTGGCCCCCAGGAGTGCAGACCCATGACTGTCAAGGTTACTGCTGCAGGGCTGGGGAGGGGCAGTGGTCAGCAGGGTAAATTAAGTCACACCAAGGCTCACTTTGCACCCCAAGGTGCAGCCGTTCTTCTGGAATTAACGCTGCACGACTCTGGTAAATCTCCAGAGTTCAGACGCACTTGGTTCTGACCGTTTCCCCAACGTTCCCGGGCTCCCACGGAGGAGACGGCGTTTGAACGTTTTCCCCCACCTTCGCTGCTGGCATCACCTCGACCCACAGTCTCACGGAGCAGAGGGACTTGAGGAGAACCTTGGGAGAAAGACAGAATTTAAAGCAGCCTGGGTGATGGGGCAGGGAGGAGGGCCACTGCCTGCAGGAAGGGGAAGTCCCGGGGCATTTAGGATCCCAGCAAGCTTCCTGTCAAAAAAGCCGAGACACCACCAGATACAACATCAAATACTACCCCCCAAAAAAATTCCCATTTCACCTGGATCCCGGCTCGGGGTACCCCCTTTCTACACGGCAGGACACCTGGCTGAAGACTTCACTGGGCATTGGTGGCGATTGGCCAGGAGGCCCAAGCCAGCCGAGGGTCCACAGCCCTTGCTGCGGGCCTGCTACGGGGCTGGGCGTTGGGCCGGGCGTGGGGGATTCCCAGGTGCAGGTGCAGGTGGAGATGGAGACCTTTCAGCCCGAGGGCAAGGCAGGGGTCAGCGTGGGGAGCATCTCCCAGGGGGCCTCCCCTGAGCCCTGTGCTGCCCCACCTGGTGCCGCAAAGCTGGAGCAAAACCCTGAGGAGTCCCAGGACGTCAAAGCGCAGCAGACAGGACTCGATCGCTTGCCAAGCTCCGGAAGCAGAAGAGGTGCACTCTGGGATCCACCCGGGCGAGCGGGGCTCAGCCTGGGGGCTCTCTTTGGAAAGGTGATCAGCCAGACAACCCTCTGCTGATTGGAGGCCCTGCAGCTCCGCTTCAGGAACCTGTGTAAGCTGCGGCCTCTGGGGCAGAAGTGGGTGGAAGAAGCTGACGGCAACAAGAACCTTGGGAGGTTTGCAGGGCAGAGACGCTGGTGCAGGCCTGGAAGAGAAAGCAGACGAGTCTGGAGAACCGAGTGACGGGCGACGTGGAGAGCGTGTTCCCGCCGTGCCAGGAACCACGCCGCAGCAGATCAGCCGCGTCGCCCAGCAGCTGGGGCTCACAGAGGAACCGGTCCCAGTGCGCTTCTGTGGCGGGCGTCAGAAGGGCCAACAAGCAAGCGGTAACTCTCCCAGAGAGAGGACTTTGAGGCTGCCCGGCCTCCCACCTCAAGGGCCCTGTGTCTTTTCCTCTGGTACCAGGGCCCCATTTCGGTACCCCAGGCTACGGCAGCCCCGCTTTCCATATGCTGTGCTCCCCAGCCCCCTTCCTGGGCGGGGGGAAGCCTTCCGCTCTGTGCCTGCCCCCACTCTGGGCTCCCCCATGCATTCAGAATGAACTGCCTGCCCGTCCCAGGAACAGGGGGCAGAGGTCAGGGGAGACCAGGGAAACGGAGCTTGGAGTCTGCGCGGGGCTGTGGGGATCCAGTTCTTCATTCACTGAGACAGGAACTGGAAACACAAAGTGGGGTGAGGAGTTTTGGGGGAGCTGGAGGGAGGGAAGGCACAGTTCAATCATGCTCTTGATTCTAACCCTCACATTAAGAAGCCTGAGACACAATGGATAAGATTTAAAAAAAAAAAAAATCCAAAGCCTGCAAGTCTCTGAGCCAGGCCTGGCGAGGCAGCGCAGTAAGGAGAGAACCCTCTTTCTCTAGAATTGCACTAAAACGCTTAAATGGAGGCTCTGACACCGCCCCGTGGCTCAGAGACCGCCGCGGCCAGCTGTCCGGTCATAGTGACAAGCCACCGCCTCTGCGGAGGTTGCGGGACACGTGTGTTCCTCCTGCAGCTGCCAACCACTTACGGACAGAGCACAAGACACAGGACATTATGATCTACCATTTCTCACTGACCGAGCACAGACACCGCCCCTCTGTTGGGGGCTCCACCTCCTGGATAAGGAGATGGCGTCACAGGTGGGTTCCATGAGCAGTGGGGGCAGAGTCAGACCGGGGCGCAGACAGCCTGGAGGAGAGACACATGTGTGGCTTCCCCGTGGTCCCTCATCTGAGCTTTAAGGAACAAAGGGTCTTGATAAAAGTTGATGAAGGGGGGCTGGCGCTGTGGTGCAATGGGTTAAAGCCCTGGCCTGCGGCACCAGCATCCCATATGGGCACTGGTTCTAGTCCTGGCTGCTCCACTTCTCACCCAGCTCTCTGCTATGGCCTAAGAAAGGAGTGGAGGATGCCCCAAGTCCTTGGGCCCCGGCACCCGCGTGGGAGACCCGAAGAACTTCCTGACTCCTGGCTTCAGATCAGCTCAGCTCTGGCTATTGCTGACATTTGAGGAGTGAACCAGTGGATGGAAGACCTCTCTCTCTCTCTGGTTCTATCTCTCTCAAATAAATCAAAATGTATCTTTTAAAAAATAAAAAATAGGCTGGCACCATGGCTCACTTGCGGCACCGGCACCCCGGGTTCTAGTCCCAGCCGGGGCGCCGGATTCTGTCCCGGTTGTCCCTCTTCCAGGTCAGCTCTCTGCTGTGGCCAGGGAGTGCAGTGGAGGATGGCCCAAGTCCTTGGGCCCTGCACCCACATGGGAGACCAGGAGAAGCACCTGGCTCCTGGCTTCGCATCAGCGCGGTAGGCTGGCCACAGCGGCCATTGGAGGTGAACCAACGGAAAAGGAAGACCTTTCTCTCTGTGTCTCTCTGTCACTGCCCATTCTGCCTGTCAAAAATAAATAAATAAATAAATAAATAAATAAATAAATAAAAGCTGAGGAAGGGAGGCGTAGTGCGCTCATTTTCTAAGGCTGCCAACACAAAACGCTGGGGGCCTTAGGCAACTGAAGTCCATGTTCTCACAGCCACGGGTGGGCAGGTGTGGCTTCCGTGAGGTCTCCCACCTTGGCTTGCATCTCCCGGTGTCTTCCCCGGCCGCTGCTCTGCGCACGTGCAGCCCTGGTGTCCCTTCCTCCCCCGCAGGGACCGCAGCACCACAGGACTAAGGCTGCACCCTCGGGACCTCTGTCTCCCTTTTTTTTTTTTTTTTTTTGACAGGCAGAGTGGACAGTGAGAGAGAGAGACAGAGAGAAAGGTCTTCCTTTGCCGTTGGTTCACCCCCAATGGCCGCTGCGGCCGGCGCGCTGCAGCCGGCGCACCACGCTGATCCGATGGCTCTGTCACCAAATACGGTCACATTGGGGCTAGGACTTCAATGTAAGAGCAGGAGGGGACACGATTCAGTCCATAGCAGGTGAGGTTTCCGCTGAGGTCTGGACGCGGCGGCAGTGCTGGTCAGACGTGCCCGAGTTGGTGTGCCCGGATGTCCGTCTCTGCATGTCCTGCCGGCGTTTCTGCCCCCAGTCATCTCAGTTACCGGTTTCACTTGTCTGAAATAAAAGAATGCATGGGGTTGTTTTTATTTGTTTCTTTAAAAGTACATCTAACGAAACCAAAGAAAGCCTAAAAGAAATTTAAAAAAAAATCACTGGGTACCATACAGATGGCTAAATTCTACAGTGTTTAAAAGATACTGAAGTATTCCACTTCACAGGTAAACTTGTTACTGGGAAGCAGCAGCCCGGACAAAACTACATTTCCCAGGACCCCTTGCATCTGATGGGACCATGTGACTCATTCAGGCCAATCAAATGTGAGGGAAAGAAAAGTCTGACAAGCTTCCAGCCAAAGATGATTAGGGCATAGCTCTTAATCCACCCCCTGAATGGAGGGGATTCTACGGCTGCAGAGGAGCCCGGATCCCTGCGTACCAGTCCTGGACTTACTACGCACAAAAACTCACGTGCAGTGAGTCACTGAGTTGTCGGAGACTTTTTACAGCTACCTAATACTGTCCCCATAACCATGAAGTTATTCTAATCTTTTTTATATATTCTCCTCTAGTTCTTATCAGCATGCACTTATTTTTACAGAGCTGTCATCTCGGTGTGCAGACCTCTTGTTCATTTTTCAGCACAGAGACACATTGAGGCATTTTCCATGTCTATTGCCATCTTCACAATCCTCACTTCCGGTGACTGGGTGCTGCCTCCCTGCACCAACGCAAACCTGTCCCTGGTTGCTGCACATCTGGATGCTTCCAACTACTTTGATGTTTTTGTGGGAAAAAAAATCCCAGGACTACGCTCTGACTAGTGGAGTAGTCCATTATCCAATGACTTTGCCACCAGACAGAGAGCTCCGAGGATGCTCCCACATCCCCTTCAGGACTCTGGGGGTCTGGAACTGGCTCATCCACGCACCAGCTGCCCGCCAGCTCCTGGTCAGGCGCGGAGCTCTCAGGCCACCTCCCTGGAATCCCTACGGAGTCACCTGGGATTGAGAACCCCCTTCCCGCCCCTCCCTGCTCCCCACCCCGGATCTTCTCCTCTGTTGCCAGAATTCTGCTCCAGCCAGTTCCATCCCGGGGGACCCAGAGGATCCCACCACAGTCCCTGGCTCACCCAAACACAAATGCACACTTCCCATCTAGCCTTGAAGCCGGACACACCATCCTACAACTTGCCAAGTGGCCGTACCCGTCACTGGGGTAGCAGGGGACAGGGGACAAACTGTGCTTCTGATCTGAGGACACTTCAGCAAAGGGACTCTATAAATGTGTGGAGTAACGAGCCCACACAGAATCCACGGTCAGAAGCTGACAAGGCCTTCTCCCTCTTAGCTCTCAACGACCTGATCACTCCCTCCAAGCTCGCCTCCAGGGTCTTCTCGGGAAGCTTTCCTAACCCTACCTGCTCCTCGGCATCTGGCTCCTAGAGGGCAGAGGCCACGCTGCCCAGAGACTCTGCTTCCCGGCACTGTGCAGGGGCCTAGGCAGCCCCAAGGACATGAAGAGGGAGAGGAGGGAGAGGGAAAACCAGGGCAACACCCAGAGACTTCGCTGCAGTTTCTCGCTCTCTACTGCAATGCAAGCAGTTGTTAAAGTCACCTTCATTTGTCCCTAAAAGTACAGCTTACGGCACTTGTTGGGAAACCAAACTTGGGCACCTTCAAAGTGTTTAACGTGCAACTACTGGACTAGAAATGTGCATTTAACAACCGAGAAATCTAGTCAGACTTTTTATCAATTGAAAGGAGCTTCTAACCCAACCTCTCACCACGAGACAGTCTTGTGAAAAGAATAGATGTTGAGATCAGTCAAGGAAATCTGTTCAGCCAAAAGAGAAAAAGGCAGAAACGTGTCTTTCAAACCCATCTATGAACATACACAGATGCTTAGCCTAAGAAGAGGGAGGGAGCCCTCTGTGTAATAATTGGATGATTATATATTTATAACAGCTTTGAAAACCCACTGTGAGGACAAGGAGGTCTTACGATTTCTATTTGTAAAATATTACTTTGCTTGAAGTAGCAACTAATTAAATGGCTTATATTTATTTAAATGGTTTATATTTATTAAGAAGAAAAGTTAATGACTTTATTACGTGAAAATGTTATAAAGTGTCTAGCACTGGGCAAGGAAAAATACAGAAATAATTATCCGAGATCCAGATAAGAAGCCCACATCTCATGTCGGAGAACCTGGCTTGGAACCCCAGCTCTGGCTCCTGGCTGCAGCTTCCTGACCAGACCCTGTGAGGCAGCAGTGCTGGCCCGAGGGATTGGGTTCCTGCCGCCCATCTGGGAGACCTGGGGTGAGGTCCCTGCTCCTGGCTCTGGCCTGAGCCCAGTCCCACCTGTTGCAGGCATTTGGGGAGTGAGCCAGTAGATGGATCTCTCCGTCTCTCTGCCCCTCAAAACATGAAAAATAAAAAATAAAAAGTAATTATCCAGCAAGATACACTCCGGAGATGGGAAAGAAGTGTAGACGTCAGGGAAAGGGGACCCAGTAAAAAATAAAAAGGAAGTAAGTTCAGTGATACGCCCTCCCAGGGTAACCACACCGTGGCGGAGAAGTGGCGGGGAAAGGTCACCCTGTAAGTACCGGACGCAAGAACTCAATCAGTATCGTCTACCAAATCCACCTGGCAGGACTTCCGCCATTATCACAGAGCCGGTGAGCGCACAGAGGCAGAGGGAAAATCCCACCCTTTTTTAAGATTTACTTATTTATTCAAAAGGCAGAGTTACAGAGAGGCAGAGGCAGAGAGAGAGAGAGAGAGAGAGAGAGAGAGAGAGAGAGAGAGAGGTCTTCCATCCTCTGGTTCACTCCCCAGATGGCTGGAATGGCCAGAGCTGCGCCGATCCAAAGCCAGGAGCCAGGCGCTTCTTCCAGGTCTCCTACATGGGTGCAGGGGCCCAAGGACTTGGGCCATTTTCTACTGCTTTCCAGGCCAGAGCAGAGAGCTGGATGGGAAGTAGAGCAGCCTAGACAGTATGGGATGCCTGCACTGCAGGAGGCGGCCCCACCTGCTATGCCACAGCCACCACAGCCGGCCCTGGAAAATCCCAGGTTTGGGAATGAAAGGCCTGGAGTTCCAGAAGGGACCAGCCCTCTACACCCAACCTTGGCCTTCTCGCTTTGTCTCTAAACAGGACAGCATGGAGCGGATGCTCCTGCATTCCTGCAAGTCAGCAGAGAGTTTTATGTATATTTGAAATCCCAACAGTTTCCCATAAAATGGTGGTTCCCATTTTATGCCTTTGAGTTTCAAAATAAGCTTTTGAAAGTCAATGCCTGGGCCAGCGTTGGACAGCCAACCTGGCTTTCGATTTGCAAGCACCCAGAGCTTGAGAGAGAGAAGGGGCTTTGGGGGTTTCCCCTGGCTTGGCTGGCCCATTGGAACTGCAACCTGGGGCTAGGGCGTGGGCCGCAGCAGAGGGCCCCATCCCAGCAATGGCAAAGGCTCGGGAAATGGGGAATGGGGAGCTGGGACTCACATCTCTGCCCAGCCCCCACGGCGGCATCTAAGATGTCCCCAGTGGATTTGGGGACCCAAAATTGAGAACTCCAAGTTGTTCTCCAGTGAAACTCTGAAAGAAGCTTGAGGCCAGCACCGCAGCTCACTAGGCTAATCCTCCGCCTGCGGCGCCGGCACACCAGGTTCTAGTCCTAGTTGGGGCACCGGATTCTGTCCCGGTTGCCCCTCTTCCAGGCCAGCTCTCTGCTGTGGCCCGGGAGTGCAGTGGAGGATGGCCCAAGTGCTTGGGCCCTGCACCCCGTGGGAGACCAGGAGGAAGCACCTGGCTCCTGGCTTCTAATCGGTGCAGCACGCAGGCTGTGGAGGCCATTTTGGGGGAGACCAGGATAAGCACCTGGCTCCTGCCTTTGGATCAGCGCGATACGCCGGCCGCAGTGGCCATTGGAGGGTGAACCAACGGCAAAAGGAAGACCTTTCTTTCTGTCTCTCTCTCACACTGTCCACTCTGCCTGTCAAAAAAAGAAAGAAAAAAAAAGAAAGAAACGAAGCAGCTCCCTGTGTGCACAGTCAGCACCTTTGCAGATCCAAGCCCAAAATGAGCAAATGCGCCCGTGACACGAGAACTCGGTGGGTTTGGTGATTTGCCATACAAACGGTGATGACGATGACGACGATGAAGAATGGCCAAAACAGAGCCATCTATCCCGTGGATGTTCATTGTCCACTGTGTGACAGACCCTGTGGAAGGTGCTGGGGATGCTGCCCTCCACGGCTTCCAGTTCCACCTGGGACCCAGAGCCAGCTGGTGATGCTAAGGGGGAGATAAGACAGGGCGTGGGGGGACCTCCAGCGAAGACGACATCCCAGGGAAGAGCCCGAGGAGGGGAGCAGCCACACAGCTGTAAGGGACAGTAGGTACCAGGTGTCAGGAGCCCCCTCCAGGTGTGCGAGGGGCAGCCGGGGGCTGCAGTAGAGCAGGAGGTGGCAGGGGCCAGCCACGGAGGGCCTGGACCATACTGAAGATGGGCTCCTGGCTCTGCGGGAGCTGCAGGCACTCAGGGTTCTGAGCATGGCCTTTGGGGAGTGGAGGGTGGCGGGAGAGTGATGGGGCCACCTTCCCAGACAGTGGCCTTTCGAGGGGCAGGAGAGTGTAGAGCCGTGCCCTTCTTGGGAACACAGTGGGTTTTCATTGTGATGATCATATTGGTCTCACAGATTTATCACATTCGGGGGACAGAGGACACCCAGTGTGGCATCACCATGAGGAGAAAAAGGGCCACCATCATTTGTCCATTCTGTAGCTCAGGACACACACAAGCAAGGGAAAGATCTGCCCATGGTCATAACGTGGACCCATCGGGGAGAGAGCGCCAGACCCAGGCCCTGCAGAGCTCACGTGGCAGGTGCCATTCCCGAGGGTGGGCGGGGCTGCAGAGGGAGGCGGGGCTCCCCACGGTGCCAGGGCCAGGTGTGCAGCAGCCCAGGACAGACAGCTGTCACCTCTCTCTCTGTGCTCCGGGCAGGAATGAATCCAGCCAGCCTCAACTGGGGAGAAATTTTTTCAAAAGTGGCCTTGAAGGGCTCTGCGGTGACCCCGATGCTAGGCAACAAGGATGTAGCCGCGAAGGGGCAGCTTCGGCAGCGGTGGGAGGCATTCTGTCGCCAGGACTCAAGGTCTTCAACGCCAGCGGGGAGCCCCGGGCCGTCGCCTGCCTGCCCACCTGCCCATGATGGGAGGCCGCCAGCTCCGCACCCTGGACCCTGCGCCCCAGGTCCCGGATGCGAGGAGGACGCGTCTCGGAATCACGTTAGCATCTGCGCGGCAGCTCGGAGCCGAGTTGCGGGCCTGGACCTGTCTGTGACTGTGGCCTTCCCACTGCTCCGCCTCCACCCTGCCCTCATGGAGACAGGCACAGGGGCCCACGCGTGGCCACCACCCCATCGCCCTGTCTGCCTCTCCCAAGGCCGATGAGCATGAGATGGTCCTTATTGTGTTTTATTTTTTCTCTGCAGACCACGTCACTGTGTTGCCTCCTGAAGCTCACGTGGGTCCCCACCTGGTTCTCCCGGGGCGGCTCTGCCCTCAGCCGACTAAGGTATCAGCTGAAGCAAAGGAAGTCCTCCTTTCCCGGATGGCCCAAGTGCCTGGGCCCTGCACCTGCATGGGAGACCAGGAGAAGCACCTGGCTCCTGGCTCCTGGCTTCGGATCAGCGTGATGCACCGGCCACAGCGGCCATTGGAGGGTGAACCAACGGCAAAGGAAGACCTTTCTCTCTGTCTCTCTCTCTCTCACTGTCCACTCTGCCTGTCAAAAAATAAAAATAAAAAAATAAATAAAAGAGACAGAGGTCCCGAGGGTGCAGCCTTGGTCCTGTGGTGCTGCGGTCCCTGCAGGGGAGGAAGGGACACCAGGGCTGCGCGTGCGCAGAGCAGCAGTCGGCGATCGGCACCTCCACCTCCCGTCCTCTGAAAGTCACAACAGCCACTCTCCACGCCGGCTCCCGGCCGCCAGCCCGTGCTCCTCGCCTGCAATGCCCCTTTCACCTGCAGGCCCTGCACCGCGAGGGCTGCCAGGAGGTGGAGACGCAGGTCAGGCTCTGATCCAGTCTTCTCCCAGGAAGTCGCGCCCTCGCTAGAGCGTTCTGGGCTGTGGCTGTGGCTGGGCCCTGCGCTGCCATGAGCCATGCTTCTCTGCTGAGTCAGAGGAAATCAGGTTAATTGCCCCGAATTATTTTTGCCCACAAGCTATGTCTGTTTGAAATAGCCAAGCAATGAGGAGTAAAACTGGAGGAGTTCACTAACTTCTCTCACCGAGGCCTGCAGCCAGCTACCTGTGCTTTGCCAGCCTTGGTCTCTGTCTGCGAAACTGCAAGTGAGAGACCCCAGACACCTCCTCCTGGCTGTGCCCCCTGCTCAGCTGCAGACCAAATCTCTGTCCTTGGAAATGAAACTCGGGCTTGGGCCACGCTCAGAACCACTGAACACACACACACATCCTGGATCAGTGCACAACTTCTGTTGGCGCTTTTGTTAATGAGAAGACTAAAACCACCAAAGAACACAAATTTTCTCCCTATAATCCTGCGTGGTCAAATCACCAGCTTAAGAAAACTATAGAAGTGCCAGTGTTGTAGCATAGCGAGTTAAGTTGTGCCTGCAACGCTGGCATCCCATATGGGCGCCGGTTCAAGTCCTGGCTGCTCCATTTCCAATCCAGCTCTCTGCTAATGTGCCTGGGAAAGCAGTGGAAAATGGCCCAAGTCCCTGGGCCTCTGTCCCCATGTGGGAGACCTGGATGAAGCTCCTGGCTCCTGGCTTCAGCCTGACTCAGCCCCAGCCACTGCATCCTGTCTCTCCTTCTCTCTCTATAACTCTGCCTTTCAAATAAAATAAATAAATCTTAGGAAAAAAAAAACTATATGCAGAGCAAATTAATTGTGATGGTTTGTTTTAAATTATTTAAATAGCTAACATTTTCACAAAGATCAACATTTTTCCCAGGTAACCAGGAGGGAAGTCTCTGTCTGCCCTCCATCCCCTAGAATCTCTGCTTTGAAACTCTTATTTTTTGTGTGTGAGTCATAAAGAAAAAAGAAAGACAGACAGACAGAACTCGCACTTTGTAGCCCACCTCCCAAATGCGGAGCAGAGCTGGGTCTGCAACTGGGTACCGCAATACAGGACGGAAAATCCCACCTGCATCTTACCCTCTGGACCGCACTCCCACTCTTGTCAGGAGATTCCTTATGATTAATATGTAAGCGGCACAGAGGGACGCAGAGCGGACAAATAGAGCGCTCCCATCTGCCAGTCCACTCTCCAAACACCTGCAGCAATTCCAGCTGGGGCCAGAGCTGGGAGACTGGACTTCGATCCAAGCCCCCCACAGGAGTGGTGGGGACCCGACACCACGGCCTGCAGAATCTCCCCTAACAGGAAGTCGGAGCTAGGAACAGGCATCTCTGTCGTGGGAGGCAGCGTCTTAACCAACGTCTTTTTTTTTTTCTTTTTTTCTTTTTTTTTTAAGGCAGAGCTAGACAGTGAGAGAGAGACAGAGAGAAAGGTCTTCCTTCCGTTGGTTCACCCCCCAGATGGCCGCTACAGCTGGCGCGCTGCACCAATCCAAAGCCAGGAGCCAGGTGCTTCCTCCTGGTCTCCCATGGGGTGCAGGGCCCAAGCACTTGGGCCATCCTCCACTGCACTCCCGGGCCACAGCAGAGAGCTGGACTGGAAGAGGAGCAACCAGGACAGAACCGGTGCCCCAACCGGGACTAGAACCCGGGGTGCCAGCGCTGCAGGCGGAGGATTAGCCTAGTGAGCCACAGCACCAGCCTTAACCCACGTCTTAACCTCAAGTCCAGATGCCTGCCCCTGTCTAACACTGTTCTCATATTCTTCTCAGCGTCTTTATGTAGATGATGCAATTATGAATACAGATTCTTCTATTATCCCTGCCCACACCTTTCCATAAAAAGCACTATATCTGTGCATGGTTCCTTGCATGGTGACGTGTATCTTTCCTACATACCGGACTCCCTCCTGTTCCCCTGGGACCCATCACACGGATGCATCATCCCCTTCCCCAGCCTCGTGGATGGACTTGGACTGCCGCTGGCCTTTGTGACGACAATGCTGCAGAGAATAACCCGGCACATACATCACCTTGCAAGTTTAGGACAAATTCCCGGAACCGGAATTCAACCTTCCCAGTCGTGACAGATGTCACCCAGGGCCTCCCAGAGGGCTGCCCGATCGGCACACCCAGGCCCGTCTGTGGGAAGTGGAGCTTCCCCAGGCGAATATCATCTCCTCCTGCAGGCGAGGGGAAAGCGAAGCCTCCGTCCCTTCTCACGAGTGAAGCTAAGCGCGTCTTCGATGTTTAAAGAAGTTTGCTTTTCCTTTTCTGTAAACTCTGTTCATAACCTCCGCCTGTTTTCCCAGTGACTTCCTGTTCTTCTTCTTAGTCTGTCAAGGTATTAGGAAGGCTCGTGAGGGACCTGTGATTTATCTGCGCAGGTTTCACTCTCCCTACATCTCGGCACGCTGGGAGCTGCTCCTCGGGTTCTGTCGGGTCCTTCCCGCTGAGCACCCCGCCATTTGTCTTTTGTCTTTTTGTTAAGTTTTTATTATTTTTATTATTATTATTATTATTTTGACAAGCAGAATTAGACAGTGAGAGAGAGACAGGGACAGAGAGAAAGGTCTTCCTTTTTCCGTTGGTTCACCCCCCCAAATGGCCACCATGGCTGGCGTACCACACTGATCCAAAGGCAGGAGCCAGGTGCTTCTCCTGGTCTCCCATGGGGTACAGGGCCCAAGCACTTGGGCCATCCTCCACTGCCCTCCCTGGCCACAGCAGAGAGCTGGACTGGAAGAGGAGCAACCAGGACAGAATCCGGCGCCCCAACCGGGACTAGAACCCGGTGTGCCGGTGCCGCAAGGCGGAGGATTAGCCTAGTGAGCCATGGCGCTGGCTGTTAAGTTTTGATTGACGATTGACGTCCATACAGAAAAGCACACAGTGTTTGTATGTTTTACCAAGGTTTACAAAGTGCACCCTCCTGGTAACCACTCATCTAAGAGCCTCCCAGAATCCCAGAAGCCCCTTGGTGTTCCCTCCCAGTCTCTGCTCACACCCGCACACAGACTGGTTTGCTTGTTATCAGGTTGATATGTGGGTGGGCGTGTGGCTCAGCAGTTGACACCCTTGGGATGCCTGCAGCTCACGTCAGAGTGTCTGGGTTCAAGTTCCAGCTCCATTCTGATTCTAGCAATCCTACTAATGGGTACCCCAGAAGGCAGCAGGGGAGGGCTCCTGCCACGCGTGTGGGAGACCCTGATGGAGTTCCTGACTCCTGGTTTCAGCCTGGACCACCCCTGAGTTTGCAGGCATTTGGGGACTGAAATAGTCGATGGAATACACCCCCCCGCCCCCATCTCTCTGCCTTTCAAATTAAATAAAGTTTTTCACAAAGAGTCTGTGTCAACTGCACATACCCTACGCACCCTTTGGCACCTGACTTCTTTCCGTCACGTTGTGCTTGTGAGACTTGGCTGCGCCGTCCCACATTGCAGCTGTTCATTTTTCTCCTCGCGATGTCACAGCCCATTGTATGAACGTAACACAACGCATCTCTCCATCCTAATGACAACCTTTGGACTGTTTCCAGGCAGGACTGTCGCTGATGCTATCAACGTCCCTGTCATATCTTTTGATGCACCTCTGAGAGCTTCAATATTGGAATACACCTGGGAGTGGAATTGCTAGGTCTTGGGGAACACATATCATTAGCTCTTGTCTGTGCTGCTATTTGATCTCTGTTTTCATACTTAGCTTAACAAAACTTCAGTCGGTTAAACCCACAGATACCTGTCGGGTTCCTGCCATGTCTGGATGACGCCCACAAACTCTCTCACCAAGCGCTCACCCTCACCCGGAGAAGCTGGCTCCACTACTGCCTGAGGTTCAGCCAAGGAACCTCAGGAGCGTCACGTGCCAGGAGTCGAGAAGCTTCACGGGCAAATCTGCAAAACACGGAGGCTACCGTGCCTAATAACGCTATTTACTCAATAATGCGAGTTTCCCTCCTGGTTTTTAAAACAGATGTTTAGCCAGGAATGGACGTTATTTATGAATACAAGATAAAATTGCTGAGCAGTAAGAAAGTGAGTGAAGCGGATGAGTCGAGCACACTGTGTCGTACTTAAGCTGTCATTTAAATTACAGGCGCTTTTGTGGCTACAGGTGTTCTAGTAAGAGCTCTCACAGGTGGGAGAGGCGCTGCGTGCCCCTTCATTCATACATTCGTATTTCTCAACAGACATTACTGGGCCCCTGCTGGGGAGTAGACGATCTGAACCGAAAGCTCAGATAAAATGGTGCAGGATCACGAGTGTCCTAGGTATTGAAAGCCGAGGTTCTACAGGCTCCACTGAAACCAAGGCAAGGAAAACGCGGAAGCAAACTGCCAGGCACTATCCAGGTTCATGCATGAAGGCTGTTAGGACAAAGGGGGAGTTGGGAAAGGCTTCCCAGAGACGAGACATTTGGGCTGGGTTTTGAAAGATAAATAGGAGTTCTTTAGACAGATGGCCAGAGGATAGGGTTCATGAAAAAGGCATGAGTGCATAATCAGAAATGGTAATGCACGTGCGGCTCCAGGCGTGTGAGGGAAGGAGTGAGAAGCCAGGGGGAGCGCGAGACAGATGTCAATCTTTTCAGAGAACCCGAATGCCAAGGATTGAAATTCTATTCTATATGTTCTTGGGAGCAGGGTAACGACTCAAGCAGATTGGTAGCAATTGTTAACATGTAGAAAGCACTGCGCTGGTTTTTCTTTTTTTGTAAATAACAAAATGCTAGTTGGGACGTTGAAAGATCCACATGGGACTTCTCGGCTTTCGCCTTCATGCCCGGAAAAAAAATTGTTTAAGAACATAAGGGGTCAGTGGTGGAGGCCAAAGACGGTCGCTCATCCAATGATTAGGTTAGAGCAGGGCGGTTGATCCAAGTTGTCAGTTCAAGCAGGGATTCAGAAAAAAAAAAAATCAAGAGCACTTTAAACTTCGTCATCATATTAGAACAAAGAATGTGTCTGTCTGACAATAGATTAATACAGATGCGAGACATTTAAAGATGAGTGCCATCCCACACTGGCATTCCTTTTTATATATTTTCATACCTGAAATTTTACAACAGAGCAAGAACTTAGAGACATTTGCAAATCATCTCTTCGAGTAATCTAGATTATTGTGACAGTTTAATTTTCCACTTTTATGATTTTCTACAATTGTTCTGACCGCTCCCAATCCTAGAGCAGTTTTTCAAGGACTCGTCTACACTGAACCTTCTCAACAGCATTCAGCTTGTCTTGCCTGGACACAATTCTTTTTCTGGGTTCACGCGTGTATTTCCTCAGGTCACACGATAGTTAATAACTTACCTGGGGGCAGCAGCAAGAGCAGCCGACATAAAGCAGCCTGGGAACTAACAGAGTGGGCTCTGGGCAATCCTAAAACAGCTGGTGGCGAAAATACGCAGCCGACCTACACGGGTGGTTCTCAGAGCACAACCCCTAGACTGGCGGTGATTTTTAAAATTTAGGAAACATTAAACTGGTTTTTTTTAAAATATGTTATGTTGTTTCATCTGAGAACTTACTAGAAATGCAAATTCTCCAATCTGCTCCAGGCCTCCGGCGTCAGAAACTGGAGGGCTGGAGCCCAGCAATCCGTGTTATAACAAGCTCTCCGGGGGACTGTGGGACTCCCTGGTGCTGGAGAGCCTCTGCTCTGGGAGTAGTCCCTCTCCCCCCACCCCTGGGTGCTTTGTACACAGGCAGGATCAGGTGTCACCTGGGGACAGGATCCCAGTTAGGGGAGCGTCTCGTGCATGGCTCTGTGTGTGTGTAGCTTTCTCTGCTACCCAGATTAAACCGGTCTGTGTCAATGCCTCTGAAGCCCACAACACACGCCCTGGACCACTTCTGGCCTAAGCGCAGCCGGGCAGGCACTTGCAGTCCCAGAGGCTCTGCCCCTGGGAAGCAAGCCCCTTGGGCACGCGACGTGATGGTGACGGTCACTCTGCTTTACTTCTCTCCTTCTCCCTAAACCCTCACTCCTGCTTCCTGAGATCACTTCCCAAATAAACCACCTGCTCCCAAACTCTTGTCCCAGCTCTGCTTTGTTAGCAGTGGCCCAGTGGTGTACTTGCATAAGGACTTAGCTTAGCCTAGCTACAGCCGTGATTCCCAGCTGCAAGGCGGGCTAAGTGGAAAACACCCAAAGTAGATCAACTGAGGATCTTGCTTAGCAGAGATGAGTGGAATGGGTTCTTGTCTTTGCACAGAACATGGGACAGGAGCGGTCAGCAAGGTAGCAAGGTTTAACGAGGCAGGGCGTCCACCAGAACGGATGGGCACCTCTCCAGACAGGTGCTTGGTTTACCCTTAGACTGCAGTTTCCAAGGGAATGGGTCCTGTTCCTCCTGCCGGTGCCCCAGTCCTCCCTCCTGTCCTGGACAGTTTGCTGAGTGTGAGTTCGGTGGAATTCCGCCCACGGTTTTACCACCCAGTGTGATCAGGCTGGGTAGCCCACCTGCTACAGGGCAGAGGCAATCTCCCTAGGGGGCTTTCCTTGGGGGAAAGGCTGGGACCACCAGCAAGGCTCGTGGGGCAGGGGCAGGACTTTGTACTGTAAAACCCTGGGCTGCTTCTAAGGTGTGCTTCCAAGGCCTCCCTTTGATTTCGCAGACACCCCCCCCCCCATACACACGTAGGCTGGTTTCTAACCTCCTACCCAACAGTGTCAACTGTGGAACCACAGAATGCTCTCACAAGTTCTCCTGAATGTCAGTTCTTGGAACTGCACAGAGCAAATGGATTTCATTACATCCACAGTGTGACACCCCCCTCCCCTTCGCACCTGCCCAGCAGCACCCAACCCCCACTGCTCGTCCCCTCCCCTTGCTCTAGGCCTCCTATCATGTTGACTCTGCGCCTCCTGGGTCCCTCAACCCGTGAGGAACTAGGGGAAGGGATCCCCGAGTAATAAGGAGAAGGCGTTGACTGAGGGCGGGGCCCGCTTCCACCAGCTGATCACCACTGAGACCCGGTTTCAGTAAACACCTGCTTCAGGCTCCCTTCATGTTTCTGAGTCCCTCCCTTGGTGGGCAGGTGGACCCTGGTTGGGTTACTTCTCACACACTTCCAACACAGTCAAGACATGCTCAGCTTCCCAACCACGTGCTCGCGGCGCAGTCTCCTCTCCGTAAGGGCAATCGATTGTGTGGAGCTTAGCTTGGCATCCGCCAATAGACATTCAGAGTGTTGCAAATCACAGCTTGAGGAAAACTATTGCTTTAGAAACACAGAGGTGTTTCTACTCATACATGTAAACCTAGAGGGAAATTTTCAAAAGTAAGGTTGCGGGTCCAGGGTATACACATTTAAAAGTTGTATCAGCGCTGCCAGATTTCCCTCTAAAAGAGCTGTGCCAATTTGAATGCACACCCAAAATGTGTGATGCTGCCTGGTGTACTCTGTCTCCCCATCACTGAAAGTTATCGATCTTTTGCAATCTCAGTAAAAATTAGCATCACATGGGTATTTTACTTTATGCTGCTGTAATGATAAGCTTGTATGAACATGAAAAACACTTTAAAGATTATATAATAGTCCATCTGTTGGATAGATCATTCCCATTTGATTTTACCATTTTGCTTTATTTTTTCTAGTCTTGTGCTATTATAAAGTATGATAAAATCAACATTGTTATAAATATTTAACCATGTCTCTATTTTAGATTGGAGTTTAGAAATTGGACTGTGTGACAAAAACATGAATTTTCTTTTTTCCTGAGAGCCAGAAGGAGAGACAGCTAGAGCTCCCATTTGCTGGTTTACTGCCCAGAGGCCCACGAAGGCTGGGGTCAAAGTCAAGGGCTAGGAACTCAGTCCATGGCTACCACGTGGGTGGCAGAGACCCAAGGACTGAAGCCATTACCTGCTTTAGCAAGGAGCAGAGCCACAGGACTTGAAGCTCTGCGCTCCAGTGTGGGGTGTGGACGTCTGAACCACCAGACCGAACACCCCAGTGCGACGTAACTTCCCAGAGCGCTGAGTCACTCTCCACACCAGGCTTAGCAGGTGAGAACAACCATCTCACTCCCTTCAGCGCGATTGTTCTCACCATATCTGCAAAGGGAAGCCGTGGTGTGTCATTGTTGCTTTTATTTTAATTTTGATTTCTGGTAAAGCAAAAAAAATTGCATGTATTCTCCATTTGTATTTTTCTTTTGCCGTGTGCTGTTTTTCTTAGTTTATTTTTCTATTGTGCTGAATATCTTTCCTATTGGAGAGTAAAAACAATTTATATTAATTATCTTAACATCTAATCTCTTAATTTTATGGTCTCTTTAAAAGGAAATCTATCAAAAATAAACAAGGTCTAAACATAAAAAATATAAAACATTTTAATGAGAGACATTAAAGGAGACTCATGTGGAGAGGAAGCCCATGTTCATGGATAGAGCAACTTCCCTTCTACGTTTGTATTATCTCTGAAATATGTATTTTCATCACATACATGGTACAGTTTTACTATGAATATATAAAACATCCCTTTTCCATGCCTTTCTAAGGGCAGTCCTCAGGCATTCTTGCTTTAGTTTTTCATGTGTTCATGGCGCTCATGCTTCATTATCTGTAGAGCGATTTCTTCCAGAACTTCTGGTGAACAGAAGCCCACCGTTCTCACGCGTCAGACTTGGTGATCTTTCCTGTTGTGAATGCCCCCTTAGGCTTTGCCAAAGACATCTGTTCTGGCCCAGGATCAGAATAGTTCATCCATATTTTCTTCTAAAGTTTCACTTGTGATAGTTGAATCTTTTTTTTAAAGGATTTATTTATTTTATTTGAAAGTCAAGTTACATTGGCCGCAACAGCCGGAGCTGCGCCGATCCAAAGCCAGGAGCTTCTTCCGTGTCTCCCACGTGGGTGCAGGGGCCCAAGAACTTGGGCCATCTTCTACTGCTTTCCCAGGCCATAGCAGAGAGCTGGATCAGAAGTGGAGCAGCCGGGACTTGAACCGGCACCCATATGGGATGTCAGCACTGCAGGCAGTGGCTTTACCCACTATGCCACAGCACCGGCCCCGCTAGTTGAATCTTTAAACCACCTGGAGTTGATAGGGACTTGATTTCATTCTGCATGTAGATCATCAACTCTCCAGCCCGTGTATTGAAGTCTCTCCTTACCCAGTGATTTTCTGTGCCACCTCTGTCACATTTCAAAGTTCTGCACATGCACAGACCTGGTGTCTCTGCTCAGTCCTTTTTACAATTTGCCTGTACCTGTGCCGAGGCCGCGATCTCAATTACTGTGTCTTTAAAATAGGACTTGAGCTCCGACAGGGCAAGTGCCTTACCTTTCCTCCTTCTGACGTGTGCTGGCTGTTCATGCTCTCGGGTCTCTTACCGCTCCATGCAAGTCCAAGAATTAGTTTGTCAGCTCCACACTGAACACAGAATAGAACCGTGCTGTTTCTGTGGATCAAACGCGGGGGACAGGGCTGGAATATTATTCACGAACACAAAATTTCTTTACATTTATTTTGGCCTCATTACAGAATTTTGTGTATTTAAGCTTTGTTCCTTTATATCTTTTTGCAGGTTTAATTGAAGGTATTTTGCAGTATTACTGGGTTGCTGCTATAAACAACCATCTTAGTATTATATTTTCTAGCTGTTCATTGCTGGTTTATACTAATGCCACTGGCATTCATCTACTGATTTCATATCCAGCCATCTTGCTCAGGTTTCCTTTCATTTTAAAAATGTGTGGCTTATTGGGGGTTTTCTTTGTATTCAGGAATATCATAAGCAAAAAAGAAAGGATAGTCACATATTTCTTCCTTTCCAACTCTTATATTTTTTATTTATTTTTCTTTTTTAAAATTTTTTGACTAGAACCTCCAGGAAAAGTTGAATATCAGTAGTATTAGTGGATTTTCCTGTCGTATTCCCACATATCAATATGGCAGAAACAACCTAGTTGAAATATAGAGAAGTCGGATCAAGAGAAGGAAAGTGCAGCGAAAGCCCACAGCGAATGTTACGTTATAGACATTTAATCGGCACAAGTTAAGGAAGCTGACATAACAAGTGTCGGTAGGACGTGGGCCACTGGGACCCCTTGACCTTGCAGGAAAGGCCTGGGCAGTGGGGGGAGGGGGGAACCCAGGACCTGTGAGCCAATGTCCTTGTTCTGGAGCGTGGGTTAGGTGGTCGGCATAGATGCCCACAGAAACCCCTAAAAATTACACAAATGAGTACATAAAAGGAGACCTGAACGGGACAAATGATGAGGCTTTTAATGAACCATTTCCACAGGCAACAGAAGCCCAAAAGAAAAAATAAAGAGGGAAAAAGAAGTATTGAAAACAAAGTAATATGCGCTCCCATCACATGAGCAATCTTTCAGCCGACTTTCACGCCCGTGTGTACGCAGTGAGAGAGGGGTGCCCAGACAACGCAGCTGGAACGAGGCTGAGATCCGCTCTCCGTGCTGCTTTCTAAGTTAGTCTCTTACGTACTTACAAGAGTGTTTTTTAAATTTCTCTCTCTCCTGACTCAATCTAATGCTTTCCTGTTCAGAAATGTTTTGAAGGAAGAGTCGAGAACATTGGGTTGAGTAAATGAAAAAGCAGCTGAAAAGAGAAAATGACGTCTGACTCGGATGTTTCCTTCGTGGGTTGTTAAGAAAATGGTGCAGAGAGGGAGGGAAAAAGAGAGGTCTGGTGGCAGGACTGTTCCCAGGGAAAGACGATGTCTACAGCGTTCGAGATCTGGAGTTGAAGGTGAGCATCCAAGTGGGTGTTTGGTGGGCAACGCAAGCTAGAGGTTCGGTTGCGAGGAAACAGAAATACATCAAAGCAGAGATGATGACTGAGCCAGGGAAACGTATGTGCGTGACGGACAAGAAATAAGAAGGACGTGAAGACGGCTGGTGCTGAAAGAACAATGTTAGGAAGAGAAAAATCAGAGTTCTGTGAACATCCACCACCGGGGAGAGAAGAGAGGAGGAGAGAAAGCAAAGCCTGGGGAGGCAGGGATCCGAGGGGCAGGACAGGTGGGCAGTGGGGCACCGACGCGAAGGCCAGAGGTGAGGAGTCTGGGGAGGCCTAGCAGTGGTGCGGGTGGAGGGGGATTAACGTGTGGTGGTGGCGGGGCTGGCACGGGGGTGGAGTCAGAGGCGCTAAGGGCAGGGAAGAAATGGGAACAGCCCGGGGCACCCAGCAGGGCGGCAGCTCTGTGCCATGCGCCCTCAGGACGTCCACCAGCGGGTTCTTCCAGCTTCCCGGGAACCCTGCCGCAGGCCACGGCCCAGCCGGGCAAAAGCCAGGTCCTCTGCAGGTCGCCAGCCCTTTCTGCCCAGCCTGGGGAGCCTCCGGCCCAGGGACGCCCCGGTTTCCCAGGACTGAATGCAGCCCCGGCGCTAGCAGATGCCGAATCGCTGTTTGCTGGCTGGCTGGGAGGATGAAGACATTTTAGGAGAAGCCTTGGAGGCTCCTGGCTGCACCTGGGGAACCGTGCACGTATTAGCATACTGTCAAAGGAGAACACCAGGCTACCCTGTTCGCAGCTTAGGAAATGAACAAATAGATCGTGGCGTGCAGGGAGCAAACTGCCAGTGGCCAAATGTGTTTTAATTTTAAATAAGTACAAGGGGACCCCGGGGCAGCAGGTTGAAGGACCGCGGATCCGAACTGCAGCATCGTCATGTCCTTTATTTTCTCCCATATGCAGTTTAAAAGCATGAAGTACGTGCACAGTTGCTAATGTTCCTGGAATGATCAGCAAACGAAAAAGCCTTCAGAAATCACATTTACTGCTTTTCACAAGAAATTGAGACAATGTGATATCCAGAGCTTAGATTACACAAGAGATTTATATTTCTCTCTTTTTTTAGATCTCTTTACTGATGAGAAAGGGGAAAATAGCAACATGGAGGGGGTATCTTGCTTTCTACCTAACACGTGATTCCTCTGACAGCACAAAGAATCAGGTAACCCTACAGACAACTGACAAGCTAGCTAGTGATTGATTAGCTGTGCAGTTCTCTAAATACTTGTACATACCAACATCTGAGGCTTAGCATTCATAACCCATTAGCTCCAACGTGTATATTTATGGCTTGATAATCAGCCATCGTTAACAATGAAGAAGCAACGCAGTGTTCACGTTTAGGAAGAACATACAAACGGAAGAAGCAGTGCCAACAACACAAGAACATCACCTTGCTCCCTTCCATGAACAATAAAGAATTAATCTCTGTATTTTAATAGTTAAATCATATCTGCTATTCTGTCTTATCTCAGCTGCCAGAGCTTCAGGCAGATTTTCCTTTTTCACATGAAATTTACAATGTCAACCTGGTTCCTACGTTAGGAAAAGTTGCATTAAATTTACCAGATTAAAGATAATCAATCCTCCTGTGGCCCTGTCTACATAGTCAACCTACAATAGCAACTATGCAAACAAATCCACTCAGCAGTGTCTTTCAGGCTGATAAAATTATTCAACACCCCCTTACGGGCTTCAGGAGGTGAATTAACTTCTCTGTAGCTCAAACTCACCCATGGTAATGCAGAAATAATGCCACCCACGCTAGCCTCCTCTGATTATGGTAGGGGGCCCGGGAGCAGGGGTCTCACTACGCACTGGGGTACCACACAGAGGAGGAGGGTGCTGACTGTACTTCACTCCCCGCACAGTGGGAAATCCGAATGCACCTGCTGAGGGGTCGAGTGCCTGGCAGCAGAGGGCCTCCCACCTAACATCTCTCCTAAAACTCAACGGTGTTGGTATTCTTGCTTGCTACATTTTCACAACAGCCAAAAAGAAGCAGCAGCCCAAGTGTCCATCACGAGATACATGGATAAACAAATACCCCTCCGCACACACACACACACACACAGGACTGTCCTGCACCCTTTAAAAGGAAGGAAACCCCGGCCCGTGCTACAACACGATGGACTTGAGGAAGTTGTGCTATGACGTCAGCCGGTCACAAAAAGACTGGGAGGTCTGGGGAGTGGCCAGGTTCACGGAGACAGGAACGGTGGTGGTCAGGGCCTGGACAGGAGGGGACGGGGTGGCTGTCTACAGAAATGGAGTTGGTTTCTGTAACAAGAAAAGCTCTGGCGACCAGTCACTCAGCCGTGCGAGTGTATTCAATGCCATTAAGCCACACTTACAATGATCAAGATGATAAATATTTAATGTGTATTTTATCACCATTAAAAATTTTAAACAAAATTTTAAAAAGCGATGAAGCTATCAGACAGCAAAACAACAACATCAAACAACAACAACAACAACACCTCCCAACAGGGGCATCCAGGTCAAGGTGGCAGACTGGGCCCAGCGTGTGTGACCTTCTCCTGGGACTCCAGGCAAAGGACACTCAGGGAATTTTTAAAATGTGGGCGCCCACATCAGTGAAGGGACCACAGGGAACAGTCGGGGATAAGTGACCACCACGAAGGCCATGGGGAGCCCCGGCCACTGGGGCAGGTGAGGTCAGGTGCCCAGCAGTGCTCAGAGTCTCCAGACACGAAAACCACGAGTGCCCGGGGGGCGGCGCCTGTGGGATGGTCAGGCCCCCGGTCCACCCACAGCTCCCTCGCTCTGCAGACTGAGCGGGTACCATCACCCAGGGGAGCACCACCCTTAGTCTTCCCTGACTAAGTCTACTAGGAGTGCAGGCTGAACAGAGGCGGCTGGTGAGAGCGCGCTGGCTCCAGAACAGGACCGGCCCCTGCCGGGTCACGGGTCGTGCTGTCACAGAAGCCGCTGCCGGCCCCGCGCCTCCGTGAAGGCTGAGCCTCTGGGTGCCAAGGCCCCCCTGTGCCGCAGGCCCCCGGGAGACGTCTCCAGGCCTCCTCTCTGAATACTCGGGGTACCTGAGGAGAGTCTGCAGCATCAGAGAGAGAGAAGAATTAGTACCTTCAGCAAAAATGACTCTGCCAGAGACAGAGATAACTGAGGGCCTGGAAGAGGCATTTTGTTTTTAAAAACCCTCGAATGTGCTCCAAGAGATCTGAGATGCGGCTGCATCATTAAAATGAGAGTTAGGCGCTATGGCAAAGGAGAGAGAACAAGAATTGAAAGTGGATGTGATCATAATAAATAAGATGTGGGAAGATGACGGAAAGGAGATCTGGTACAGCAGAGGCAGGAGAGGACAGGGAGAACACTACAGAGTTCTCAGGTAGGAAGTTGACGCACGAGGCCCAACATTCCTTTCGAAGGATTCTGGGAGTGGACTGGGTGTTTGGCACAGCGGTTAGAGCGCTGCGTGGGACGCCCACATCTTATGTCAGAGAGCATGGATTTGAGTCCCGGCTCTGTTCTGATTCCAGCTTCCTGCTAGTGTGCACTGAGAGGCAGCAGGTGGTGTTTAGGGCCCTGCCATAATGTGGGAAACCCAGAGCGAGGTCCTGGCTTCTGGCTTTGGCCTCAGCTTTGAGGGCATTTGGTAAGTGAATCAGTAGATAGGAGATCTCTGTCCGTCTCTATTTCTCTCTCTCTACCTCTCAAATAAATAACAAATAACTCAAAATAAACAAAAAAAAGGATTTTGGGAAAAGAAGATACAGAAAGGAGGAGGTTATTGAAGATGGGCCGGCACCGTGGCTCACTTGGTTAATCCTCCACTTGCGGCACCAGCATCCCATATGGGCTCTGGGTTCTAGTCCTGGTTGCTCCTCTTCCAGTCCAGCTCTCTGTTGAGGCCCGGAAGGGCAGTGGAGGATGGCCCAGGTGCTCGGGCCCCTGCACCCACATAGGAGACCAGGAGAAGCACCTGGCTCCAGGCTTCGAATGGGCACAGCGCGCTGGCCGTAGTGGCCATTTGGGGAATGAACCAACAGAAAGAAGATCTTTCTCTGTCTTCTCTGTCTCTCTGTCTATAACTCCACCTGTCAAATAAATTTAAAAGAAAAAGTTATCAAAGAAATTATGGTAGATAAAAATGCTTGGAACAGAAAGAAGTGAGACTTCCACTTAAAGGCATGATGGTGGGGGCCGGCGCCGCTGCTCACTTGGCTAATCCTCTGCCTGTGGCGCTGGTACCCCAGGTTCTAGTCCCAGTCGGGGCGCCGGATTCTGTCCCGATTGCCCCTCTTCCAGTGCAGCTCTCTGCTGTGGCCAGGGAGTGCCGTGGAGGGTGGCCCAGGTGCTTGGGCCCTGCACCCCATGGGAAACCAGGAGAAGCACCTGGCTCCTGGCTTCGGATCAGTGTAGTGCCAGCCGTAGCAGCCATTTCGGGGGTGAACCAACGGAAGGAAGACCTTTCTCTCTGTCTCTCTCTCTCACTCTCCAAAAAAAAAAAAAAGGCAGGACGGTGGCAAAGACTACACGTGGACTTGCTAGACATGGAAGCCGGCACTTCCCACAGCACACCTGGAGTAACGCCCCGCCTGCTTCATGCCAGCAACTCTCTACATTCCATCAGAGAGCCTATGATATCAGGAATGGTGTCAGAGAGCCCCGCTTCTCACCCCCAAGAATGAGCAATATTGCGTCTTAACCAATGATAATAAATTCCATTCTCTCCCATCAACAGTGTCTAGGAGGTTGAGAGGTTGAAGGAATGTCTGCCAGGAAGATCTGCCTTCGCGTGGAGAGTCAGAGCCCGGAGAAGAGAAGGGACTTGCTTCACGCTCGTACCAGATGTCCGTGGGCGCTGTCTGCCAACTCCAAGGGCACGCCCAGCAGTGACAAGGTTCCTCTCCACGAGGCAGGGTGGATAGGAAGGGCCTGGGCCCTTCACGGTGCCACCGACCTGGGCACCTGACCCGGAAGCACCTACTTCTTCAGGGTGTTGTTGAAGCCACTGTTAATCAAGTTTGTTTTGTTTTTGTTTTACTTACAAATGAAAGTATTCCTCACTGACAAAACATATCTTTATAAAATTCCATAGAAGCATGAATTAATGAAAGATCCTACAGGCTTCCAGAGGGGGAAAAATCACAAAGCAGCTGCACTGGCCGACTTCTCATCGACCAAACGGAGGCTGGAAGTCACCAGGGCAAGAGCCTCAGAATGCCACAGTGCATCGCTGTGCACGCAGCACGCTGCAGGTGCAGGCTGGAGAGCACGTGGAGGAGGGGTAATCGGAAGTAGTTCAATGAAGTTACCACTTTCACAGATGTCAGAGGGGAGAACGGATTTCTTTTTTTCTTTTATTTTTAATATTTTATTATTTTTGAGAGGTAGAGTTACAGACAGAGAGAGGGAGAGGCAGAGAGAAGTCTTCCATCTGCTGGTTCACTCCTCAAATGGCCACAATGGCCAGAGCTAGGCCTATTCGAAGCCAGGAGCCAGGAGCTTCTTCTGGGTCTCCCATGAGAGTGCAGGAGCCCAGCACTTGGGCCATCTTCCACCGCTTTCCCAGGCCATAGCAGAGAGCTGGATTGGAAGAGGAGCAGCCGGGACTCAAACCTGTGCCGATCTGGGATGCCCACGCTGCAGGTAGAGGCCTAGCCCACTACGCCACAGCACAGCGCTGAGAATTGATTTCTAACCTACCCTATGAGTTTCAGGGGCAGCCCAGTGTCTGCATCTCAAACACCCTGCTCCGGATCCAGGGGGTCCTGCTCACCCTTCCTCTGAACCCAGGATGGTGCCAGCTAGGCTTCCTCCTGTCTGATACCTTCAGGGGAAAACTCAGATAGGAGCTTCTTAATATTTACAGCCATAAAATCCTTTGTTTCAGGAGGAGATATGTGAAGACAAAGATCCATCTCCTTAAAAACCCCGGCCTCAACTGGACTGTGTGCTCAGCCCTCTGCCTCTATGCTGAGTCGCCTGCCTGCCTGGCCAGGTGTAGTCTCTCCACTCAACCACGTAACCTCGCTCCTTCCCCCTGTCCGAGCCACTGCACTCACTCTCTGTCAGGTCCCGTCTGGAGGGGTGTCCATCCGTCCTTATGGATGTCCCTTCCTAATAAACTTTGTTACTTTACTTTCCACTACTCTGTCTCACGCCTGAATTCTTTCTTGCGTGAAGACAAGAACCCTGCCATTCACCGGTAACACAGTCACAATAATGTGCATGTTGATTATTGGTTTTCATTATATGAATCAACCTGTAGCAAAAGAATGAAGACTGACTTATGTAAGAACATATTTTTTAAATATTTTATTTATTTATTTAATTATTTGAGAGGTAGAGTTACAGACAGTGAGAGGGAGAGACAGAGAGAAAGTTCTTCCATCCGTTGGTTCACTCTCCAAATGGCTACAATGGCCGGAGCTGCGCTGATCTGAAGCCAGGAGGGATCCGGGCCTGAGCCTCTGTATCCACCATGCTCCGTCCCTGGAATTGGTCAAATCCACTCCTTCTTAAATCATGTTTGGGGCCGGCACCGCGGCTCACTAGGCTAATCCTCCGCCTGCGGTGCCGGCACACCGGGTTCTAGTCCCCGTCGGGGAGCCGGATTCTGTCCCGGTTGCCCCTCTTCCAGGCCAGCTCTCTGCTGTGGCCTGGGAGTGCAGTGGAGGATGGCCCAAGTGCTTGGGCCCTGCACCCCATGGGAGACCAGGAGAAGCACCTGGCTCCTGCCTTCCGATCAGCGCAGTGTGCCAGCCACAGTGTGCCGGCCGCGGCGGCTATTGGAGGTGAACCAAAGGTAAAGGAAGACCTTTCTCTCTGTCTCTCTCTCTCTCACTGTCCACTCTGCCTGTCAAAAAAAATATATATATATATAAAATATTAAAAAAATATTAAATCATGTTTGGCAGAAAACATGCAGTTGGTGCCCACTATTGATGAATGAGTGAACGAACTAACAGATGGCAGAAGGAGGAGGGTGCACCTCTGCAAGGCCTCACAGTAAAAGACTCTTGTAGGTCCAGGAGGACGGAAAGGCCAGAAAACAGAGACCTTTCTTGGCTTTCTTGGCACCATGAGACTCTCAGGGACAGGAGGGGCACCCATGATTGCTAAGGTGGAATTTCCAGTTAGCTTGGCAGGAAGGGGATAAAATTAAATTTAAAGAGGAAAAAGAAAACAGCACCGAGTGCCTTCTAAATTTGTCATTCCAATAGCTACAGACTGCGGAGCGCCGTTAGCACCCCTGTTGGACTTTAGGAACGTGGAGGATCAGAACACCAAGTAACTTGGCCAAGGTCGTTAAGAATAGCAGAGCTGGCCTTGGAGCCCGCCTGGGACCCCAGACGCCGCTGCACTCACCTAAGTTCCATTCTGGGCCAACCCCACTATTATTTGTTACACAGACTCTGTGGGCACCCTGGGGATGTCTTGCAAAGATAACATTGTTTTGCCAGGAAAGTGAGCTTGAAGGCCTTTTGGCTCCCACCACATGGGTGGAGCAGCCACTGCAGAAGTGGGTGAGGCCGGCTCTGCTGGGTCCTGAGGTCTGGCGGGAGCCCCATGTCTGCTGGCAGAGGAAAGGAGGGGCAGCGGAGAGCCAGGCCATGGGGTGTCCACAGCGAGGACACAGGATCTCCAAGCACCTTGGAAAAGAAAGAAATCCCTTCTTGGGGTGGACCTCCTGCAGCTGGGCCACCGCCTCGCTGAGACGCTGACTCTCAACGTTCCCGGCAGCTGCGGGAGCCTCTGGCTTGCAAGAGTGGTCCCCTGTGGGAACAAGGAACATTGCTAAACTTAATTTTAGCCCAACGTTGGATTTACAGAAATAGTGAAGCGAGTGTGGAGTTCCTGTGTGCCCACACCCAGTTCTCCCAGTGACCAACTCCACGTGTCAGCATTGCAGGGTCACAGGTAGCAGACCAGTGCTGGTGCATGGTTGTTAACTAAGTGGGGACTCGCTAATGCTTAAACAAGGCTTGACATGTGGTGAACTGAACAGTGACGCCTAATTACACAGACTTCCTTGGGTTTCCCTTTTTCTGGCCCAGGATTACATCCAGGCTACGACATTCAGTCATCAGGTCTCATTAGATGTGACATCACCATACCCCTTGGTTAGGACTATTGGGTTTTTGGTTTTTGTTGTTTTTTTGTTTGTTTGTTTGTTTGTTTTAGTTTTCTTGTTTCTGATGACTTGACCACTTTGAGAACTATGGACTAAGAAGCTCGTGAGGTCCCCCTCTTTCGGAATTTGCCTGATGATCTTCTCATAATTAGACTGGGTCATCTACTCTGGGGCAGGAGACAACAGAGCACAGTGCCTCTCATGACGTCACCCCAAGGGTGTGCGCTGTGCACACAGCTTACGCTGCTGTGCTGACGTGGTCACCAGGCTGGAGTAGTGTTTGTCAGGTAGGAGCTTTTTTTTTTTCAGAGTCCAGAACTGGAGGGGCCGTCACAGGGCATGGCGACACGTGGGGCTACACCTCCTTCTGCTCCTTTGTTCCTGCAACCAGGCACGCCCCCTACTGGGGAGACAGGACCGTCAGATTCAGTAAACACACACCATCCCGAGGGCTGGCACACCGCTCTCTCCGAGGGCAGCCTCCGAGCTGACCACCACGCCTGTACCTCAGGAAGGCTGCTCACGCATCCACGGCCGGCTACTTCAGGGTGGAAGGGTACAAGGTTCGAGCCACAGGCTCCCTCTCAGACCTCCCCCACCCACAAGTGGGTCCCCAGCGGGACGCTGTGCCTATGCAGCTACTAGACAACAGTCCCAGCTGAGGCCACGTGGCCACGCAAGGCAAACCCTTATCGGTATAGATATCCCTCCCTTTGAGGACGAAGCCCTGGCCATTCCAGAATACAAGGGCCCAGTGAAGCTGGCTTGCCTCTAAGTGGCTGGCTGACCTCTGCGAGGAATCACGCCCTCTCGCGGCTCAGCTGGGGAGGCTCTGCCACGCCGGCCCCTCCATCCCTGCGCCCATGTGGACAGTGATGACGTCTGGTGAGTATCACCTGGCCAAGACCGCTGCCTACTTTGTTGTTCAAATATCCTTCCCGTGCCTCCACACCACGCCTCCTCGCTTCTCATCTTTCAGTCTTCTCCCGTCCTGACGAGCTGTGCAGGTCACCAGTGGTGCCCAGGAATCTATACATATCACTCTCCTTCCACGTGCAGGGGACAACGCCACCACTTCCCAGCGGTCCTTGGCCTGGCACCCACCCAGTGGTTTAAAAAACGACTCTAGGTGAGTGTTGTCGCCTCAAGGTTGGGGGGCTATGGGGGTGTTTGAGATCCGTGTGAGACATACTTGCACCAACACCAGCTGACTCTGTGCGTCTGCCCTTAGGTCTACTGTTCCCATGACCCGGAAGGATGAGTTCCAAGTGAGCACAATCATCAAAGTCACTCGCCGACATGGGCCGCAACAAAGCACGTGTGCGATCCAGAGCACCGTGAGCATTCTGCAAGAAGCGGTTCATCCTCACGGCCGGCACTACGAGGTCGGCCGTTTTATTAATGCTTACGTTTTACAGATGGGAACGTGGAGGCTCCGAGAAGCAACATCGCTTTAAGTAATACCCAAATCTGTCTGACTCTCGTTTACTTTTTTAAAGAATTATTTATTTATTTGAGTTACAGGTCTTCCATCTGCTGGTTCACTCCCCAGATGGTCTCAACAGCCAGGGCCTTGCCAGGCTGAAGCCAGGAGCCAAGAGCTTTATCCAGGTCTCCCATGTGGGTGGCAGGGGTCCAAACACCTGAACCACTTCCACTGCTTTTCCCAAGCCATCTGCTGGAAACTGGATCAGAAGTGGAGCAACCAGGACACCAATCTGCACCCATACGGGATGCTGGCACCACAGGCGGCAGCTTTACCCACTATGCCTCTATGCCACAATGCTGACCCTCCCATATATCTTAGTCATGCCCATATACTTTTTTGAGGGCAATCACACCGCTTAAAAATGTCATACAGACAAAGCCATAGGTGTCAGCACACAGATACACTCCCAGACAGGTGCACTGGACCAGGTCTTTGATGAACTGGAGGAATGAAACCACTCCTGCCTGTGCCTCTCATTGACTGGACCTAATGGGAGGACGTCAGAGACAAGAGAATCTACAGACGCCGTCCTTGTACCCCAGGGGCCTGGGGCATCTCTGGAGCAGGATGGTGGGGTGGAGAGCAGACACACAGAAGGTGATCCGGACCTTGCTCGTCATCTGTCTCTCCGACTGAATTGTAAGCTCCAAAGGAGCAGAGCTGTGAGGACCCTTGGGTCACTCAATGATCTGTCTCAGCACCTAGCACTGCGTCTGTACAGAGCAGATGCTTGGTAAACATTTGTCCCATAAGTGAACGAACAGTCACTGCCCGCGCCAGCTCTCCATCCAACACCAGCCGGGGCAGGATGTGGCCAACCACAGCAGGGAGCCAGATCCTCCCTGCGCCCATTGGTTTCTCTGCTGTCGGTGGCCGATTCTGCACAGCGCTGCAGCAGTGTCGTGGGTAGTGGGGGTTGCCAAGGCTGTGTGCACACGAGGCTGAAGTACTTGCTTTCTGGCCTCTTCAGTTCTCCGATCCTTCCCGCAGGGAGACAGCTCATTCCCGTATTGCTCAGGGTGTGTGGGCCTGGGAGTCCGGGAGACACAAGAAGCTAGTCGTGGAGAGTGACCCGCTCTCAAAGCCCAAGCAGGGCGCAGGTGGGAAACGACTTCCCAAGCCAGGCTCTGTACAGTGACTTCCTCTGCACAAGCCCCGAGAGATGCCCCAAGAAGGAGACACCCTCACCCAGACGTCAGCCAGACGTCACATGTGAGACCACCATGCCGTCTGCAGCGAGAGAATCCACGTGATAAGTGTTCCCTGGTTTCTCACCTCACCGGTCTCGGGGGTAGATAATGAGACCCCAGGACGGGTCTACCGGAAGAGCTTCCATTTCCCAGGGGTCTCGGGGTCTTGCAGAGTAGGGTCCTGTTCTGCATGCTCCCTTCTCACCAGAGCCAACGTCCCTCAGGGCTTAAGGGCAACCCGGAGCCACACTTCTCCCCTCTGCTGTGGACCTGGAGCCACGGACTCCATCCTAGGTATCTGAGTGGGGGGCGTGGCAGGGCGGGGGCCACAGAGCGTGGGGCAGTCCACATTTCCAAAAGCCTCAGCGTGGAAGGGGGCGTGGGCTGTCCCTTCATGCCTGCCTCTTCTGCTGCCTTCTGGGCCCCCTCCCAAAGAGGCGGGTGGACTCTTCCCTTCCCCGTCTCCCCTGGGGTTTATCTCCTGCTCCAAACTCCAAAAGCCCCAGAAACCCACACCACAGAGCTCACCAGAATGCCCACAGACCTCAGCCAGCCCAAACTGAGTGCACTCAGAGACAGCTGTGCAACACCACACCCACATCTGCTGTCCCCACGGACACGACAGGAAGTCATTTGCACCTGGGGTCATCCTGCCAGAACACATAGCCGAGTCCTGGCTCACCGGAACAAAGTTTGCTGACACAGCACTCTGGTCACGTTGCCTGGGGCATCGCCTTTGGGTGAATGAATTATCCCCAGGGATCAGTAACTCCCTGGTCAATTTATGTGCCTGGAGAGCCACATCTGCCGTACTACATGAATTGTGGGTCTGCTAGCCTGCTATGCATGCGGACGTTTTTATGGGCTCGACTTATTACAGGAAGCTTCATATTGTCAAGTGCAGCAGGAGTAATATCATTAGTATTTCATTTGGAGAAGTCTCGTTCCACTGTTTCTCAGAACAGACGAATGGCTTTGGGGTCATTTGAGTGACCTACTGTGACCTCCACTGGTCTTGCTTGCAGTCTTCCTTCGATAGCAAAGAACAAGGAACATAAAATGGTGTTTCTGGGGCTGCCAGGGTTACCTGTTTGGTTGTCCGTTGTAGAAAGTGCTGAAGGGCAGCTGGAAAGAAAGCTCAGGTGGGCACCTGGCACGGGCCCACCGACTCACGCTGTTGTTAAATACGCAGAGAACATGGTATTCACAGTAGCCTGATCCCTGCCCCCACCCACTTCCTCGCAGGCAGCACATCCGGTGACGCGGGCGTCCGTAAAGAAGCAAATGGAAAAGATTGCGGGAGTGGGGATGCTGAGATGGCAGAACCACGATTCCAGGAACGCCGGCCAATCAGCATGGAGGCTGGGCTGGGGTTCAACACAGCTGCCCCCCAACGCCACCCTCGCGCCCCGGATGGAGCCCAGGTGGCAATAAGACCGCCGGGGCGCAAACGCGTCTCTCGCCCGGTGCATTCCATCACAGCAGTCTCTGGGGAAAGCGAGGGACCCGCGTCCAGCGTAGGCCACGTCGGGGTGAAGACGAAGACGCAGCCCTACAGCTGCCCCGGGAGGAAGCTCGGAGCACTCGGCCGTTAGCACCTACTGCCTGAGCACTTCCTGCGGGCTGGGAGGGACGGCCGTTCCTTTTCTTTAACACTGACATCTTGGCTCTGAAGACAAATGTTTGCTCGCTTGTTTAGAATAAGAAATGAGTGGGCTGGGTTGTGTCTGATTCGGGGTCCTTAACCCGCCCAGCGGCTCTGAAGGCAAAAGGTCTGTTTAAGGTAGGCACAGCATCTTGCGAGGCCGGCTCAGGGCCCCCTCCTGTACACAGAGAAAGGAGTGAGACAGGAGCACCTCTGTTTAGGCCTCACGCTGTGCAGAAAACAAAGCATGGCTTCCCATTCCGCTTTCTGTTTGGTAACAGATTTGGTGCCATGATATTGCCTCACATCTGAAGTTGACCGGCTCGCGGGAGGGGTCCACTGGCTGGGCTGAAAGGAAGAGCTGGGGGCTGGAGGGGGGAGGCGTGCGCTGCACCGCAGAGCGTTTGCCTCGCAGGACCTGCCTGAGCAGAGTCGGGGCCTTGGCTGGCGCAGCCTCTGTCCGACAAAGAAATAGGACTGCAAGCCGGCAGCGGTCACTGCAGGCAGATCTCCCTGACCCCTGAACGAGCAGGGGCTGCTGTCAGGTGGCCCGCGCACCTGTCAGGTGGTCCACCCACCCCCCGGAGGAACCGCGCCTCTCTGAGCACAGGCTGAGACTTGGAAGCGAAACGGAAAGAGGACCAAGCACCGAATGCCTGGGAACCGTCTCCCGAGCCAAAGTCATTTCTGGGGCAGCCCCTCCACCCTGCTGACACCTGCGTCCAGATGGACACTCTGACCTTGGCACGGCCACTCAGGTCCTCTTCTGTCCGTGCTGGGCCTGGCCCTGGCTGGAACGCCACGGAGGGGCGGGAGGGGGAAGCCATCTGCTGTGGGAGGGGTTGGCTGCGGGTCCTCTCGGGAGACAGGTGGTTCAGCGGCGGGGAGAGCCCACCTGGCTGAAACGAATCTGAGAATGGCTGTGGGCCGGGGACATGGAGCTCACAGGCAGACGGGGCCAGGCAGAGGGGCGGGCAATGAGGAACTGGGTCACCCTCGGTGTGGCCCGGACCGACGTCCCTGGAACCCAGCCCTGCCAGCAAAGGCAGAGCCGGCACCCCAAGGTGAGAAGAGAGGACTGGAGGCCACAGGGAGTAGGCTGGGACCCGGGGGTGGGGGCTCCCTATGGCTGCACCGTGCTGTCCATGAGCTCTCTGTCACTGATCACCCCAGGAAATGCTTCTGGAAAATGTCTTCTTCGGCTTAGTCCAGTCCAAAGTGACTCCTGGGGTCAGGTTATCACAGACGGGGAGTGCTGGCATGGGGATCCCCCCAATGGTGCATGGGATCTGTCTCCACCAGCCCAGCGCCCCCCACAGCTGGGTGCAGCACCAAAGGGCTCCAGGGGACCGTCCCCTGACAGGGAAGCACTCTGGGCAAAGCCCCCAGGATCCAACCCACTCGGGCTTGACCTCAGCAAAGCCGCTGAGCTCTGCACGCCACAAGCACTCACGCGCCAGGTGACGGAGGCGGATCTGGCAAACAGAACATCTCTCCACTGCCAGCAGGAGCGAGGAGGGTCTTGCAGCCTGGTGCCTGTGAGCGTCAGGGCTGCAGGTCTCAAGTCCTGCGATCTTGGGGAAGTTACCTCCTCACCTGAGCCCGCATTCCCGCACTGATACAGTGCTGTAGCAATGCCTCGGTTATTTGACGCTCGCAGAAGAGTGACGGGACAGGCAGGGAGTCTCCCTGGTTATCCTTTCTTCAAAACTCCTTCCGTTAAAAAAAAACTCTGTGGTTCCATGGGTAGTGGGAAAATCATCCTTAATCCGTCACACCTCTGGAACACTAGCCTTCGAGGGCCGACTTCATTTGCACAGGTGGGGGATTTGATAAGAAGAAGCTGCAGGTGCACCTAGACTGGATGGGCTTGCGCAAATCACTTTTCCTGGCAGCTTCAGGGCAGACCCACAAAACAAGTGGACTGCACCAGCAGGCTCCCTTCTGCACCAGTGCCAGTCACACAGCCCTGGTGGCCTCGCCTGGACCTCCTCAGGGAGGGCCTTTTTCTCGCAGAGATTCCTACCCAGCTGATGTAGAAGGGGTGTGGTCTTCAGAGCAGTGGCCCTGGACCAGCGGGCAGATCAGGACCAGCCAAGAAGCTTTGCCAAGTGCAGCGCAGCCAGTGCACCCCAGGGCTCCCTGTGTGATGCCTGCAAGGGAGTGTGGGGTTCCCGCTTCCAAAAGCTGGAGTTTAACAGAAAAAAGAAACCGAAAGTCTGAGAGTGAATAGCACCAAAAACAGTGGAAATTTTAAGAAAAAGGAAGGGCAGGTTGAAGAGTTCCTTCTGAGGTTGATCAGTTTTCCAAAACGGCACACGAATAATTCATTATTTAATTAATTCAACATCAACAGGGCGAGTGTCTTGGTATAGGCAGTAGAGCTGCCTGCGACCCTGGCATCCCATACAGGCAACTGGTTCGTGTCTCGGCTGCTCCACTTCTGATCCAGCTCCCTGCTAATGGCCTGGGAAAAGCAGGAGAAGATGGCCCAAGTGTTTGGGCCCCTGCCACCACATGGGAGACCCAGAAGAAGCTCCTGGCTCCTGGCTTCAGCCTGGCCCAACCCTGGTGTCGCAGCTATCTGGGGAATGAGCCAGTGGATAGAAGATTGCTCTCTCTGTCTCTCTCCCTCTCCCTCTGTAACTCTGACTTTCAAAATAAATAAATAATTTTAAAATCTACTCTAAAATTAATAATAGTAATTCAACATCACTTTATTGATCACCCAGTAAGGGGTACATCACCACACACTGGGGGTTCAGACTTCTGTATGAGCAACACTTCAGAGGCGGAATCTCCCAGACCCCAACTCTCCAGACAAGGGAAACAGGCCCAAGACGGAAAGTGAATGGCCCACATCACACAGTGGAGCTGGAGAGAATTAGAAGCCAGACCCCTGGCACACTCACATCCAGCCCCAGCTGCTCACCGGGGACAGTGGACGTGTGCTGTGTTACCTATCAATGTTTTTCTGCTGATTCCAAGGGTCTGTGTTTTCTCCTTAAAGTCAGAGGCTGTGACCGCGCAGGCTCCAGCCTGTGCCTCCGCCAGGCAGGGATCTGCTGAGTCATGATTCCCTTCCCGGGAGCCGAGGGCCTCACGTGGCCCCAGGCTGGCCTCACGTGGCCCCAGGCTGGCCTCACGTGGCCCCAGGCTGAGCTGTGTTTGCAGCACCTGCCTGGCCCCCAGAGGCGGATAGGAGGAGGACAGACCCCACATCCACACCGTTCTGCTTGATCCTTCCAAAGGGCTGAGGAGGTGGATGAGAGAGGAAAACCCAAAAGACGGCGGTCAGCGAGAAAGGGGTGGGCGTAGGGGTGGCATGGCCGTGGCTGTGCAGGGGCAGCTGCTTCCGGTCCTGCCCTCTGCTTGGTGCAGGCCACAATCTTGCTCGCCCTCCCAGCTCTGGGCACGCATGCTCCCTCCGCGGACTCCGCACCCCCTCAGCTCAAGCATCACTTCTGTTTCCACTGCCCCACGCTGCCAGGGGCTCTGCTCCCATCAGTCCCACGCCCAGACCCCTCTCGGCTCTCAGCTGTCCACGCAGGGCTGCATCGGTCAGGGGTCAGCTCCTTACAGGCCGGAACCCCATTTAACCCAACATGTGACTCCCTGATCCCCGCCACACACACATTCCAGGTCACCTAGGATGGTGCCAAGCCCAAAGTATGAGCTCAGTAAATTTTTACTGAAGTTGAGAGAATGACAGAGTCCAGAACTATTAGAAGCAACAACTGAGAACTCTGTAAGAATGGCTGCTGAAAGTCCTGGCAGCAAACACCCGGGCCGGGCGTTCCTGTGGGGAGGACTGGGTTTGCAGCCGGGGTCGTTATCTTAATTGTTCAGCAGGAGTCAGCACGCTGCTCGCTCTCTGTGCCAGGCACCGTCAGAAACCACCCCAAACGCGGCCATGGAAAACCAGGGCCCAGGACCAGGCAAGGAGGGAGGCCTGCCTGGCACTGTCAGGCAAAGGCAGGGTTAGAGTGAGCTCCACCTGGCACGCCGGGCCCCGGCCTCGCCCCACTCCCCTCCCTGCTGACAACAAGCTCAGGCTTAGGCGCTGCAGGGCTTCTGTGGGGTGCCAGGCTACGCTGGGCGGGTCTCCCAGCATGGCTGTTGCAGTGACCGTTGGCTGCCAGCTCAGCTTGCAGGCCGTGGGGTCTAGCTCAGCGCTGGACCCCTGGGCCTCTTTCCCCTTCCTCTGGGCCCCGGGGCCTCTCCCTGTGATGCCGCCTCACATTCTCTCCAAGGGACCACAACAGCAACAGCTCCAAAGGGAAGGAGCAGCACTGCTCCAGGTCAGGCTGGGCTGGGGGCATCTTCACTCTCACAGCAGCCGTTGGTCAGCTCAGCCTCGGGACCCAGGCAGACCTGGAGAGGAGGGAGATAGCACTACCTCTCGACAAGGACAGGATCAAGGACGTGCAGCCACCTTAACGCACCATGATGCACTCATACACAATCACGCCGCTGCCCAGGCCCAGGGAATTCCAGACACAGGGCGTTCGGCTGTGCTGCTGGAACCCATCCTCGCCAGCTTCTCTGAGCCTCAGTGTGTCACTCAGAAGACGGTGATACCAACATCCGCCCGACAAGCACGTAGTGAGTGCCTGCCACGAGCCAGGCGTGGTGGCAGGTGCTGCACGTGTGCGGGCGAGCGGGACGGATGCCTCTGCTCCCAGGGAAGAACAGCCTGGGAGAGAAATGGGTCCGTCACACAGGAAGCCGTGGGTAAACGGGTTCTACGCTGGCGCGAGTTCCGTGAAGGAAAGGAAGAGGACAGGTGGGGGCAGAGGGGGGACCCGGAGGTGACACTGCTGAGACCTGGAGGGGAGGTGAAGGCGCGCGTGGGGTTAATACTCTGAACAGAGGCTGCACCCACGCGGGAGACCCGGAAGAAGCTCCTGGCTCCTGGCTTCAGATCAGCGCAGCTTCGGCCATTGCAGCCATTTGGGGAGTGAACCAGTGGATGGAAGACCTCTCTCTCTCTCTCTCTCTCTCTCTCTTCTCCCCCCCATCTCTCTGTAACTCTGCCTCTCAAATAAATAAATCTTTCAAAAAAAAAATTTCACTCCCTTGGAGTGAAACCAAATTTCTCTCAAATCCCACATTCTGACTTCAAAACATATCCAACTCCAGCTCTCACCGAGAACTTCCACTCAAACAGACTCATGCAGATAACAACATCTATTTTAAAAATCACGATCCGAAGGCACTGGAAAGCAACCCAGAGGAAGAAGATTCTGGAAGGGAACGAACAGTTGAACAGTTGGAAGATGACGTTGAGTGAGCTCCACATTTGTTAAGAATCATCCAGGGGAAAACAAAGTGCAACAGGTGGGCCAGGCAAAGGCTCAGGGGAAAGCCTTCGGATTTACTGCTTTGAAAAGACAGAGTGGAGAGTCTAAGGCAGCTGCACCGAATAGAAAATGGGGGGGGGGGGCGGGGACCAGAGAGAACCAGGAAAGCAAATCCTCAAACACTGTTGCAAACTCACCCAACCCTGGCTGACATGAAACCGTGCACAGGGCAGGCAGATGGGAGAGGCCCAGCTAAGGCTAGAAGAGCTGAGCTGATATTTTGTAGCCACTTAGTCCTGGGAAGACACAGTGTGTGGTTTGTGCCATGCCAAGCCAAGTGCCCACTTGAAAAAGTAAGCACTCTTCAAAGGAATGTAGCAGAAGCCAGCGTCTGCGCAGTATAACATCCACAATGTCCAGGGTGGAACCCAAATTACTCAACAAAGAATTGGGAAAACAGAACCCAGTTTCAGGAGAAAAGACAATTTTGTATGTTTACATTGTTCATGATAGCGTGTTAGAAAACATATGCTGGGGTCAGCGCTATGTCGTAGCGGGTAAAGCCACCACCTGCAGTGCTGGCATCCCATATGGGCACCGGTTCAAGTCCCGGCTGCTCCACTTCTGATCCAACTCTCTGCTATGGCCTGAGAAAGCAATAGAAAATGGCCCAAGTCCTTGTGCCCCTGCACCATGTGGGAGAAATGGAAGAAGCTCCTGGCTTCTGGCTTCAGATCGGCGCAGCTCCGGCCGTTGTGGCCAACTGGGGAGTGAACCAACAGATGGAAGACCTCTCTCTGCCTCTCCTCTCTCTGTGTAACTCTGACTTTCAAATAAATAAATTAAAAATCTTTAAAAAAGAAAACATGTTTCCAGAATGGAGTCTCATCCTACCACCTCCACTGTCATCAGCCTTTTTCAAAAAATTTGTAAAATTTATTTATTCTAATTATTGAAAAGCAAAGAGAGGAAGAGAGAGCATTCATCTGATAGTTCACTCCCCAAGTGGCTGCAACAACTGGGGCTGTGCCAGTCAGAAGTCAGGAGTAAGGAACGCAGTCGGGGCCTCCCATGTGGCTGGCAGGGACCCAGATCCCGGAGCCGGCACCTGCTGCCTCCGAGGGTCTGCATGAGCAGGGAGCTGGGGCCAGGAGTGGAGCTGGGATATGGTTATACACTCTGATACGAGATGCAGGTGTCCCAGCAGTGTCTCAACTGCTACGCCAAATGCGTGACCCATTGTTCTGCTTAAAGTCACCATCATCTCTTCTGGGAACACCGCCCTGCCTTCCGGATACATCTCCTTGTTTAACCTTTGCCACCCTCCAGTGGTCTCCCAACAGCACCAGGGAATCCACTCCACACACAAGTCACACTGCATCAGCCCTTTGTCCAAAACCCTCAACTACCAACTCACTCACAATAAACCCAAGGCCCTTAGGATGCAAGCACAGCCTTGGGTGCTCTGGTCCGGGCCCTCTAACCTCTTCTCCTGCATCTCTCCCTTCAGTTCCACCACGCCAGCCCCGCCAGCCTCCCTGCTGCTCCTCCCCCCGGCCAGGCTCCCACCATGCAGCCCGGTGTTCCTTCTGCCTGGACTCCTTTCCCCCGTCCCTGCCTGCTTAGCTCTCTCTCCTCCTCCACATCGGCTCAAAAGTCACCTACCAGCTGAGATGACCCAGAGCCCTGCGCTGAACCTGCTT
Source organism: Oryctolagus cuniculus (assembly GCF_051225735.1). NCBI lineage: Eukaryota > Metazoa > Chordata > Mammalia > Lagomorpha > Leporidae > Oryctolagus > Oryctolagus cuniculus. The sequence goes on from NC_142881.1 coordinate 6,215,059, forward strand.
CCTCCTCCGCGGTTCTCACAACCTTGGCGGCTGCTCTGATGCTCCGTTCTCCCCTACGTCACTTACCATCTTCCAGCACACAGTGTAACTTTCCTCGTGGCTACCTTGATTACTGCTGTGAGTCTTGCTGGTTGGATGAGAAGCTCTTCAAGGACAGGATCCTAGTCTCTTGTTCACTGAAACGCCCGAGTCCCCAGCGCCGTGCACGCGATCCACACCAGTGAAATGAAAGAAGACATCACGTCTCGATGGTGAGGACCAAAGTCACGGTCACATCAAGAACTCCTGTCTTTCCTCTCTTGCAGGGTTCCATTGAAGTGACAAAAGGAAATACTTGAAAAGAAAACAAAGCGATCCCCTGGAAAACAAGAATGAGAACCTTCAGCCGGGCAGAGAATTGAAGAGAAGTGGAAGTTAAGCTACAGATGGGGCTGGGTGGATGGTTAAGGGAAGCGGGTCAGCCACAAACTCGGATCCAGCACCCTCCGAGCTGAGGCGCTGTCCTGGGTGCTACGGAGCAGCCGTCAGTGAACGTCCAGCCCTCAAGGAGTGTGGGGAAGGCAGCGCCAAACAAACACTGTCTTGTCTGGATAAGAGCAGTGCATAAAACAGCCCCTGGGAATCCGATAGTGCACTCAGGGGACTGGATCCCAGCAGCAAGAGGAAGAAGAGTAAAGACGGAGATGGATGGGGAAGTCGCGTGTTGGATCTTAGTTGAAACCCTCTAAGAAGCTTGGATTTTTTCTAAATCAAAGGGAAGCCAGTGTGTGGGTACAAGCAGCCAGTGATGTGACTGGATGTAAATTTTTGAAGTGTCTTTCTGGTTTCTGAGTATAAGAGAGATTTAGGAGAAAAAGCAGGAATAGGAGCCGGGAAATGTATTAGGGAACAGGTACTGCAAATCCTAATGAAGGCCACGGTTGGATGAGGGCAGAGGGTGAAGGTACAAGAGGTAATTTGGGGGCCGGTGCTGTGGCGTAGGGGGCTAAGCCTCCGCCTATGGCACCGGCATCCCACATGGGCACCGGTTTGTGTCATGGCTGCTCCTCTTCTGATCCAGCTCTCTGCTTACAGCCAGGGAAAGGAGTGGAAGGTGGCCCAAGTTCTTGGGCCCCTGCATACATGTGGGAGACCTGGAAGAAGCTCCTGGCTTCTGGCTTCGGATCAGCCCAGTTCCAGCCGTTGTGTCCATCTGGGGAGTGAACCAGCAACTGGAAGACCTTTCTCTCTGTCTCTCCCTGTCTGTAACTCTGCCTCAAATAAAATTTTTAAAAAAAAGGATTAACACAAAAAACTTTTAAAAATTTTGAACTTTGAAAATTCTTAGCCTTTTCATTCCATTTTTCTTTTTTTTAAAGATTTATTTATTTTACTTGAAAGTCACAATTACACAAAGAGAGGAGAGGCAGAGAGAGAGAGAGAGAGAGAGAGAGAGAGAGAGAGAGAGAGGTCTTCCATCCACTGGTTCACTCCCCAATTGGCCACAACGGCTGGAGCTGTGCCGATCTAAAGCCAGGAGCCAGGAGCTTCTTCCAGATCTCCCACGAGGGTGCAGGGGCCCAAGGACTTGGACCATCTTCTACTGCTTTCCCAGGCCGTAGCAGAGAGCTGAATTGGAAGTGGAGCAGCCAGGACTCAAACGGGCACCCATTTAGGATGCCGGCACTCCAAGTGGTGGCTTTACCTGCTATGCCACAGCACAGGCCCCTTCGTTGCATTTTTCACAGATTTTTGAAGCCCCCTGGTAAGTGTGGAAGCACTTCCAACAGGAATTGATACTGTACTGAATACAAGGTGGGGAATATTGAGTGTTTGGCCTGAGCAACCAATGGATGCCGGTGCCCTTGACTGACGCACGAGAGACGTGTGACAGAAGTCAAAGCTGGTGCCCTTGACTGGCACACGAGAGACTCGCTCAAGCACACGTTCTAACTCTTCTGCCAAAGTTGCACGGGGTGCTCATCCCAACAGGTTGCTCCAGACTCTCATACCTGATTGATAGCTGGAGGTTCCACGTGTAAAACAGGTTACGTGAGAACATACGGCCAGCAAGAAAAGACTCAGAGTCCTGCATGCTTCATGAGACTAAATACAAAAGACCTAAACAAACACGGGAAAATCTAATTCAACGACAGATAAAGACAAGACATCATTACTAAATAGCATTTATTCTGAGAATGCAAAGTTGGTTAACGTTCTAAATTCAATCAAAATAATGTACTATATTATCAAATTATATAATCATCTCCATGAATGCAGAAAAAAAGCACTTAATAAAATTCAGTGCCCATTCATAATAAAAATAGGAGTAATAGAGAACTTCTTTAAACTAAGAATGTCAAGTTACCACAACAAAGCGTCATACTTCAGTGGTGAAATCTTTCCTCCCAGATTAGGAATGAGCTACGATGGCGCACTGTTATTTTATTCCACATTGTTCTAGAAGCCTTAGTCCATAAGGAAGGGAAGCAGTGACGGGGTGGGGGACCACAGCCGCCATGGCTCACTGCATTAATCAGCATCTCACTGCCACCAAATACCTGAGCCAAGGAAGTTACGAAGGAAGTAGGGGTTTGTTAAGCTCACGGCTTTGGAGGTTCAACTACAAAATCAGACAGTCCATGGGTTTGGCCTCGGGGTGGTGGTGGTGCATGGCGATGGGAGATGTATATGGGGAAAGGTGTCCGGACGATGAGCCAGGAGAGAGAGTGAGCCTGGGCCCAGCTCAGGTCTTTAAGCCCAATCCATTCACAAGAAACATCTGAGGGCCTGCCCCACCCCCACCCCCGTGACCTGGGCACCCCTCCCCTGGTCCCGCCTCCTAAACACCGTAATTGGATTAGGTTTCCGCCCTCTCAGCGCCGTGAGCATGACTTTTGGTTAGAAGTCCTGCATGGGTTCAGCAGGTAACCCATATTCGAAGTATTTATAGACACATTCATGTATTAGAAATTGAAAAGGGAGCCAGCACTGCAGCTCACTAGGCTAATCCTCCGCCTTGCAGCGCCAGCACACCGGGTTCTAGTCCCGGTCGGGGCGCCGGATTCTGTCCCGGTTGCCCCTCTTCCAGGCCAGCTCTCTGCTGTGGCCAGGGAGTGCAGTGGAGGATGGCCCAAGTGCTTGGGCCCTGCACCCCATGGGAGACCAGGAGAAGCACCTGGCTCCTGCCATTGGATCAGCGCGATGTGCCGGCCGCAGCGGCCATTGGAAGGTGAACCAGCGGCAAAAGGAAGACCTTTCTCTCTGTCTCTCTCTCTCACTGTCCACTCTGCCTGTCAAAAAAAAAAAAAAAAAAAAAAAGAAGAAGAAGAAGAAATTGAAAAGGATATGCAGGTAAATGAACTTAAGGTCACTGGTTACATGATCAATACATAGAAATCAACTGCTCTGGGGGCCAGCATTGTGGTGCAGGGGTTAAACCACCACTGTGATGCTGGCATCCCATATGGGCACTAGTTCATGTCCCAGTTGCTCCACTTCTGATCCAGCTCCCTGTTAATATGCCTGGGAAAGCAGTGGAGGATGGGCCAAGTGCTTGGGCCCCTCCTCCCATATGGGAAACCCAGAAGAAGCTCCTGGCTCCTGGCCCACCCAGACTATTGCAGTCATTTGAGGAGTGAACCAATGGATAGAAGATCTCTCTCTCTCTCTCTCTCTCTCTCTCTCTCTGCCTTTCAAATAAATAAACAAATCTTAAAAAAGATAAATCAATTGACTAGCAACAAACAAATAGAAAATCAAATTCAAAAATGACACCATTTATGATAGTATCAGAAAAGAAAATAGCTAGGAAATCAAACCAACAAAAAGTATTGCAGAATCTTTACGCACACCAAAGAACAGTAAAGCATTGTCAGTGGAAATTAAAGAGGACTCAAAGGAAGAAAGGAAAAGACAATGGAACGAAGGGAGGGAGAGAGGAGACCTAAACAAACGGCAGGAGTTAATGTACCCAATTCATTAATTTGGAGAGCAAATATAATATAGAAAATCTTCCCAAATTGACTTATGGATTCAATGCGATTCTAATAAAAATCCGGAAGTTTTTTTAATGTGTGTGCAATCTGATTAGCTGATTCTAAAATGTAAAGAAATGATAAAGGCTCAGAATAACCGAAGCTATCTTAAAGCTAAGAGCGAAGCTGAAGCACTCCGACTGCTGGACACCAGGATGTGCTCCAAGGCTTCCACGTTCCGGGCAGGGGGCTCGGGCGCCAGTGACCGACAACTAGAGCAGTGAGCAGGTCTCGGAGCCTTGGGACAGGGCCTCAGTCACGGTGTTTGTGGCAAAGGAGACCCATCCTGCAGTGGAAAACATGGTCCTGTCAATAAATGAAGCCAGGCAATTAGGCAGTTAGGTGTCCATGTAGGAAAAACGGAAATTAACCACGACCTCACACCATCAACAAAGATCAGTTCTAGGGGAACTGGAATCCGCCGGTGAAAGGGAAAACAAGAAGGCTTCCGGGAAAGAAAAACCATGAAGAACAACTTGGGGGCCGGCACTGTGGCACAGTGGGTAAAGCCGCCACCTGCAGTGCCGGCATCCCATGTGGGTGCCGGTTCAAGTCCCAGCTGCCCCACTTCCCATCCAGCTCTGCTGTGCCTGGGAAAGCAGTGGAAGATGGCCTGAGTCATTGGGCCCCTGCACCCGCGTGGGAGACCTGGAAGAAGATCCTGTCTGCTGACTTTGGATCGGCGCAGCTCCGGGCGTTGCGGCCATCTGGGGAGTGAACCAGCAGATGGAAGACCTCTCTCTCTCTCTCTCTCTCTCTCTCTCTCTCCTTCTTTCTGTGTGTAACTCTATCAGATAAATAAATAAAATCTTTAAAAAAAAAAAAACTTAAGGCTGGGAAATAGGCAGAGATTTCCTAAGCACCCCAAGAGAGCCCTCAGCGGAGGAGGAAAAGGTGATGCCAGACCACTAGACATCAAGAGCTGCTGGCGATCAGAAGACACCCGTGGGTTCTACCTGTGAGCTACATGGAGTCTGCTCTCTGTGTATTGACATCATATGAACATGGGAATTGGTTAGAATTGTGTTATAGTAGCAATTGTGCCCTTGCTATGACCCCAAATCTAACCTATGAACAATTTCCTTTAAAGACAAAGGAGGAGAGAAAGAAGGGGGCCATGTGTCCGGCCTCCGGGATAAGATCCAGTCAGGACACCAGCGTCTGGGTTCAACTCCCACTTCCTGCTAACGTGTCCTCTGGGAGACGGCAGTTCCTGCCACCCACATGGGAAACCCAGAGTGTGTTCCTGGCGGTAGCCTTTGGCAGGGCACAACTCTGGTCATTGAGGGCATTTGAGGAGTGAGACAGAAGATGAGATCTATCTCTCTCTCTCTCTCTCTCTCTCTCTCCCCCAAACTAAAAACAAAAGAGTCTAAAAAAGACAATCCCCAAGGAATGACAAGGGCCTCACTTCCAAAATATACAAAGAACTCCTAAAAACTAATAAGAAAGAGACACACTACCCAACGGAAAAGTAGATACTTCACAAAAGAATCCATCCAAATGGCCCAAAAACATACAGAAAACTCCCACACTCGTCAGGCAATAGGGAAGTACACATTGACCCCACTGTGGAACACTGATACATAGCCACCACATGAATGCAGTTCACAAGACATACCACCAAGTGCTGGGGTAGATGTGGAGCGACTGGATCTCACAAAGCCGGAGCTGGGATTCGCCATTGTCAGTTGCAGCTGAAGGTAGGCTCATTCTACAGCTCAGCCACCTACTCCCGCCTAATGGAGATGCATGCGATCTGTTCCTTAAAACATGTCGCAGAATTTTTTTTAAGGTTTATTTATTTATTTGAAAGGCAGAGCTCCAGAGACAGAGAGAGAGAGGCCTTCTGTCCACTGGTTCACTCTCCAAATGGCTGCAAAGGCCAGAGCTGAGCCGATCCAAAGCCAGGAAACAGGAGCTCCTTCCAGGTCTCCCACATGGGTGCAGGGGCCCAAGCACTTGGGCCATCTTGTCCTACTTTCCCAGGCCACAGTAGAGAGCCAGATCAGAAGTGGAACAGCTGGGACTTGAACCTGGGCCCAAATGGAATGCCAGCACTGCACCTTTATCTGCCACGCCACAGTGCCAGCCCCAGAAGAATGGTATCTTAATAGCCCCAAATGGAAACATTCTTGGCAGCAGAATTTTTTTTTTAAAGATTATTTATTTATTTGACAGGTAGAGTTACAGACGGTGAGAGTGAGAGACAGAGAGAAAGGTCTTCCTTCCGTTGGTTCACCCCCCAAATGGCCGCTACGGCCAGAGCTACACCGATCCGAAGCCAGGAGCCAGGAGCTTCCTCCTGGTCTCCCATGTGGAGCAGGGCCCAAGCACTTGGGCCATCCTCCACTGCCCTCCTGGGCCACAGCAGAGAGCTGGACTGGAGAGGAGCAGCCAGGACAAGAACCCGGTACCCATATGGGATTCTGGCGCTGCAGGCGGAGGATTAGCCAAGTAAGCCATGGCGCCAGCCCCGGCAGCAGAATTTTTAAACAAATTATCATATATTCCTATAACAGTATTTACAAATGCTGATGAACTTAATGCTTGGTGAAAGAAACAAGGCACAGAAAAATACATACCGCTTACGTATTCATAAAAATTTTACAAATACGAAGTTCAAAACCAGGGGAGAGACAGAGTCTTCATTGCTTATTGGAGGGCAATGGCCCCCCACGGGCCTGGAGGCTGCTGATTTGTGTTTCCTTCATCTTTTGCTTTGTTGTATGGATAGTTCAGTTTTATGAAAATTTATTGTGATCCTTTTCTGTACCTGTATAAAAAGTTTAACTAAAAATGAATGTTGGGGCGGGCACTTGGATTAGCAGTTAAGTCCCCATTAGGATGCCTGCATTCCATATAATAGTCATTTTTTTATGATTTATTTTATTTATTTGAAAGACAGAGTTACAGAGAGAGGTAGAGCCAGAGAGAGAGAGAGAGAGAGGTCTTCCATCTGCTGTTTCACTCTCAAATGACCGCAATGGCCAGAGCTGAGCTGATCCAAAGCTAAGAGCCAGGAGCTCCTTCCAGGTCTCCCACGTGGGTGCAGGGGACTTGGGCCATCTTCTACTGCTTTCCCAGGCAATAGCAGAGAGCTGGATTGGAAGTGGAGCAGTCGGGACTCAAACTGGCGCCCACACGGGATACTGGCACTGGAGCCTGTGGCTTCAACCCACTGCGCCACAGCGCCAGCCCCATCATATTCATTTTTAAAAAGGAATGTTAAGGGGCTGGCATTGTGGCCTAGTGGGTAAAACCTCCTCCTGCAATGTCAGCATCCCACTTCCAATCCAGCTCCCTGCTGATGGCCAGGGGAAAGCAGTGGAAGATGGCCCAGGTGCTTGGGCCCTTGCTACCCATGTGGGGGACCTGGAGGAAGTTCCTGGCTCCTGGCTTCAGCTTGGCCCAGTCCCAGCCTTTGTGGCCATCTGAGGAGTGAACCAGCAGATGGAAGGTTACTCTCTGTTTCTCTCTGTCTCTACGGCTCTGAGTTTCAAATAAATAAATAAATCTTTTGAGAGAGAGAGAGAGAGAGAGAGAGAGAGGAAGGAAGGAAGGAAGGAAGGAAGGAAGGAAGGAAGGAAGGAAGGAAAGAAGGAAGGAAGGAAGGAAGGAAGGAAGGAAGGAAGGAAGGAAGAAAGAAAGAAAGAAAGAAAGAAAGAAAGAAAGAAAGAAAGAAAGAAAGAAAGAAAGAAAGAAAGAAAACCCATAACAAAATAACTGGTCTATCTGAGAAAGAAAAAGAGAGAGAGAGAACAAAAAGTATTAGAAATTAAAGTGTTATCACTGAGAGATGGATGTCTGGTACAGCAGTAAGTCACTGCTCGGGATACCTGTATCCCACATCAGAGTGCCTGGTTCAAGTCCAGCTACCCTCCTTTCAACCCCGCTTCCTGCTACTGCACACCCTTGAAGGTGGCAGATGGTGGCTCAATTAGCCAGGTCCCTGCTACTCACATGGGAGGCCCAGATGGAGTTCTGGGCTCCTGGCATTGTCTGGCCCGGACAAATGGTCATTTGGGCAGTGAACCAGCAGATGGAAGAACTCTGTCTCTCTACCACTCAAATAAAATGGAAATAAATAAAACTTAAGTATGCATGCATACATATATTTAAACACACAGAAAAACTTTAGAGAAATCGCCTGAATAACAGGAGCATGGCTAAAATCCCAGGTAGCAGTCTGGAACCCAGATCAGCAAACTTCCCGCCAAGGGCCACATGGCCAACATCTTGGCGCTGTGGGCCATGCAGTCGCTGTGACAACGACTCAACACACCTCTGCCATGCAGCAGCCGTAGACCAGACGGAAACCCTGCACAGCTTGTGAGAGACCTTCCCTTCAGACACCCTGCACGCCGCAGGAGGGCAACGCTTCCGGGCCCGGCAGGAGGCGCTTTGGAGCCAACAGGTCTACCTACAGCCCAGCTACCAGCGAAATGTGGGGAAGCAAAGATATCGTTGCATAGGCAAGGGAGCACAGTATGTAAAGAGCAGAGTGGAGAAAGCTTTCCTGGGAGCCAGGGCAGGCACACGGGGGACTGCAGACACGCTCCGCCGCTCGCCCTACAACCGTTTCTCCCCACTCACTTTGCTAACAAATCCCAGGCTTCTTCCATACAAGACAGCAATGTGCTCCAGGCAAGCCGCTCAGAAGGTTAAATATTAATTAGTTTAAACCATTCATCCATTCTCCTGTGCCACTGCTCGGTGAGGGGTGGGTGTGTGATGAAATGCTGCCTGTGAGATATTAGGGGAAACTTTGAGAAACCCGTGAGCAAGATTTTCCTGGAGGATAAGAAGAAAGACGCAAGAGAAAAACACTCATCCCCTCCCAGCTGAGCAGTTGTGCCTGCCCAGGGAGCTCGGAGCAGAGGCACCTATCAGTAGGAACATCAGGGAACAGCCTGGGAACAGGCGCAGAAGCATTGTGACAGAGGGGAACAGAAAGCACCCGGCTCTCCGATGCTATCTGGGCTGCCTCATTAACCCACCCCTGGACCAGCCTACCTCCAGGATTCCTGGCCCATGAGCTAATAACTCTTCCCTTGTTTAAATCATTTCTAGTAGGATTTTCTGCAGCTTCCAATGAAGAGCACACAGCTGATAGAAGTAAAGGGTTTGCACATCGACCCACCTACGTATTTGCCACTACAACCCAGAAAAGCCACAAAACGGAGGAGGGATGCCATGCCTGCTGAGGAGGCCAGGTGGCAAGCCTTGGGCCTTTTTGGTCTAGAATAGACAGACCTGAGAGCAAATATGGCAAATTGGTTGGGGGGAAAGTGCTGTTGCAAGCATTAGGGTGGGCTTGAAAGCCAAAGGCCGAAAGGCCAGGGCAGGAAAAGCATCCGCGTGACACAGCCTCCAGCTGGGCCCCGGGGCGGGGCAGGTGTGTGGGTCGCCCACCCCAGCTGAGTGGCGAGACCGCCCAGCACTTATCACCACTCCCCACCCGCTCGGACTCGGGGCGAGAAGGTTCCATGCACGCTCTCCCGTAGCCCAGCCGGCATTCGTTCACCTTACAGAAGCCACTCGTTCTCAGGATCTGCAGAGCTGGAACGAGGTAGGCAGGCGCCGCCGTGGTCACTGGGCCCTTAGCCCTGGCTATCCCACACCCAGCGCATGTGCATCGGCTCAAAGCCAGTCCCTCGAGGGTCTTGTACTTTCTTAGACAGGTGGGCTTGCAATTTTCAGTGCTGCCCATGGAGGACTCTCCAAGAGTGGTCAAGGACAAGGCAGGACTTCACTGCTGTCTCAGGACGGAAGTGTTTACCCACCCACTGGGACTGTGAATCTCAACCCTGGGGGTGCACTAGAAACCTCAGCTTGTTGGAGGGGGCCCCGGGCAAAGGCTGTTAGCGATTGCACATCGGGTGGCACAGAGGAAACCTCTTGGGGCCTTCGGGTTCCTGGGATTATTTGGGTGGGAGTGGACATCGGGTCCCAAGTCCGGCTGCACAGCCAGTGGGCTCAACAACAGGGTCTGCTTCTCCACCCCCTGTTCACACCAGTGATGCTGCTGTTGCTACACTTCCTGTTGTTGATATTTCATTTGGGTTTGGAAATAATCCCGAAAAGTGAGGCACGGCTGAGCGGGCTGAGCGGTCCTCCTGGGGGGAGCCAGCGTCACAAGTGGCGGCCGCAGCACAAAGTCGGCCCTAAATAAACATCTTTTTAAATTTTACAATAAAATGAAAGGTGGGAGACAAGAGGCCATTGGCTTCAAGATTCTGAGGGAACTTTTTCTTTTATTAAAAAATGTCTCAGGGACGGTGTCTGTGGCTTAGTAGTTTAAGTCTCTGCCTGCAGTGCATATGGGCACTGGTTCTAATCCCAGCTGCTCCTCTTCTGAGCCAACTCTTTGCCATGGCCTGGGAAATCAGTAGAGAATGAGCCAAGTGCTTGGGCCCCTGCACCTGCATGGGAGACCCGGAGGAAGCTCCTGGCTCCTGGCTTCAGATCAGCCCAGCTCTAGCCATCGCAGCCATTTGGAGAGTGAACCAGAAGATGGAAGACCTCTCTCTCTCTCTCTCTCTCTCTCTCTCTCTCTCTCTCCTGTAATTCTGCCTCTCAAATAAATAAATAAATCTTTTTTTAAAAAAAAGTCTCTGAGGTCAACGTTGTGGCATAGCAGATAGAGCCACCACCTGCACTGCTGGCAGCCCATATGGGTGCTTGTCTGATCCTCCAGATGAGGCTTCTGGTGCCTGGCTTTGGCCTAGCCCAGAGCTGGCCGTCTGGCCATCTGGGGAGTGAGCCAGCAAACGGAAGATCTCTCTCCCTCCCCATATATAACTTTGACTTTGAAAACTAATCGTGCAATGTCACTGAAGCAGTCCCCATACTCACACGAGACAGCCACACAGTTCATTTCCCAGCAGTGCACAGCACCCTCCCCTCGTCAGCTCGGAAGAACCGTGGACTCTCCGTCTTCCTCGGTTTCCTCTCACTTTGCGCCCTCCTTTTCCTTCCCGCCTCGTCTCGGTCCCCCGACACCAGCACAGGTAACCTGTGCAGCAACCTGGAAGGGAGCCCTGCCTGATTCCTGACGCACACAGAAGTGGGTGCAGCCACAGCATCACATGTGAACCATTAACATCCACCCACATACACGCACAGCGGAGCTGGCACGGCCTTGAACGTGCGCGCCGTCCCTGTCACTAGCACTCCCGGTGTAGGTGGCATCACATGGGCGCTGTGATCTGCAGAAGGCTCTCCTCCTGGCTCTGCTGCCTGTCTGCTTTGCTGTCATGAACTCTGTTCACATCCTTTATTCATTCCGCTGGGACACCCTGATCAGCTTTTTATCACCCAGTTGTGAGAGCTCTTGGTGTGTAATAGGCAGAGATAAACTGGCCATCTCAGTTGAACATCCTTTCGTATCTATTGTTTGATTTTGTTTACAGTGTTATTCACTACACAGAGAATTATATTTTCTATATTCAGATTGTTTTTATTTTCTTTGAAAGCTTCTAAATTGTCAATCTGTGGGGGGTCTCCCTACTCCTAAATTATACATGAAATCTGCTACACTTTGCTTCTTTTTATTTTATTTATTTATGTATTTGAAAGGCAGAGTTACAGAGAGAGATGGTGTAGGGTAGACAGAAAAGGAGACCAATCTTCCATCTGCTGGTTCACTCTCCACATGGCCCCAACGACCAGGGTTGGGTCAGGTCAAAGCCAGGAGCCTGGAACTTCATCCAGGTCTCCCACATGGGTAGCGGGAGCCCAAGCACTTGGGCCATCCTCCGCTGCTTTCCCAGGCCATCAGCAGGGAGCTGGATCGGGAGTGGAGCAGCCAGGACTGGAACTGGCGCCGTGTGGGATGCTGGCATCACAGGCAGAGGCTTCACCCTCTGCACCCCAGCGCCGGCCCCCAGACTTGCTGCTTGCACCTAATTCTGTCTTCTAGCTGTCATTTGTCCTTGAGGAGGACGTAACATAGCTGCTTGGTTATTTTCATCAAGCTGTATACTGCCAGCAAGATTTATTAAATAATCTATGCTTTCACACCAAAGTAAACCACCACTTTTTTCATATATTAAATTTTCCTGAATCTGATTTCAGACAATACTGTGTGGATTTCACTTCAAAACCTTATCAGAATGGTCCGAAACCAAATAAGACTTGTCTCATCCCCTCATTAAGCTTCTCTTCTATGCATTCCTGGCTACTCCCTGGACTGTATTCCTCAGAGAAGCTTCTAGATTATTTTATCCAACCAAAACAAAGCTGCCTACTTTTTCATTAAAGTTATGTAGTAATTTATAATTTATATAACATTGATAAGATTACAACGTAAAGTCTTTTTATCCAAAATGATAGTAGTTCTTTTCCTTTGTCCTGTTCTTTCTCGTGTTTCAATAAGATTTTAGGTCGAGTCTTTTTTGAAAATTTGTAAATGTTGTATAGGTTTTTCCATTATTGTCTATTAAATATTCTACACATTTTAACTCAAGATACCTGTTGCTGGGGCCGGCATTGTGACATAACAGGTTAAGCCACCATCTGCTATGCCAGCATCCCATACGGGCACCAGTGCAAGTTCCAACTGCTCCAGTTCTGATCCAGCTCCCTGATAATGTGCCTGGGAAAGCAGCAGAAGACAGCCCAAGTGCCTGGGCCCTGCACCCACATGGGAGACCCAGAAGGAGCTCCTGGCTTTGACCTGGCCTAACTTTAGCCTGACCCAGCCCTGGCCATTGCGGCCATCTGGGGAGTGAACCAGCAGATGGAAGATCTGTCTCTTCCTCTCTCTCTCTCTCTCTGTGCCTTTAAAAAAAATAGAAAGGTGAAAATTGTTTAAAAAGATGTTTATTATTAGACGAAGGAAAAGCTGTTTTTGCATATTTATCTTAAACCATCCATCTCCTGCATTTTCTCTAAATGTAGTATTTCTTAAACAAGCAATGATTTGTTTTCTAATTATATTTTTTGTTTTTGGACAGGCAGAGTTAGACAGTGAGAGAGAGAGAGAGAGAAAGAAAGAAAGGTCTTCCTTTTTCCGTTGGTTCACCCCCCAAGGGGCCGCTACGGCCGGCGCGCTGTGCTGATCCGAAGCCAGGAGCCAGGTGCCCCCTCTTGGTCTCCCATGCAGGTACAGGGCCCAAGGACCCGGGCCATCCTCCACCGCAATCCCGGGCCACAGCAGAGAGCTGGACTGGAAGAGGAGCAATCGGGACAGAATCCGGCGCCCCAACCGGGACTAGAACCCAGGGACCTAGCACCGCAGGCAGAGGATTAGCCTAGTGAGCTGCGACGCTGGCCTTCTAATTATATTATAATATCATCAGCACAAATCAAGATTTTTTAACATTTTTCTAGGAGTTACAAGAGTTTATTTAATTTTTTTATTACATTGGCTAAAATCTCTGTTAAAATCAAGTCACAATGATGATAGACATTTTCATAGTTCTTGGTTTTAATTGAAATGATTTCAGGATATTACCTTTTAGAATAATAGATACTATTTATCTATTCTTTGTACTATGTTTGTTTTCTACCCCATTAATTTCAGCTCTTTATCTTTAGTCAGACTTTCTTCTACATTTCTCTTGGTTTGTTTTGTTTTCTTTCTTCCAGTTTCTTTTTTCCTTTTTTTTTTTTTTTTTTGAGATTTATGTGTTTGAGAGATAGAGTTACAGACAGAGAGAGGGAGAAGTAGAGAGACAGAGGGGTCTTCCATCCCTGGTTCACTCCCCAAACAGCCGCAACGGCCAGAAGCTGGGTCTATCTGAAGCCAGGAGCCAGGAGCTTCTTCCAGGTCTCCCACGCGGGTGCAGGGGCCCAAGCACCTGGGCCATCTTCTACTGCTTTCCCAGGCCACAGCAGAGAGCTGGATCGGAAGTGGAGCAGCTGGGGCTTGAACTGGAGTCCATGTGGGATGCCGGTGCCGCAGGCAGAGGCTTAGCCTATTACACCACAGCGCCGGTCCCAGCATTAATTTCTTAATCCAGAGACACTTAAGGCTCAGAGATTTTCTGTAAATGCAGAATATTTTTATATGTTCTCTTTCCTGTTGTTATGTTAGGCCGTATGTAATTCTCCTTGACCTAATTAGGAATGCATTTAATTCCTTAGAGTTAAAGCCCTCTTACTGCCCTTTTATTATTGATCTTGTTAATTCTAATTTTTATATTGGCAAATGTGACTTCCTTTGTGACCAACTTAGAGTTTTTGAGAATATTTTATGTTGCATTTCTTTGAGGTATGTGAGTATCCATATACATTTACTAAATCCAGTTTATTCTCTTGATATTCTATTCTTCTTGTTCACTGGATCTATACTGTTCTGAAAGAAATGTGTCCAGATCTCACCATAATTGTATTTTCATCAAGTTCTCCTTAAGTTTCAAATCATTTTTTAGATACAAGTTACTAAGTTATTTGTACATATATATTGTTATGATTATGACTTACTCAGAAGCAAGATGGCAGGAAAAGCCCAAGTCCTTGGCCCCCGGCACCCACGTGGGAGAGCAGAATGAAGATCCTGGCTCTGGCCTGGCCCAGCCCTGGTCATTGCTGCAGCCATCCGGGGAGTGAGCCAGTGAATGGAGTGTGCATCTCTCTCTCTCTCTCTCTCTCTCTCTCTGTCTCTCTCTCTCTGTAATTCTGACTTTCAAATAAATCAATCTTTTAAAACAATTGTGCTTTTAACATTGTATTCATCCCCTATTATTTTAAAATTGTTTTTACTTTAAATTCTCTTTCATCTGATTTCATTATTATTGCTTTCTTTTTGGTTGTATTTGTTTCATATAAAAAAATAAAAAGAAACGTGATTTTGAGCAATTCATGGAATAAAAATGGAGAATCTTCTGAGTGGTCCGAGAAAGTGACACCAGAATCATAAAAAACGAAGCATGACCGCACATGATCACAGCACAAGATTTGTTCTGTGAAAAACATTTGCAAAATAATAGTAATGCGAATGTAGATTATTGCTTTTAACCCCATAGGATTTATTTGCAGGGAACAAGAATAAAATGTTAGAATTTTTTTGCAGAGTAAAACTGAAATAGAACTCAAAGAAGTTGGCAAATGGGCAGAGAACAGAGGTGGGGAGAAGCGGGGATTCTGACAGTCTCAGTTACGACGGGAAAAGGGCCCTGTGGCTCACTAGTTGATGGAATGAGAGACGGACAGCTGTCATTTTTAATTTTTAAAAAACTTTGTATTTGTTTTAATTATTTGAAAGAGAAACGGAGAGAGCTCTCCCGTCCACTTGTTTACTCCCCAAACGCCTTCAACAGTCAGGACTAGGCAAGGCCAAGGCCAGGAGTCAAGACCTCAATACGGGCCAGGGTCACAGTGGCTTGGGCCACGGCCTGCAGTCTCCCGGGGTGAGCACTAGCAGAAAGCTGGCATGGAGAACAGAGCAGGGACTCACGCCCAGGCCCTCCCCATGGCACGCAGGCCCTCCCCCGTGGTACACAGGCCCTCCCCCATGGCACGCAGGCCCTCCCCCCTTGGCATGCAGGCCCTCCCCATGGCACGCAGGCCCTCCCCCATGGCATGCAGGCCCTCCCCACATGGCACACAGGCCCTCCCCCATGGCACACAGGCCTTCCCCATGGCACACAGGCCCTCCCCCATGGCACGCAGGCCCTCCCCCCTTGGCATGCAGGCCCTCCCCATGGCACGCAGGCCCTCCCCATGGCACACAGGCCCTCCCCCATGGCACACAGGCCCTCCCCCATGGCACGCAGGCCCTCCCCATGGCACGCAGGCCCTCCCCATGGCGTGCACCAATGGAGAGCAGAGCAGGGACTCATGCCCAGGCCCTCCCCCGTGGTACACAGGCCCTCCCCCGTGGTACACAGGCCCCTCCCCCCATGGCATGCAGGCCCTCCCCCGTGGCATGCAGGCCCTCCCCATGGCACGCAGGCTCTCCCCATGGCACACAGGCCCTCCCCCGTGGCATGCAGGCCCTCCCCCGTGGCACGCAGGCCCTCCCCCGTGGCACGCAGGCCCTCCCCCCATGGCACACAGGCCCTCCCCATGGCATGCAGGCCCTCCCCATGGCATGCAGGCCCTCCCCCGTGGCACACAGGCCCTCCCCATGGCACGCAGGCCCTCCCCATGGCACGCAGGCCCTCCCCCCATGGCACACAGGCCCTCCCCCGTGGCACGCAGGCCCTCCCCCGTGGCACGCAGGCCCTGCCCCATGGCACGCAGGCCCTCCCCATGGCACACAGGCCCTCCCCCCATGGCACGCAGGCCTTCCCCATGGCATGCAGGCCCTCCCCATGGCACACAGGCCCTCCCCATGGCACGCAGGCCCTCCCCCGTGGCACACAGGCCCTCCCCCGTGGCACGCAGGCCCTCCCCATGGCACGCAGGTGTCCACATCATCGGAACCACTGCACCAATGATGCTCCCCTTTTGAATGGCTTTTCTGAGGTCTAATGGACGTGCTGGGAGGTGCTCTCTCTCCAAGTGCAACTTGGCGACAAGCAGTGCACTTGCGGGACTGTGCACCCCCTCCACCACCCAGTGTCAGGACGGTTCCCTCCCCTCAGAAGGTCCTTTGCACGCGTTGGCACGTGTCCCTCTTCCCACCCTCAGACTCCGGCAGCTCCTGGCTCTTCCAGGTTTCCCTTTCCTGGACATTTGATATCAGTGCACCTCTACAGTGCGTGCCTGTTTGAGTAGGGCTTGTTCATCCTCGCTGTAGCAAGAGTCGGCACTCCCTTCTTTTTTATTGGTGCATACTGTTTGCGTGTGGAGGGATTCATGGTGCAATTGGTGAGCAGTTGGATTGTTTCTGCTTTTCAGCTGTGATGAATAATGTTGCCTTGAACGTTTTCAGACAAATCTTTGTGTGAACACATAGTACTAGAATTCCTGGGTCACATGCTAAATGTATGCCTAGCTTTTTAAAAATTTATTTTATTATTTGAAAGGTAGAGTTTCAGAGAGAGAGAGGGAGAGACAGAAATGTCTCCTGTCCTCTGGTTCACTCCCCAAATGGTTGCAACAGCCAGAGCTAGGCCAGTCTGAAGCCAGGAGCCAGGAGCCAGGAGCCAGGAGCCAGGAGCCTGGAGCTTCTTCTGGGTCTTCAACACAGTTGCAGGGATGCAAGCACTTGGGCCATCTTCCGCTGCTTTCCCAGGCCATCAGCACAGAGCTGGGTCGGAGAGGAGCAGCCCGGACATGAACCAGCGCCCATATGGGAAGCCAGCACCACAGGCAGACACTTAGCCTACTGCGCCACAGTGCTGGCCCCATGTGAAGAGTTTTAAAGTAGAAGACAAATAGGTGAGTGAACACAGACAAGAAGGAAGCTACAGAGACTGTACAGGAAGCAGATGGTGGATTTGGGCTGCTTGCAGTGGAGACGAGGAAAGGGGGTACCTTCCAGTGCCCTTTAAAAGGAATACTTGGAACCCCCGGGGACTAGCGGGTCTCACTCCGTGCCCCTTGCGCTGGGATGCAGCAGCCATTGCAACTGCTCGCAGGCAACAGGCAACATCAACCCTGAAAACTCCACGCTCAACTTTCTGCTGGCCTGGGTTAATTAGAACTCTCTCGAATGAGACATCTTGTCTGTCTGGCATGATATCACGTGGAATGGCAAACTTTTCAATAGACTTCCTCTAAAAAAAAAAAAAAAGAAAAAGCAGTTAGCATATGTTCAGCCCAAAAGCAATGCATATTCAAGTAAAAGTGGCCTAAATATGGGGCTTATTTTTCTCACATGCCAAGGAGTGCACTAAGCACTAAGTGCACTAAGTGCACTAAGCAGGTTCCAGGGCTGTTAACACAGCATCAGGGCCCTGTGACCTCTCCCCCGCCCTCCTCTGGACCGTCCCCAAACGGCGTTAAGACAGCTGCAGCAGCTCCTGCCCTCACCTCTTCCCATGGTAAGGCCCAAAGCAAGAGGGGTCCTCCTTGGCCTCCTGTCCAGAGGCTCCCAGGAGACTTCCCTCTCTCCCTGGCTAGGACGGGGTCCCACACCCATGCCTGAGTGCAGGGGGGCTGGGAGAGCGAGGAGCCAACACTTTTTGCCTGTGATAGGAGGTGGAATCTACCAGGCAGGAGGCAGCAGCTGGGGCTCATGCAGACGGATAGACGGGCAGGAACTCCAGCACGTTTGTGGGAAATGGAATTAAAGGATAAATTTGTTTTGACACAAAAAAAGTTTGAAATTCCTGCCTATGAGGGGGTCTCCCAAAAGTTCATGGAAAATGAATATTGTGAAAAACTGTTCTGCACCGAAACAAGCTCATCTTTTAATTCTGTTTTCCACAAACCTTCTGGCACACCCTTGCATTAGTCGGCTGGGGCTGCCACCAAAAAAGAAAGAGGAAAATAAAAAATGCTGCGAACCAGGTGGCCTGAATGACAGGAGCCTGCTTTCTTTCATCTGCAGCTCTGGAAGGTCAAGGTCACGGTGCTGGCAGGGTTGGTTTCTCCCGGGGCCGCAGGGGCCGCCGTCCCACTGTGGCATCTCCACTCTTCCTATGAGGACAGGGTCCTGTGGGTTATGCCCCTCCCCTGTGGCCTCATTGAGCCTGCATTGCCTCCATCGAGGTCCTATCCCCAAATGCAGTCCTGGTGAAGGGTTCGAGCTTCAACTACAAACCCCGGGGCGGGGGCAGGGGCGGGGGTGAGGGGAGGGACACAACTCAGCCCGCAGCAGTAGACAGCCAGGACCATCTGCCCCAACACCAGGTTCCGGGCAGCGTTTGTCTACCGCTCCTCTGGACTACCCGGCCTTTTCACACACACACACCTGTGCTTTCGTTTCCAGGCCGTAACAATGGAGATGTCAGTAAGCATTTTTCCTGGAGAGCCAAGGGCAGGCAGCGCTTCCGGCTTTCACCGTCAGAGCTGTGAATTCTTCCCACCCTCTTCCCTACCCCAGAGAACATTCTCTGCCTATCACTTACTATTGCTTACCAGGGTCTTGACTTTTAAGCAATGCGACATTCAGTGTGCATTTAAATGCCATCCATTACCATCAAACGGTGACATTTACTTCATTTGTAATTCAGAAAGGGAAAACACGTATCCAAACACAGCAAAAAGACACTCATATCAGAGATAATGGACCCAAACCGTGGTCGCCCCTTGTATTTCAAGTTTGGAGAGCAGAGCTAATAAAAGATTAAAGAGAAAGCCCGGAGCAGCAGCAACAAGTCTGAGCAATCGCTTGTCACTTGAGGTTAGCGCGGAAGTTATTTTAACAAGATACTACTTGCAGAATTTCCCCCATAAATCTTTTATTAAGGCCAAGAGCCTCAGCCGAGACGCTTCCTGGGCGGGATTGCGAGGAAAAACGCGCCTCCACAGTTTCCTTGAAGACCCGAGCCTAAGAGGCGCTAAGTGCCCAACCCCTGACCTTCACATAAACCTAATATCATTATTGATTCTCCTCTGCTCAAGCAGGCGAAATACGCTTTTGGGAAGCGACCATTAAGGAGCCTGCTTAGATAAGCCTGGACAAGGCCAGCGAGTGAGTGTCTGCGCTCTCTTGGAGCGGAAGCCCCTGGCACATTCTGACCGTTGGGCATCATAACAGAAGGGCAGCAGAGGCAGCCCTGACGAGGGCGAAGAATACGCTAGAATATTCCAGCATCTCCGGAACCTGGCAGGCGGGGCTGGCTTTCCTGAAGAGGCGTGGTTTGGATTTCCGGAGAGAAGTCCTCACTCCCCTCCGCAGCCTCCCAGCCTCCCAGCCGGTATTTCTTTCCCCAGTGCCCAACGCGCTGCTTTCCCTGTTGCACGTGTCTGCTGGCTCTGCTTTTTGCATTTTTGCTTTTAGAGTCAAGTCGGGCCAGCACCACTGGCTGAAGGGTCCATCTCCTTGCCTTTGCTCCCTTGTCAGGGGCAGGGTGACGGCGCGGGCGGAGATCTGGTCCGGGGCTCTGTTCCGACCCATCGATCCATTTGTCTGTTCCTTTGCCAAGCTCACTGTCTTGATTACTGTCGCTTTATAAAAAGCCTCGAAGTCAAGCCGTGTGAGTCGTCCAATTCTGTTCGATGTTGGTTATTCTGGGTCTTTCGCTTCTCCATAGAAACTTCATAATCAGTTTGTCGATATCCACAAAATAACTTGCTGAGACGTTGGCATCGGTCGCAATTGGAAAGTTCTCGCGGCTCCAGTTGTTTTTCCTCTTTCTTGAATCCTTTTTTATTGTTTAAAAAAAAAAAAAAGGCAAAGAAGCAAGCACTTTTGAAGAAAGTGCCAGCAGGAAGTTTTATTGGCTGGGTTTGGTACAGCGAAGGCCAGGCCGAGGCTGAATCCCCGGAGGCCGTTGTGTGCCTGTCAGCTTCCCTCCCAGACAAACGGGCCTCATTGTTTAGTACTGGTCAGCTGCCAGCATCATCTTAGACATAAGATTAGTGCCCTGGAATTGAAGACTGATTAAACTAAAACTCCGTCGGTTCAAACAACGGAGATGTCCGAAACGGAACAGAAACAACCTCCTCCAGGAACCACACGTGCTTGATAGCCTCACCTGCCAGGTCTTCGCTTGTATTTTTTAAAAAGCCTGCTGAATAGGTCGCTGATGTTTGACGCAAGCCAAGTTTTTAAGTTCTTCCCAAACCCTGAAATCGGATGACTAAAATAGACGGTGTATTTGGCAAGACAATTATAGGAGGGCGGTGGGCTTTAAAACAACAGAGATCGACAGGCTACAGGTTGTTTATGCCGTGCACGTACAGTGATTTTTAAGTTATTGTGACTGTTGACAGTGCAGCTACTTGCTGTGGTCTGGAGCCCTGCACAAGCAGCCAGCGCTGTCGGCTGTCACGGTAGCAGAAATGCGCCTCTCTGCTGCCTGTGCACGCTGGCCAGCTCTGAAAGGACCAGACACCATGATTCCTGCAGGTTCTTCAACTCCTGAGACTCAACACTAGCAGAGAGTTTGAGATTTGCTCTCTTGCCTTTTCATTTTTAAAATTAAAAAACCTCTTGCATCTATCATTAGTAAATAGTTTTTCCTTATTGATGGTGGGGTATAGATTGGAACCGTCTCTAGGAAGACAACTTGGCTCTATCAACCCGAAATGTAAACGCACACCTTTAGCAGTTCTCTCTGCATGAGTATATGTATGCATGTATGTGTGTGTGCACATTCATCCATGTATGCATGCATGTGTGTGTGCGTGTGTATTTATATGTATGTGTGTATGCGTGTGTGCACGCATATGTGTGTGCTTGTACGTATGTAATGGCATCCCATAGACCTGCTCACCACATGCAAAAATATGGATACACAATGCTGTTTGTTGAGACACTGTAATAGCAAACAACTAGAAGCAAACTCAGTGTCCATCTACATGGGACCAGCTACAGAAGTTATGGTAGATTCATAAAATAGTGTGCATATTTATTATGATAGATTCATAAAATAGTGCACTGTGCAGCCTTTTTTTTTTTTTCAGTGAGTCTCTACACATAGGGCTGGAGCAATTTTCAAGATGTGTGTCAAGGGGCCGGCACTGTGGCTTAGCGGTTAACGCCACTGCCTGCAGTGCCGGCATCCCATTTGGCTGCCAGTTCGGGTCCCAGCCACTCCATTTCTGATCCAGCTCTCTGCTGTGGCCTGGGAAGGCAGTGGGAGATGGCCCCCTCCAGGGAGACCCAGAAGAAGCTCCTGGTTTCACATCGGCCCAGCTCTGGCCATTGCGGCCATTTGGGGAGTGAACCAGCAGATGGAAGGTCTCTCTGTGCCTCTGCCTTTCCTTATCTCTCTGTGTAACTCTGATTTTAAATAAATAACTAAATCTTAAAGAAAATGTGTGTCAAGTTTAAAAGAACAAATTATTGAAAAGTGCATCTAGAATGATACTACTTGTGCAAAAAAACCCACATATGTATAAACTTGAACTCTGGAAAAATTAAGAAGCTGGTAAGAGTTATTGACCACAAGGAGAGGATCTGGGGGCTGGAGGCAGGGTGGGCAAGCCCCCTCCCTTGCAAGATCATGTGTGCCTGCGAATTCATCTAGTGTGCTCCTTTCCCCATGCAAGCACTAAGCACCTGCCAAATAATGTATCCTTATTTTAATTAAATTTGTAATAATTTAATAATGTAAAAGTAAAGATAAAAGGAAAAATAATTATCACCCATATTCCCAGCACTCGGAATTAGCCACTACTACGTTTTGCCATGGTTGTTCCCAGTTTTTTTTCTGCCTGTGTTTACTAGATTATGCAACCCACACGAAGCCATCATCATGAAGGAAAATACTGGAACATTTCAGATTAGTCTTAGCATCCTTGACCTTCAACCTACCCAGACCCCTTCCACCTCCCCAGAGGAGATGCGCCGTGGTCGGCTTAGCGTCTGGGTGATACCTTCCCAGACCCATGTGCTAGAGGACGTGTGCTGTACCCGTGTGCTGTACCTTTAACAATGTGCATAAGCGCTAGCCTGGGGCAGGTGCGTAGCTGGAGGTTAGAACGCAGCACCTGAGTTAGCGCCTTAGTTCCACCTCTGACACTCCTGACTCCAGCTTTTATCCGAATGAGCCCTTGCAGGCTGCGCTGTTCAAAACCTCTGTCCCCTATCCCTCTGCAGAGCCCCATTGTCAATTTCCAGGCAGCCTGCACAGCACGTGTGACTCCCGCCCTGACCCTGTGCCCGCATCCCCGTCCCTCCCACCCAAGCCAAGCCGGAAGGCCCTCCCTCCCCTGGCCATGCTGGCTGCTTCCGAGACGGACGCTTGATCCACATCAGCTCCAGCAGCCCTGCCTAGGCTTTTTGTCTGTCTTTGGGGTCAGGGGCTGTAAGGAAAGCGCATGCATGGGAAGCACTTGTGTGAGAACGAAACAGCCGGAGGCAGACAAGCTGGGAGCCGGAGAGAGTGAGACGCTGAGGACTCTCTCCACCCCCGGATCCGCAGGGCTTCCCGTTACACGGGACATATACTCCCTATTCTGAGGTCTGCTTTATGGCAGATCTGTGTTTTATGTATCATGCCTCAGTATACAAAACAGATAATTCATACATTTAACTTTTTTGGTAAAGATTTATTTATTTATTTGAAAGGCAGAAAGTTAGAGAGAGGCAGGGGCAGAGAGAGAGAGAGAGAGAGGAGAGAGGTCTTCCATCCGCTGGTCACTCCTCAAATGGTTGCAGTGGCCATAGCTGGCCCAATCCAAAGCCAGGAGATTCCTCCGGGTCACCCACATGGATGCAGGGGCCTAAGCACTTGGGATATCCTGCACTATTTTCCCAGGCCATCAGCAGGGAGCTGGATTGGAAGCAGAGCAGCCAGGACTCGAACCAGCACCCAAGTGGATGCCAGCACTGCAGGCAGTGGCTTTACCCGCTACGCCACAGCACCGGCCTCCTAGTACATTTAACTTCTTAAAGTTTCATTTTTGTAGGTATGCATTTATCTGAAAGGCAGAGTAATGGAGAGGCAAAGCGAGATCTTCCCTCTGGTGGGTCATTCCCCAAATATCCGCCATAGCAGGAGTAGGCCAGACCAAAGCAGGAACTCCATCCGGTCTCCCGTGTGGGTGTCAGGAGCCCAAACAATAATCTGCTCAAGTGTTAGCAGGAAGCTGGATGAGAAGCAGAGGAAGACTCCGTCCTGGCTTCTCTAATGTGGGATGCAGACATCACACTGCACCGCAAGGCTGCTCCTGCACTTAGCTCTTATAACCTTTCCACGGAGATGGAAGCAGCAACGCTCTATGATTCTCACACAAACACTGAGGACAGGAGTTACGGTAGAAATGGAATTCAACATGAAGACTTAATCTGTGTCTATGTCTTTGGATCCTCCGTGAAGGAGCATCTTGACTCTAACAGGGCAGCCGAAGGGTGACGTTTCTAAGCAGTTAAGGTGAACACAAGATGCGCCCCTTCCTGGGTTAGCTGAAGGCTAAATTTTCAGGAGTTTGGCACACCAGTTTTTTTTGTTTTTTTTTTGTTTTGTTTTTTGATAGGCAGAGTGGATAGTGAGAGAGAGAGACAGAGAGAAAGGTCTTCCTTTGCCGTTGGTTCACCCTCCAATGGCCGCCGTGGCCGGTGCACGGCGCTGATCTGAAGGCAGGTGCTTCTCCTGGTCTCCCATGGGGTGCAGGGCCCAAGCACTTGGGCCATCCTCCATTGCACTCCCTGGCCACAGCAGAGAGCTGGCCTGGAAGAGGGGCAACCGGGACAGAATCCGGTGTGCCGGTGCCGCAAGGCAGAGGATTAGCCTAGTGAGCTGCGGCGCCGGCCGGCACACCAGTTCTTAAACCAGTGTAGCTTGAAACTGGCTGTGGTGAGAGTATTTATGCCATAGAAATCAGCAAGCACTAGAAAGCAGGGTGGGAGAGCAACTCCCTAGAGAAGCAGTTGTTAAACGTTTGCTGGGTCCCACGGCCGGATCCATGTTTCTCCATCTTCATTGCGATGTGACATGCTTCCAATAAAGGGTACAAATCTTAGGTGTTCTCTTGGTAGGCTCCGCCACACATGTGCCCCCCAAAGGACGCACTAGTCACTCTGGTAGAGAAATCAAACGTTTGCGCGCTCTCAACCATTGCCACGCGCCACTCGCCAGTCACAACTCTCTCTCTCTCTCTCTCTCTCTCACACACACACACACACACACACACACAAGTGCACGCACACACACACACATCACCACTCTGATCTCCTTTGTAGCAGATTAGTTTTGCCTTTCTCAACATCTTACAACGAGAGGCCTGATGAATTCTCATTTGTCCAGCGTTTGTCATCCGTCACATGTCCATGAGATTGGTCCATGTTGTTAACTGCAGCAGAGCTCACTCTTCTGTGTTTTTCTGTAGAATATTCCATTATACGAAGATATCACAAGTTTCTCCATTCTATTCTTGATGGAAATTTGGGTGGAACCGTCTGTTCAGTCTTCTGGGGGCTGCGGGTACTCCGGTTTCCGGGGTAGGGGCCTGGCCGTCTGACTGCCGGCTCACCGCATGTGTGCTCGCTCAGCTTCAGTGCGCGCTACCGGGCCACTGTCCACACAGCGGTGCAGGAGCGTCCTCACTGCCCACGTCCTCACCCCCACGTAGCGTCAGCCTGTGGGCATTCTGGAGAGTTCTCAGGGCAGCTGACTCTGACATTCACCTGCATTTCCTCGTGTGCTTGATGGCCGTTTAATACCCTTCTCCATGAGGTGCCTGCTCAAGATTTTCCCCGATTTTTTTTTAGAGATTTATTTTATTTATTTGAAAGAGTTACAGAGAGAGCTAGAGACCGAGAGAGAGAGGTCTTCAATCCACTGGTTCACTTCCCAAGTGGCTGCAATGGCCAGAGCTGAGCTGATCTGAAGCCAGGAGCTTCTTCCAGGTCTCCCACGCGGGTGCAGGGGCCCAAGGACTTGGGCCATCCTCCACTGTTTTCCCAGGCCACAGCAGAGAGCTGGATCGGAAGTGGAGCAGCCAGGACTCAAACCATCGCCCATATGGGATGCTGGCGCTTCAGGCCAGGGCTTTAACTCACTACACCACAGCGCCAACCCCCAGAAAAAATTTTTAAAAGATGTATTCACCACCAAAGGTGGGGAACCTTTTTTTTTGGCAAGAGCCATTTGGATATTTATAACGTCATTTGAAGGCCACACGCAGTTATCAACGTAGAAGCGGCCTGTTGTAGACTTGACTTTGAGCCCTGCCTGCTGCTGCCTTGGCAGTACCAGACCCAGTGACCTCACAGGCCTTCTATGGCCGACATGCCGGAAGCGCCCACCCCCAGTCCTACCTAAACCATCATTCTCCCGTTTTCACGTGGGTGATGTGCTGCTTTAGCTCCTCAACCACCTCCATGATCTGCAACTCCAAGTCAGACAATCAGCAGTCCAAATTCACCTGTTCTAAAAGCATCACAAGATGGCATTTTCCCTGGACTTAGACGCACTGACGCACTTGCCTGGCCTTGAAAGAGGCCCAGCAGGTGTGTCCTGTGATGGGGGAGATGCAGCTAAATTCAGAAAAAGGCCCGCCAGAGCCCCCATCTTCCGCACGGTGGCACAGCCGCACCCAGAGTTAGGCCAGGTGACTGAGCCCCGGGCCCTGGCTCGTTACACCTGAGCCAGCATGTATGTGAATGACATGACGCTTTTCACTGAAAATGCTGGTCCTGAAACACTTGTCACAAACACATTCTAAAAATAAAATTCAGGGGAAACACGTGGTGGGTGACTCTGGGGTGAACACCACGGTCGTGATATCAGCAAATCCAGGGGAGGCTGGCTCTGCTCCCCCACCCTTGGCCCATGTGGAAAGCCACTGGTGGGGAGGCAGAGGAAGACGCCGTCCCCATCGCCAACGGGAAGCATACCTTCTTGCAGATCCCGGGTGATCCCCTCCTTGATCTACAGAAATTTAGAACGTTCTGTAAAATGCAGCAGCCATCCGTACACATCTACAGCTGCGTCCTCAACGACTCTTTAAAGATTTATGTCACTGCTGTATTTAAGCAACTCACAGAATTTTATCGTCTGTGATGCTCACACATCAACAAATGTTGATTAAATATCCACCACTCTGTTTACTGTTTTTGCGTAGGGAAATTGCATTCTTTCAATCAGCAGACAAGCAGTAAGCGCACCAAGCCCAGCCAACACAGGAGAAGCAGGGGGCTCTCATGGCCCTGCAGGCCCTCCACACACGACGCTTCAGGAGCACAGAGCAGCAGATGGGAACAGAAGTGGAAGTGAGACGTGTAGACCTAGTGTGTGCCATGTCACTAACCATTCACCCCGACCTCACGAGAAGGGTGTGTACAGGTGGGAGGTGGGGGTCAGGATTCAAACCCAAACCCCTCCGACCCCTAAGTCTCCCCCTTGGGGATCCCATGGTGGTGGCAGGCTTGGGAGCCGGGAGCAGAGCCAGGGCCACAGGGCTTGTGAGGGGTCGGGTGTTTCTTGGTGGAGCTGGGTCTGAAAATACCCCAAAGCCCCTCAGACATCTCAACCGCACGGGGAAGGTAACTGCCTCTGCTCAGTGCGCGTGGACAGGAATTTCAATTCCCTTTTCATTCCTGGAGATACCACTGAGTGCATTTCTTTGATGGCTGGTGATACACAAATCAGTTTTAATATCAATAATGTACCATTTGGAAAACATTCAATTCCTAGGCCCGCCAAAAAAAAAAATCCCTCCGAGCAAGTCAGGCTTGATTGAATCCAACCCTGGGAGGCTGTGGGAGAGTGGAGTTCCTTAAGCAGAAGAACAAGCAGATGGCCCTTGGAAAGTGCCCGCGTTCTTAAGCACTGAATTAGCTTTGGACAGAACGGGGCCGCATATGCCGCCGCTCGTTGGCCAGCGAGTGCGAGCTGGGAGGCACCGGAGCAGTCGGGACATTATTCAAACCTTTGGGCCTGGGTGATCGGATGGGAAGAGTTACAACATGCCAGGTGCCCCCTCGGTGGGGTAACGTAGGGAAAGAGGCCAGACTGGCAGACAAGGCAGGGGATGCCCCGAGGGAGCTGAGAGCAGTTGAAAGCGCCACCTCCCCCGAGGGCCAAAAATCAACACAGCTGTGACTGCCAGCGTTGGGCCTCATCCAAGTAGTAACCCCCTCACCACCTCCCAATAGGCCCACGGCACGTGCCAGGCTGGGTTCCGGTGGCCCCTCAATGCTCTCTCCAAATGAACCCCCCCTCCGCTGACTCAGGGGCCCTCCTCTGCTGACCCCGCTGTCTGAGCTGGGCAATCTTGCCTGGCCCTGCGGTCCCGCCCCAGGCCACCTGTGGTCCCACAGCCTTCTGCATCCGGCACCCCCAGGTCCTCTCCACAAGGCCCCCTGGGAAGTGGCTTCTCTTCCAGTCCTCTGCTGAGGCCGCACCCTGGACAGCAGGCCACAGGACAGAGCCTGGCACACACGGTGCTCAGGAGGGGCGTGCTGAACGGGGCGGCCCGTGCCCTCTGAGCGCCCCACCACCGCGCCCCCTCTGCCAGTGCTCCTGCACCCTGCTCCTCTCCCCCCTGCTACTCCCAGCCCCCAGGTCACTGCTCTTCTCCAGGGCTGGGGATTCCCACATCTCCCCCTCCCCTTTTTGAAGTTCTTTTTATTGAGATGAAATCCACGTAACAGGCTCCAAGTTCAAGAGTACAGCTCACTGACATTTAGCAATCCCCAGTGTTGTGCACCTGCTGTCCCTACTGGCTTCCAGAACCTTTCCTTCACCCCCAGAAAGGAGACCCTGTACCCCTTAGGCTGCCACTTCTCCTCATCTCCGCCCAGCTCCGGCAACCACTGACCTCCTTAGCGTCCCTGTGGACTGACCTGTTCGGGACCTGTCTTGTCAGCGGCATCACAGACTCCATGAAACTGGTGCCTGTCTTCCCCAGCCCAGCACAGCACCTTCATGGCTCGTGGTGTTGTAGGTGTCAGAACTCCGTTCATTTTCATGGCTGGATAGCATCCCAACGTGGATGTTATCAACAATTCATTGGTCCAGGTATCAGCTGACGCACCTTTGCAATGTCCCTACCTTTGCCTGCTGTAAATAAAGCTGCTGGGGCCGTGGGTGTCCCTGGTCTTGTTTGAACACCAGTTTTAGGTGCTTGGGGTACAAGCCTGGGGGTGGAACCGCAGAGTCCTAGGGCGATTCAATGGGTGACTTTTGGAGGCACCTCAGATTTCCTTCTGTGGACCAAATCTGGTCACCTGGGCACTACCGGTAGATGCACTGCCCACCTCTGCTTCTGCAAGTTCTAGTCTCTCCACGTCAGTGGGTCCAGAACTGGCCTTGCTCGCCAGCCCCAGCCCTGCCCAGGCCGCTGCTGGGAGCCCTCGGGATGCAGGAGCCATCATTTCTCCAGTTTGCTGGGTCAAATCCCTTCCCGGGGATGAGTGTTTGACCAGGTAACCCAGCCTTGAGTGAGGATGCCCACATCCCTGGATACGTGGCTCTGGCTGCTGGCTCCAGCTTTCTGCCAGTTAATGCAGACCCTGGGAGGCAGCGATGACAGTTCAAGTAGCTGGGGTCCTGCCACCCACGTGGGAGAGCTGGACTGAGCTCCCAACTCCTAGCTTCAGCCTGGCTCAACCCCAGCCATCACGGGCATTTGTTAACCAGCAGATGATCTCTCTCTCTCTCTCTCTCTCTCTCTCTCTCTCTGCTTCTCACCTAAATATTAAAAGCAAACAAACAAAAACCCTTGCCAGAGAGAAATCTTCATAAAGCACTGCTTTTGTCATCATTCCAGGTTTCCATCTCACTCTGCAAACCTGAGTCCCAACACCACCCAAAGGCTGGGTGTGGTGTGTCACTCCTACACCCATTCGCTTATTCACTCACCCACCTGTGATCTGGCAAGGCGGTGGGTAACCTGTGCTGAGAGCTACAGAATGCAAAGTTCTAGGAAACAGAGTCCGTGCGCTCCAAGGGCTTGGAAGCAACAGGAGCTAGAAACCTGCAAAACCACAAGCCACTACAGAGGTGTGACAAAGCCCGGCTGCTGGAACCAGACTCAGACCACGCGCTAAAGGACCGTCAAGGATGGAGCACTGGAGCAAAGGGCCCACTTTATCCAAAGGCGAGAAGGAGGACCCGGCTGAAGCAAAGAGCATGCCGTGACCCGTGTGCATCCCCAAGAAGGCCCCCCACTCAGAACATGCATGGTGAGGTCGGAACGGAAGAGAAATGGAACGTGCCATGGGGAGCAGTGGGGGCCCAGGGAAGGTGGGAAGAGGAAAGATGGCGTTGCCATGGCAATGCTCTCGGAGGGTGGCTCAACAGTGTTGTGGAGCTGGAATATGGGACGACGCCAAGCCTGAGGGACAAGCCACTTAGCAGGCCGGCATCTCCCAACTCAAAATCCTTGTGCCCTCACTAGATACCGTGTGAAAAAAGGTACTGATTAAAAAAATCTGAACACGTGTGGCCCAAGACCGGACACAGCAGTGATAGGAACCAGTGCGCTCAAAACACACGACAATAACACTTATTAAGGGAATAAAAACACAGCTCCAACACGGAGTGGCCGCTTGAGTATGGGACGCGCTGGGATGACCAGAGTGGGACCCAGGGGCTGACAGCGGGCCTCCTCGGGCCTCTGAGGCACCTGTGTTTGCCTCCGCCCAGCTTCTGACTTGAGCTGCGGAATCTTCCTGGGGGCTCATCACTCATCGGCGCGCACCCGTTCCACGAGGGTAGGTGGGGGCGCTGGGGCTGTGGCCCTTCTGGTGAGAGCACTGTGGGTGCTACTGATCTCACCTGTGGCAGTGAGTCCCCAGGCAAGGGGGCACTGCAGAGACAGCCTTCTGGGGGCTTTACGGGTGGCCCCCAGCATCCGAGGGAAGGGAGACTTAAAGCATGCGCCAGCCCTCAAGGATCTTGGGGTTCTCGGGAGATCAGTTGTTAACACGTAGTGCAAACCCAGAGCCCCTCAGGAGCAGGTGCCACCCCTCCCTTCAGAAAGGCACAATTCAGTATCTGCTTAATCGTGACACGGG
This sequence comes from Oryctolagus cuniculus, assembly GCF_051225735.1. Taxonomy (NCBI): domain Eukaryota; kingdom Metazoa; phylum Chordata; class Mammalia; order Lagomorpha; family Leporidae; genus Oryctolagus; species Oryctolagus cuniculus. Next base: position 6,245,491 of record NC_142881.1, read on the forward strand.
TACAAGGAATTTTTTCCGTATTAATAACGATGGAGAGCTTTTCTTTAGGTGGAAGCAGACAGCTGACGGCATGTACTGAGCAGAGAGTCACAGCTTATTTGGCGCTGTCTTTCCTTCAGCAAATTTTTGACGTCCCAAACCGCAAGGCGTCCGAGCCCAGGACAAAGCCACAAGGTCTCACTCAGGATGCATTGCAGGGGTGAACGTTGGACCCAGCGGTTCAGATAACACTTGGGATGTCCACATACCACAGCAGAGTGCCTGGTTCAAGTCCCAGCTCCTCCACCACCAACCCAGCTCCCTGCCGAGGCACACCCTGGGAGGCAACAGATGATGGCCCAACTACTAGGGCCCTGCCACCCCCATGGGAGACCCCAGTGAGGCCCAGGCTTCTGGCCTGGTCCTGGTTCTGCCCTGGCTGCTGCAGGCATTTAGAAAGTGAACCAGGGAATGGGAGCACCCCCCACTCCCTTCTCTCTGCCTTTCAAATAAAAATGGAAAAGGTAAACATCAAATTTAAAAAATACATCTGAAAGTGCTTATGTTGCGCAGTGTGTATCTTCCGTTCTGTTTCATTCTGTGACTTACCAAACCAGGCAAGCATCGTCTGAAGGGTGGAGTCAGGTTAGACTGTATAAAATGCCAACAAGGAAAGAAACCCCTCACTGACAGCCAACAGAATCATGCCAGGCACTGTGTCGGCGCTCTGGGATGGCAGCTCCAGGAAGCTGTCACCGCTGAGCCCCTGGCAGAGGGTGTGCCCTGAGGGGGCCTTGTGATTCAGAATCACTCAGGGCTGGCATCAGCAAGGAAGCTTCCATTCTACTGGCTTCTCTTTTAGTGGGATTGCAACTAAGTTGCCCTTTACCTGCCAGGTAAGGGATTATGTGGGGAGACCCTCCTTAGCTAGCACCTGTCAATCACTGATGTCAGTGACCTTTACAGAGACTGAGAGTCACCCTTAGACCTACTTCCTCCTCCTCCTCCTCCTTCTCCTCCTCCTTCTCCTCCTCCTCTTCCTCTTCCTCCACTGTAATCAAGCTCTTAGCTGGTCACACAATGGCTGACTATAAAGACTACATTTCCCAGAGTCCTTTGTAGCCAGCAGAGGCTGCTATGTAAGTCCAGCCAGGGGAGTATGAGTAGAAGTGAGGGTGTACCCTGAGGGGCAGGGGCAGGTCCTCCCCTCTCCTTGGCCTCCGCCCACTGGCCTGAGTGAGGATGTGGCGGCCAGCCCCTAGCACCATCGCGATCATACATGCAAAAGCTACATGCTAAGGATGTGGGGCCGCAACAGAGAAGGAGCTTCATGGAGCAGAAACACACTCCCGCTCCGACCTTCACATAGAGCCTCACGCCTGCCCTGGATGAACCACGGCAGCACACAGCTGCTGCACACAGCTGAAACCATACCCCGATGGTGACCCCTTTGAAGCTCTCTGGTCACCACCCTCCCCACCCCAATCCATGAGCAGTGGAGGCATGAAGGCTTCAACCAATTCCCCTCGGGATCTGGAAGGCTTTTCCGAGAGGGTGACGTTGGAGTTGGGTCCTGGAGGATGTGCCATTCTGAAAATCCAAAGAGGAGACAGGAAGAAATTGGGAGACTCAGGAAGGAGAAGAAAGAATTCATTCATTCATTATCTCTCTCTCTCTCTCTCTCTCTCTCTCTCTCTCACACACACACACACACACACACGTCTGCAGAGGAGGTGGGAAGGGATGATGGAGGAAAGAGGATCCGTGAGCTGCAGAGGAGAGCTGTGCCTACACCGTAAACACAGAGAAAGACACCTGGGGGGTGGTGTGGTGCCAGCTAGGATGCACCTTGGCTGCAAGAAACAAGATGCCTGCACAAACCCGATGACATACAAGGAAGCTGCTGGCTCACGGAACAGCAATCTCGAGTGGACTGGGTGTCCGGGCATGGCTGCCCCAGAGGCCCAACGATGCCACCAAGATCCAGTGCCTCCCGTCTCTGAGCATCTCGCTGTCAGTTTCATCCTGCAGCTGGTTCACCCCGTGATGTCAGACAGCCGACCACAGCATTCACACTCTGTCTCTCACCTTTGGAGGGAGGCGGAAAACTCCAGACCACCTTAAGAGGGAGGAAGAAGGTTCTCGGAGCTGCCAAAGGAAGCCCCCAACCAGGCTGGCCAGAACCAGTGCCAGTCACTGTACGGAGAGCCCCTGGGCCAGCCTTGCCCGCCCCTGACCTGTCCCATGGTGGGAGGAGAAGAAACCAGAACAGCTCCGTCCCCTCTGAAACAAGAGGGCAGTTCTTCAGCTCCGAACCAAGCAGCAGAGCCAGGGGAAATTTACCTCCACTTTTTTCTCTTCTTCCACTCCAGCTGGAAATGTCAGCTTGGGAAGGGAGGGGAGAACCAGGAAGCAAATGACGAAAGACGAAAGCCCTCTCCTGGGGCCCCGGGAACAGCAGATTCGCCCGGAGGTGATGGCGCAGGTTAAAGACAGAAAAAATAACACGGTACACAATTACGGCGCTCACTCTTCTGCTGAAAGTGGGGGGGAAAGGTCACAAATCGAATCAAATCACCACATTAAGTCCAGGAGCCACCTGCCTCCCATCACCCCGGTGCCTTTGTTAGCACGCACCATGAAGCTGTCCCTGTCCCTTTCATTAGGAGGCCGAGAGTCCCCAGAGGGAGCCAAGGAGCCGACAGGCGAGGGTCAGCTGTCCTGGGGTCAGTTGCCATGTCGGAGCCGCTGGAGCCTGAGCCGAGCCCGGGCTCTGCAACCCCGCGGGCGCTCGCCTTGGTTTGAAGCAGGCAGAGCAGAGGGAAGCACAGTGCTCCACTCTGAGGATCAGGCGAGCACGTGGAGAGCCCCCCCCCCAAGTTGTCTGCCATGCTGGAGGCAGCACCTGAGTTTCGGGTTCTTGCACATCTCCTGACTGCGCCCAGTCTAGTCTGTAAAGCTCACCCGGCTGGAGCCCACGTCGAGTCTGCCCTGGACTGCAGGGGAGACTCTGCATCCCTGACTCCCTTCCCCAGGGGGCTGGGACCCCACAATGCACACCTTGGTTCCCCACATCTGAAGCCGGCGCGGCCCACAGGCCTGCGCACCTGCCCCAGCCACCTGCTCAGCCCCTCCCGAGGTTTCCGGAGTCCATGTCCAGGACCAGGGGCCTCGCCCCGACCTTCCAGGAGCTTTGTGGCTCCTGAAAGGCCTCCTTGTTTTCTCCCTCAGCCCCAGGGGACTGAGAGCGCACACAGAGCTGAGCCCCGCAGGCGCTGCCCGGGGACGGGAGAGGCTTACGCTCACTGTCACCCCAGGTCCTTTCTTTGTCTGGTTCCCACTCGGTTTCCAAGACACATGGGCATCCATGGCGCTGCCTGTCTCTGTGCCTGTCTCTGGCCCAAAAGCCCAAGCCACCCGACCGAGAGGGGAAGCCATCTTGAACTCAAATCTGTCTCCCAGAGGTGCAGGTGTAGACACAGTCTCTCCGTTTCAGACGGCCCCAAAAACCCAAGAAGGCGTCACAGCAGGGTAGGACACGTGTGGACGCTGCACATCCTGCCGCTCTGTCTGCCCCGTCACCTCCACACCCAGCGCGTGGAGCAGGCTTCTCTCTCTGTGCTCTTCCCACACAAAGGCCCTTTCCTTGCAGCGTATGCAGGGAACCTGGGGTACAGGAGCGGGGTATTCTGTGGTTCTGATCGGCATAGACATCTACTGTGGGTCTCTACTGTGGGTCTCTACCGTGGGTCTCTACCGTGGGTCTTTACTGTGGGTCTCTACCGTGGGTCTCTTACTGTGGGTCTCTACTGTGGGTCTTTACTGTGGGTCTCTACCGTGGGTCTCTATCATGGGTCTCCACCATGGGTCTCTACCATGGGTCTCTACTGTGGGTCTCTACTGTGGGTCTCTACCGTGGGTCTCTACTGTGGGTCTCTAACGCCAGAACCAGCGCAGGACACAAGTCTGAGAGTCGGAGCAGTGAGCAGGGTTCCTGGAAAGTTGCCAGACGTGGCACCACCTGGAGCAGTGCGACCGTCTCGGGGCAGAGCTTGGTTTAGGGGGAGCTGATGCTGGGTGGATCGCGGAGGAGCTGATGTTAAAGAAGTGTTGCAATGTGCTCTAACACCACTCCCTGCAAAGAGAGCTTGCTAGGAGTCTCCACCAACATCCCGGATGACACTCTAGCAGGTGCCGTGTCATCTCTTCAACCCTGGGCCGCTCCAGAAGAGATACTTGATTTCAGCACATCTTGAGACACGGCGCTCGACACAAGAAACGGCATTTTGCTTTGGAAAGTGTCAAACCTCTCTTGTTGATTGTGATAAGCACTCAATGCCCTTCAACTATATTTTTAAATATTTTATTTATTTATTTGAGAGGTGGAGTTACAGACAGTGAGAGGGAGAGACAGAGAGAAAGGTCTTCCATCTGCTGGTTCGCTCCCCAGGTGACCACACTGGCCAGAGCTGAGCTGATCCGAAGCCAGGAGCCAGGTCTCCCACGTGGGTGCAGGGGCCCTAGGACTTGGCCCCCCTTCAGCTGCTTTCCCAGACCACAGCAGAGAGCTGGATTGGAAGAGGAGCAGCCAGGACTAGAACCGGCGCCCATATGGGATGCCAGCACCACAGGTGGAGGATCAACCTACTGCATCACCAGCTCCCTCAACTGTTTTACAAACTCTTGTTAGCCACATTTGAAACATATTTCCCTCTCTCTCTCTCTCTCTCTCTCTCATCTCATGTGTGTTTAATGTATTTTTTGCAGAACAAATTGAGAATGAGTTGCAGAATCATGATCCAACACCCTTAAATACTTCAGCATTTATTTTACACAAACAAAAGTATTCTCTTTTTATTCACTTTATTTATGTATGTATTTATTTATTTATTTATTTGAAAGTCAGAGTTGTAGGGAAGGGAGGGAGAGATAGAGAGAGATCTTCCTTCCACTGGTTCACTCCCAGATGACCACAAAGGCCAGGGCCAACCCAGCAGAAGCCAGGAGCCAGGAGCTTCATCCAGGTCTCCACAAGGGTGCAGGGACCCAAACATTTGGGCCACCCTCCACAAGGGTGCAGGGACCCAAACATTTGGGCCACCCTCCACTGCTTTCCCAGGCACATTACCAGGGAGCTGGATCAGAAGTAGAGCAGCCAGGACACAAATCGGCCCACACACGAGACGCCAGCAGACCACGGCTTTACCTGCTGCACCACAATGCCAGCCTTCAAAAGCATTCTCTTATGCAGCCACAGTGTAATGACCAACTTCAGGAAAGTTAGTTGACACAAACTCCCGGTTTTCCCAAGAACGTCCCGTAGAGGCACATTGTCCGCAGTCAGGATCCGACTAGCGAGCAGGTGTCGCACCCGCTGCTGTGCCCTGGTGTCTGTTCACCGGGCCACGTCTGCCTGAGCTGACACTGGCGGCTTTAAGGAATACAGGCCGGTAGTGTCTGTAGATTCAGGTCCTCAGCCCCCCACTGACGCTGCGAACACCAAGCCACGGCTGAAGGCTCCATCTGCAAACTTCCTCACTCTTTCCATAAAGGCTTTCTCTGAAAAAATTCATGTGTGGGAAAACACTCTGAGGCGTCAGTTCCAGGTAGGGTCACAGAGCGGAAGGGAGGAGCTCAGAGGCAGGTGTGCCCCCATCTCTGTCCACGCCAGGGGCCAGGCCAGTGCGAGACACAAATGACCCCCCCACAGGGTGCAGCTTCCTCCAAGCCTCCGCGAAGGAAGTGAGGAGTAAACACGTCATGGACTTCCCGCCACGCAAAACCAAACAAAGCTAATGGCGCAGTAGGGGTCCTAGCTGCCTGCAGGGACCAAGGGACCAGGCGTCTGATTCCAAATGTAATGACTGAGAAAGGTGTGAACATTGTTAAAATCAAAATGAAGACTCCGTGTGAAGTCCTAACCAAGTGTGTGTGTGTGTGTGTGTGTGTGTGTGTGTGTATAAATCAAAAATATATGTACACACATGCACACACACAATAATAATAATAATACATCTGGGGAGTGGGTCTCGGGCAGGTAGGCCTGACACCAAGAACTCTCATCAAAGACTCGGCCACGACCACAGCTCGCACAGAAAACAGCTCTGCAGAGATGTCCGTGCGACAGCCGCCTGTCCAGCCTGAGACTGAGCACCCTTCTGATCCATCCTGGTAGCCAAGCATAACTGACTCAGAACAGCTCAGGTAACCTCTTCGTTTTGTCTTGGAAGACGTCCCCTTGTTGGGGGGGTGGGGAGCACTTTTGGTGCAGTGGTGAACACGCTACTTGGGAAGCCGCAATCCCATAATCACCTTGCCTGGGTTGGAGTCCTGGCTCCACTTCCCACTTCAGCTTCCTGCCATGTGTACCCTGGGAAGCACAGCTGATGGCTCAAGTAGCTGAGTCCCTGCCGCCCAAGGGGGACCTGGATTAAGGTCCTGGAATAGCCCTGGCTGATGTAGACATTTGGGGAAGGAACCCGTGGATTGAAGGTCTCTCTCTCTCTCTCTCTCTCTCTCTCTCTCTCTGTTTCACTTTACTAAGTGAAGAGAAAGTGAGTGAGACCCCAGTGGAAAGAAGTGGTTGTCAAAGAAAGAAATACTTTTCTCTGAAGGGAGGAGAGAACTTCCACTTTGCTTATGGCCTTACCTAAATGCTGACGGAGTTTGAGGATTCAAAAGCCTTCCATAGCTTAGGCAGCTCATGTCAAGAGCCTCGGGTGATCACTGACATCACACTTAATTGTTAATTGTTAAATTAACAACAGGAGTCACTGTACACTAACTTCCCATGCAGGACCTCTGTCCTCAAAGAGTTGTATTATAACTATGTCTAAGTGCTAGCAAAAGATGTATCATTCCTGGGTACTTCTTGAAAGTTAATTAAGTTTCTAAAGAAAAAAAAGAAGAAGTGAAATTAACTTCAAGACTCAATGACTTTGAACAGCCCTTGTTGCCACTGTTGAGGAAGTTGTTTTTTTTTTTTTTCCTGCAAATTGTTGAACTCTTTACTTAGTATAGAGTTGGTCTTCTGTGTATAAAGTTAATCAAAAATGTATCTTAGCGAAGAATGGGACTGGGAATGGGAGAGGGAAGAGGAGTAGGGGTGGGAAGGCAGGGATGGTGGGAAGAATCACTATATTCTTAAAGTTGTACTTATAAAATGCATGAAGTTTGTATTCCTTAAATAAAAGATTTCGGGCTGGCACTGTGGTGTAGCGGGTTAAAGTCTCAGCTCCAGTGCCAGCCTCCCATACGGGTACCAGTCCAAGTCCCGGCTGCTCCACTTCCAATCTAGCTCTGTGCTATGGCTTAGGAAAGCAGTAGAAGATGGCCCAAGTCCTTGGGCTCCTGCACCCATGTGGGAGACCCGGAAGAAGCTCCTGGCTCCTGGCTTCGGATCAGCTCAGTTCTGGCTGTTGCAGTCGTTTGGGGAGTGAACCAGCGGAATGAAAGACCTCTCTCTCTCTCTCTCTCTCTGCCTCTATGTCTCTCTGTAACTCTGCCTTTCAAATAAATAAATACTTTAAAAAATAAAAAGTAAATGTTTCTTTGGGAAAAATAATTAATTAATTAAAATTCAAAACTTCCCCTTGCTTCAATACAATCTCCTTGAATACACAGTCTACCGTCGCGTGTATACCCCCTTGCAATGCTGCTCCCTAGTAATTTGCTAATCTCTCTCTGTTTCTTCTTTAGGTTTGACAAAGTCTTCCCAGAGACATGCAGTGAATCACCTACACCTGTAACAGGCAAAGCACAGGACAGGTGCAAATGAACAATAAACTCACGAAGACACTCAGCCTTATCAGCAGTCAGCAATGCACATGAAAATAATTCCTTTTTATTATCACAAAGTCAGGAAGTAAATGTGTGAATAGCATCCAGCACTGGCAAGGTTGTAGGGAATCTGGAGGGAGGCTGGCTGCGACCTCCTAGGAAAGGAATCCCAGGGATCCAGGAAAATTTTACAGATATGGCCCAGGTCTCTCGATGAACCACTCCCTGAGGTCAAGACAGATGCCTGGGGAAAAAAGTGGTAGAAATTCCTTCCATAGCAACAAAGCTCAAGACACGTGACGGTCATTCACTGATCTGGGTAACACTTCATCTTGTGGGAGACTCCTTGGACTTGGACTGATATGTGGGGAATTCTGGCCTTTCCTAGAGCCTAGAAATCTAGCATTATCCAGAACATTCCTAGAAGGAGCATTTGGTCTCCAAACCCCGTTGGCCTCTGTGGTGCAGCTCCTCTGTGCTGGGCACAGGGCGCTGTCGGGCTTCCATGGGCACACCACATCGCTCTTTACCTCGAGGCCTGCGCCTGCCAGCAGTCTCAGCAAGTGGGGTCCAAGCTCCAGCGCAAAGCCCATGCCCCCGGCCTGACAGAAGAAGCTCCTAAATGCTCCCATTTCCAACCAACGTGCTCCCCGTGTTCCTACAAACCCTCCCAAACAAAGCTCCTTCTTTCCCCCCACAGAAGCCTGGATTAGAGGGGACCCAAGTTGCCACCTCTTTGCCAGGTCACATTGAGGCTGCCAACAATGCTCCTTGGCCCAAGCCATGGGAGACAGCCAGAATGAGTCCCTTGGGGCCAAGGGATGTGTCCCTTATCGTGGCACTAGCCAAGTATGGGGTTCAGCAAACTGTAAGTTCTGTGTCTCTGTTTGAGGTGAATGAAGAAACAAAAGAAGAGATGGGTGATGGGGGTCAGGTAGACGGGCATGTGAATGATGGATGGTGGATGATGGCTGGGCCGTGAATGGAGGAGAGGATCAGATGGGTGAATGGGTGGTTGGGTAGAGAGATGGGTGGGGCCGGTGCTGTGGCGCAGCAGGTTAAAGCTCCAGCCTGCAGTGCCAGCCTACCATATGGGCACCAGTTCAAGTCCCGGCTGCTCCACTTCTGATCCAGCTCTCTGCTATGGCCTGGGAGGGCAGTGGAAGATGGCCCAAGTCCTTGGGTCCCTGCACCCCCATGGGAGACCCGGAAGAAGCTCCTGGCTCCTGGCTTTGGATCAGCTCAGCTCTGGCCATTGCAGTCATTTGGGGAGTGAACCAGCAGAATGGAAGACCTCTCTCTCTTTCTCTGGCTCTACCTCTTTCTGTAACTCTGTCTCAAATAAATAAAATAAAAATTAAAAAAAAGAGAGATGAGTGGATTGATGGTCAACCTAGTAGGGGAAAGGTGAGACTTTGAAGAATATTTTCACAAAAGCCAGAACAAGGACTTCCTTCTTTCCCCCAAACCCACTGGAGTAAGCAGTGACCATGTAAAAGGCCCCTGGGCACTGGCAGCCTCCTGTACCGCTTCCTTCCCCAAGTTCTAGGCCATTGGCTTTGGGGCTTGAAGGATTCTCAGGGTATCTGGGACCAGACCAGCACAGCAGCCCTCAGCCAGGACACGGCTCCCTGGCCACAAGCCATGCCATGGAGTTCACCAAGTGAGAGGCATTTGCTGCATGAATGAAGGAATCTATCAACCAAGGCGTAGAAAATAAATCACCCCTAGTTCTGGCAACCAGAGCAGAGTAATAGTTAACTGTTTTGCATATAATTGCCATTATTTTTAACTAGGAAGCATATATATTTTTTTGACAGGCAGAGTGGACAGTGAGAGAGAGAGACAGAGAGAAAGGTCTTCCTTTTGCCGTTGGTTCACCCTCCAATGGCCGCCACGGCCGGTGCACCGCGCTGATCCGATGGCAGGAGCCAGGTGCTTCTCTTGGTCTCCCATGTGGGTGCAGGGCCCAAGCACCTGGGCCATCCTCCACTGCACTCCCTGGCCACAGCAGAGAGCTGGCCTGGAAGAGGGGCAACCAGGACAGAATCCGGTGCCCCGACCAGGACTAGAACACGGTGTACTGGAGCCGCAAGGCAGAGGATTAGCCTAGTGAGCTGCGGTGCCGGCCTATTTTATTTTTTAATTAATTAATTTAAGGGGGGGTTTTCATCTGCTGGTTTATTCATTCCCTAAATGACCACAATGGTCAAGGGGTCAAAGCTAGGAGCTGAGCACTCAGGCCAGGTCTCCCACGTGAGTGGCAGGAACCAAATGACTCGAGCCATCAGCTCTGCCTCCCAGGGTCTGCATTAGCAGGGAGCTGGGGTAGGAAGCTGGAGCTGGGATTCAAACCCAGGAACTCCAATTGGAACCTGGACCCCTTACCTGGCCTCTTATTCACCAAGCCAAACGCCTGCCCTGCAAATGTATATTTTCCTTACAAATTGGATAGTGCAGTTATATACCCCACTCCATAATCGGCTCTATATATATGGTTTTATATTGTATATTGAATAATTATGTTTTATGTAATATTCTTCAAAATCATATTGTGCCATTATATAAGTGTACTATAATTTATGTAATGAATCTCATTGTTTCCAATTGTTTTGTATTATGAAAATAATTTTTTGTGGCTCCATTTTTACAAATATCCAAGACTATTTCCTGAGAATAGATCCCTACTCGCAGAGTTGCTCCGGGAAAGAGCGTGGAGCCGTCAGACTGCTCGAGGGGCCAGATTGTCTCTAGAACGCCTGTGCGAATGCACACGCCTGCGGGCAGAGAGAGCCCGAGCCTCTGGCACACTGACCCGGTCTGGTTTCTAAACAAACACAGAAGGGGGCGCAGCTGGGATCTGGTGCTGTTTGGCAGGACACAGGACCCTCGGGCCGGCCGGCTCCCACCCCCAGAAGCCCCTGCTGCACTCTCTGAGAAGTTTTGAGTTCTGGAAAGAGGCCTGACCCCAGATCCTGTCGCCTCGTTAACAGCGATGTGATCCACACAGCGCTGATCGTTTGGTGTCTAGGTGCAGAGGAGAAGCAGAGAAGGAACCCGCTCTCTCCAGTGTCTGCGCCACTGCTGGGTGACGGCTGAGCTGGGCGAGGGGAGAAGCTGGCCAGCGCCCGGGCAGCCTCACTGAACGCAGGGTAAGCAGCAGACACCTTATTTCCAGTATGATCTCCTATGATAAAGAGGGGTCTCTTGCTTGCTTGCTCGCTTAAAAAAAAAAAAATCCAGAAGGGAGCCAGCGTTGTGGCGCGGTGGGTTAAGCCCCTGCACGTGACGGGGCACCCTGTGTGTGCTCCGCTTCCCCTCCAGCTCCCTGCTAATGCACCTGGGAAGGCACCAGATGACGGGCCAAGTGTCTGGGCCCCTGCACCCACGTGGGAGACCCAGGTGGAGTTCCAGGCTCCTGCTTCGGCCTGGCTGTTGCAGCCATTTGGCAAGTGAACCAGCAGGTGGCCTATCTCTCTGTCTCTCCCTCTCTTCTCTGTGTCACTCTGCCTGTCAAATAAACAAACGAATCTTAGAAAATAAATAAAGAAATAAAACAGGAGGAAGAAAGAATACTCATCCCAGTCCCACTCCCTGGAAACAAGCAGTCTGACAATGTGTGCTGGTCCAGTCTTTCTCCATGTGTGGGGGTCCCTGTTCTATGTGATTGTAGCAAACAGTAGTGCACAGGGGGCTGACACTGTGGCATAACGGGTAAAGCTACTGCCTGCAGTGCAGGCAACCTTTATTGGCACTGGTTTGAATCCCGGCTGCTCCATTTCCAATCCAGCTCTCTGCTGTGGCCTGGGAAAGCAGTAGAAGATGACCCAAGTCCTTGGGCCCCTGCACCCACGTGGGAGACCTGGAGGAAGCTCCTGGCTCCTGGCTTTGGATTGGCCCAGCTCCAACCATTGCAACGATTTGGGGAATGAACCAGCGGGTGGAAGACCTCTCTCTCTTTCTCTCTCTCTCTCTCTCTCTCTCTCTCTCTGCCTGTGCCTCTCTGAAATTCTGCCTTTCAAATAAATTAATCAATTTTTTAAAATACAGCAGTGCAGCAGTGGCCTCTTTTCTGTGTGTCCCTTATCCTAAATGCTCTGGTCAGAGAAGTTTCAAGATCCAGAGTTTTACAGGTTCTGAAACATTTGCACGGACTTTACCAGTTGAGCATCCCTAATTTCCAAAATGCTCCAAGCTCTGAAGCTTCTCCGATCAGCACATCGGCACTCGAAATGTTGAAGGTTTCAGATTCTGGGTTTTGGGGCTAGCAATGCCCAGCCTGCACCATAAGCATTTTTTTTTTAAATCTTGTTGCAAACTCCAGAAAACCTAATTTTGTTTTTTCCAGTAAATGTATTCTTGGCAAGTGCGTGACTGGATGGGACATAGCTTAAGCTTTTCCCCCATGGCATGTGTAAGCTGCATTCGCTGTTAGCAGCAGCACAGGTTAGCCAGCAGCTGTCCACAGCTGGCCCGTTCCATGCGTGTCATCTCCTCTCCAGAAACACACATATGACCAGGCCAAAGAACTCACTGAGAAGAAACAAAGAGCCAAAGAAGACTAGCAAGCGGCCATCCTCCCACCACGCTTACCACACTGGTGCTCACCACCTCCACCCGGCTGCTGCCAGCCTGTTGCCAAGAGCGCAGGGCCCGGAGCTGCAGGTTGACCTCTGTCCCTGCAGGCTCCCACCGAGGACCCATGAGCACTTCTGTCCCTGCGCAGAGCTCAGGCAGCCAAGCAGCGAGGACTTGGCCCCCACACACCTTGTGGGGGTGCAACAAGAACACCCGAGCGCCGTGTCCTGTTTGCGCAGTTCCTCACTCCCGCTCGTCCGCCTTCTGGGCAAGGCTGACGTTCAGATAACCAGCGTGGTACTGTTAACAGTCGTTGGGTTCAAATGCCAGCCTCCGCTCTTCCAGCTGTGTGCCAGCTGGGAGAGCAGGCACACACAGGAAGCGGGACTTGTGCCCCTGAAAACTAGCCCTTCACCCATTTCCCACTGCTTTTGATGTGAAAAATGTAGACGTGGGGGCAGGGGTGGGGCCTACTGGAGACACCCGTGTCCCATAGCACGGTGCCGAGATTTGATGCCACCTCCGGCTCCCGACTCCAGCCTCCTGCTGTTGTAGACCCGAGAAGAGCAGCGATGACGCAGGCAGTTAAGTTCCTGCCACCTGCGTGGAGACCTGGATTGAGCACCCAGCTCCCAGCTTTGGTCCTGGCCCAACCCTGGCCATTGCAGGCGTTTGAGGAGTGAACAAGTCGAGGGAGTGCACTTGCTCTCACTCTCTCCCTCTCCCTCTCTCTGCCCCCCAAATGAAGAACTTAAAGCAAAATAAAGCAATTTAAAAAGTAAAAATGCACAGGCTAAAAAAAAGAACACAAATGACTAAGAAACACAAAACTGGCCAGTCTCACTGATAATCAATGTGCAGAAAATAAGCCACATCAAATTAACACTAAAAATACATGTTGTATGAGCGAACGGTTCTTAGACTAGACTTAGGCTAGTCTAACCTTGCTTTTTTCTCCAAGTGTTTTTCTTACCTTATCAGAAAATGCTTTTATGTAGATGAATGCAAACAGTAATTAATATGAAAACTGAGTAGCAGGCCTAACGCTGGCTGTGGCAGGGAGTGAGGGCCCAGGGGAGCTGGGAGTCAAGCCTCTCAGTCTGGCTCCAGCTGGAGCTGAGAACAACTGGAGCCCCTCTGGGGGAGTCTGCAGGAGAAGCCACAGCGCCTCGCGGGACGCAGGGCCCACCCCTCTGGGGCCTCAGCAGGGTCTGGGTGGGAGCCCTTGGGTGTCCTGCAGGAGCAGGGACATTGGCCTGCTCTGTGCCTCTGCCCTGAGCTCACTGCAGCTGACCCCAGCCGTCAGGGCCAGGTCCCAGCGGTCACCTCTGGGCAGAGAAGCCCTGCGAGCCACGGGGTCTGCAGGGGACAGCAGAGACCTCCACCACGTGTCGTCCAAGGCAGCCGAGCTCGGGGGGAGGCTCAGCCGGGCGTTTTCAGGTTTACAAATGTGGTGAACACAGAAAATGTGTCCCCAAAACGTGCTCTATGCATGTGAGGGAATACTACTCAGCCACCCGATGCCACGGGGCTCTGACACCTGCAACACTACAGAGAAACTGCGAAAACACTGCGTCAAGTAAGAGAGGCAGCCAAGAAGGGGGACCAGCATGTAGCTCCCTTGTATGTGGTTCCTCTAATGGCAAACCCAGAGACAGAAGCTACCAGTGGCGAGCAGAAGGAGACCAGGAAGTTATTCCTAGATGGGTACAGAGTTTCTGTCTAAGGTGAAGAAAATTTGGAAAATTGATAGTCTGGTGGTTATACAATGCTGCAACTGTAGTCAGTGTCACTGGATTGATCTTAGAACTGATCAAAATGGCAAATTTTGCATGAGATAGTGACAGATACACACTCATATATAAGATAGTGACGGATACTCATGTGTAAAATAGATGGTCGGCCGATGCTTATATGTAAGAGAGATGATAGATAACAGATAATTGATGATTTGGGACATGCTCAATCAGACTTGCCCCAAATGGTAGAGTTAGAAACGTGCCAGGGGATTCCAATTCAATCCCATCAAGGTGGCATGTACCAATGCCATCTCACTAGACCAAGTGATCAATTTCTGTTCACAATTGATCATAATGATAGATCTAAGAGTCAAAGGGATCACACAAACAAGACTACTGTCTGCAAATACCAACTGATAGAATAAAAAAGGGAGAGAATGATCCAACATGGGAAGCGGGGTACACAGCAGACTCATAGAATGGCAGATGTCCTAAACAGCACTCTGGCCTCAGAATCAGCCCTTAAGGCATTCGGATCTGGCTGAAGAGCCCATGAGAGTATTTCAGGCATGGAAAGCCAAGACACTCTGTCAAAAAAAAAATGACCTAAATGAAAGATCTCTGTGTGTGAGATCCCAGTGGAAAGAACAGGTCATCAAAGAAGGAGATACCTTTTTCTGAAGGGAGGAGAGAACTTCCACTTTGACTATGACCTTGTCTAAATATGATCAGAGTCAGCGAACTCAAAAGGCCTCCATAGCCTTGGCAACTCATGACAAGAGCCTAGGGTGATTACTGATGCCATAAACAAGAGTGTCAATTTGTTAAGTCAACAACAGGAGTCACTGTGTACTTACTCCTCATGTAGGATCTCTGTCCTAAATACGCTGTACATTGTGATTTAATGCTATAACTATTACTCAAACAGTATTTTTACACTTTGTGTTTCTATGTGGGTGCAA
The DNA here is from genome assembly GCF_051225735.1 of Oryctolagus cuniculus. Lineage (NCBI taxonomy): Eukaryota > Metazoa > Chordata > Mammalia > Lagomorpha > Leporidae > Oryctolagus > Oryctolagus cuniculus. The sequence continues at coordinate 6,260,528 of NC_142881.1, forward strand.
ACTGTTGAAAGCTTTACTTAATATATGCTAAACTGATCTTCTGTATATAAAGAAAATTGAAAATGAATCTTGATGTGAATGGAAGGGGAGAGGGGTAGGGAGAGGGGAGGGTTGTGGGTGGGAGGGAAGTTATGGGGGGAAAAAGCCATTGTAATCCATAAGCTGTACTTTGGAAATTCATATTCATTAAATAAAAATTTAAAAAAAATAGATAATTGATGGATACTCATATGTAAGACAGAGGACTGATAGATAGAGTGGTAGATGGGCAGACATTGCTGACCGTAATCTCCAGACACAACCCCTGCCATGGTTTGGATGTGGTTTGTCTCCCATGGGTTCACGTGTTGGAGGCTTGGTCTCCCCGTGCAGTGTTGGGGTAATGGGACCTCTAAGAGGCAAAGCCTAGAAGGAGGTCCTTAGGTCACGGGTGCTGTGCCCTCAGGAGGAATCAGCATAGTTTGGGAGACCCCAGGAGTCCACTCTGGCTTCCTGTCTGGCCAAATGGTCTCCCACTGCTGCCCGTACCTCTGCCATTGTGGTGCCTCCACCAGCGGCAGTGCAGCCTGGGGGCCCTCACCAGAGCCAGCATTGTGCTGGTCAGACTTTAGCCTCCAAAACTGTGAGCTAAAAAAGCCTCTTTTCTTTTTTTAAGATTCATTTTATTTATTTGAAAGGCAGAGTTACAGAAAGAGAGAGAGAGAGAGAGATCTTCCATCTGCTGGTTCACTCCGCCAAATGGCTGCAAGAGCCAGGGCTGGGCCAGGCTGAAGCCAGGAGCTTCTTCCGGGTCTCCCACATGGGGGCAGGGGCCCAAGGACTTGATCCATCTTCCACTGCTTTCCCAGGCCACAGCAGAGAGCTGGATCAAATGTGGAGCAGCCAGGACTCGAACCAGCGCCCATATGGGATGCCAACACTGCAGGCGGTGGCTTTACCCACTTCGTCACAATGCCGGCCCTGAGAGAGGTCTTCTATCTGCTGGTTCACTGCAACAAGTTGGCTGCAACAGCTGGAGCTGCACCGATCCAAAGCCAGGAGACAGAAGCTTCTTCTGGGTCTCCCACACAGGAATAGGGGCCCAAGGACTTGAGCCATCTTCCACTGCTTTCACAGGCCACAGCAGAGAGCTGGATTGGAAGTGGAGCAGCCAGGACTCGAACCAGCACCCATATGGGACGCCAGCATGGCAGGTGACAGCTTTACTCACTATGCCACAGCGCCAGCCCCTGCTGGTGATTTATAGGACTGTTTGCATAGTTTAGATGGAAGCCTTTGTCTAATGCATGATTTGCAAATACCTAGTCGCACTCCATGGCTTATTTTTTCGTTCTCTAAATGGTGTCTTTGGGAGAGCAGAAATTCTAAATTTTAATGAGCTCCAAATAATTCAGCTTTTATTTTATAATTCGTGCTTTTTGTGCCATGTTGAAAAAAGCTTTGCCTGCCTCCTGTTCACGCCCATATTCTGCTGATTTCTGCTGCAAGTTTTATAGTGTTACCTTTCAGAGTCCCATCCGTGACCCATCTCAAAACTGATTTGTGTGTGGTGTGAGGCAGGGGTCAGTAGTTTGCTCCGAGCGCTTTCTTTCTTAGTTGAGACTTTCTTTAGACGGTGATAAGCCTCGATCACCTGGTCCTGCTTACAGGTGAGGAATTAAAACTCTATTAAAAAACTCCAGGTTTGTGGGTCGCAGAAATCAGCCATGAATCTCCTTGTAAGTTCATCTGGAACACCTGCTCTTTATGGCCTCGTTTTGTGCCACACAAACTCCCGAATGAAGATCCCTCCAGTCCCCAGATGGAGGCATCCAGGATACGGGGCAGGGCGAGCCTAGGGTCCCAGCAACCAACCGCACAGGTTCCCAGGTGCTCAGTTACCTTCTCCAATGAATGATGTCCAAAAATATGAAGGTGGGGGGACTGGGCACCTTGTGCCCGGCCAAAGGTGGGGGGAAGAAAACTCGGAGTCTGGCTGTTTCTAAAACAGCTCCCTGCCTCCCGAGCCTCACCTGGTGCCGCCTCCTCCTGTGTGTTTTGAGGATTTAGCTGCTTACATTGAGTTGATTTTCCATTTTCTCACCCACCAGCCAGGACTCCGCCCTCTCAAATCTGCAGAAGCAGTTGCCACTCGTCCATCTGTTCGCAGACTGGGCTGCTGTTCTCCTCTCACACGCTTCGAAGCTTATGCCTTTTCTTAAAAATCTCTTCCTGTGGCTGGGGTAGAGGGACGAAATTAGTGTGCACAATCTGGCATCTTTACCTGGAAGTTAAAGGGATGGGCTCCTTGTTTTCGAAAGTATAAACTTTTTTTTAGAAAAGAAAGCAATTAACAATGTATATCCAGAAACTTTCCAGACTTCTAAGAATCGATCCCCCAAAAAAGATCAGAAATACAAAAGTTCTTGTTTTGCTGTCCGTCACAGTGTTATTCCTCAGGCAGAAAATGGAAAACAAACTAAATGGTCAATAATATCGCAGTAACTTAGGTAGTGGTGGTAGAGCCGTCATGATAAACATCAACAGTCATTCAATGCATTATCTATCAAGAAGTTAGTGATGGGGAAGCGTCCATAGTGGGATCAGCCAGCGACACAAGGGTCCATGACTCTGGGGTCAATTTCACCCCGATTCTGGAGAAAACAGGCAGACGAACAGATGAAGCGACCCCCCCCCCACCAAGAGGAGGAGGAGGAGGAGGAGAGAGCACGTGGAGAAGGAGAACATGCGGGAGCACCAGAACTTCTCACAGTTATGTTTAAACAGTTATGGCTGTTACCACAATGACATGAAAACGCGCGGTGCCACCTCTTCCACCCACCTGCAACTCGCCCTGTGCGTCTGCCCGGGACTCGCGCGGCCGCCCCTCTCCTGGCGAACGCCCGCCTCGCCCCCAGCTCCCCGCCACGCCTCGCCCCCTCCACGCTGACTCAGGCAGCTCTCGCCAAGCCCTTGCCCAAGTGCCCGCCTGGCTCAGTCCACCTTCTCCACGGCTCCAACCGAGGCTGTGGTTTTCCAGGATGTTCCAAGGACAGGAGATTGCCCTGGCCACACCGGAGACTACCCCCCAGGCCCAGGTGTGGTACCCGGCTCCGAGCAGAGCTCCGCGGAGGGCAGCCCCAGCATCTGGACGCATTGCAGTTGGTGTGGGAAGCACAGGGGTGGATGATGCCTTTGTAGACTGGGCTGTTACTTCGTGAATTTTGTGAAAAGCCCAAACAGTTGGGCCTCCAGTCCGGAGTGCTGTGTCCATCTGGTGACACCTCCTCCAGCCACGGTCCCAGAACTAAGGAGGCAGTAATCGGTCCACATCTGCGGACCAGCCTTCGGAACCCATCCCGGGGAGAAACGCAGGCCCCACTGGCCACAGCTGCGCCGACACAGGAAGGGCTCCGTGATAATTACCATTATTCAACAGCATCCCACAAGGAACTATTAGAGGAACAAGGCTTGAAATTAGAGCCAAATGACTCCCCCTTGTCTTCAGTCTCCGCACACAAGACCCCAGTGGTGCAGCGAGAGGGGTGGGAACGCGGAGCCCGGAGATACTGCAATTAGTTCTGACTCCAGCCCAAAATACTGTCTGGTCCCGTGACTCGTCATTTCTGTGCTGCTCAGTCTACCAGCACTTCCTTGTCACCTGTCCTCAGCTTTTATTTCAGTTCCTTCGCAGCATGTGTGTCCCTGGTGGAATTACAGCCTATGCCAGAAAACTTTTTTTTAAGATTTATTTATCCATCTGAAAGGCAGAGTTACAGAGAGAGAAGGACAGACAGGGAGAGAGAAAGAGGTCTTCCATCTGCTGGTTCACTCCCCCAGTGGCCACAACCAGGGCTGGGCCAGGCCAAGCCTGGAGCCAGAAGCTTCTTCCAGTATTCTCTCATGAGTGGCAGAGATCCAAGCACCTGGGTCATTTTCCACTGCCTTCCCAGGCTCATTAGCAGGGAGCTGGGTTGGAAGTGGAGTAGCCAGGACTGGAACTAGCACCCATACGGGACGCTGGCACTGAGGCCTTGACTTAACCTGCTGTACCACAGGGCCAGCCCCAGAAGATATTTTTTAAACCTGCTGGAACTTGTCCAGGCTTTGCACTGGTGACAGCTGGCTTGGGGACACTTCTGCCCTGTTGTTGAAGTGCGATTTCTGGAGTACGGGAGTGGGGGGGACGGGAGGGGGGGCTTGAACAGCCCTGTCCGGAGGAAATGGCCAGGGTCACCCCTGGGACAAAGGAGAACCTGGTCCTGCCACATTTCCCTGGGGAGCCACGTGTGGACCAGGGTGTCCCCAAGCACGCAGCTGTTCTCTGGGGCTCGGTGGCTTCGGGGCCAAGCAGCTCCCGCTCCCTCCTACCAGCACTGCAGTGTCCCTGCAGGACCGCAGGGAGGACGCTGCCTGCCCCAGGCCAGCACTCAGGCTGGGCCTTTGCTTTGCTGGGCAAACCTCAGGCAGGGAGACCCGGCCTCCAGGATGGGGGAGACCCCAGTGCCCCCTCCTCAAGTCCAGATGCCGTCCCCAGTAATTCTCTTTGGCTCCTGTCTGGGGTGTGTTTGCTCCTCTTTCTCCCCGAGTCCTGGGCCTGGGAGCAGCTGAAATCAAAGCTCTGCTTCCCACATCCTGCCTGCAGCCCCAGCCCCTGGTCCAGCCCCTCCTCCTCCCCCTTCTCCATCACCACTCACTGCACAGGCTGTGGTCCCTCAGGCCGGCAGCTCTCGCTCACGCTGATCTCAGGAGCTGTCCCACCCTGAGAACCCAGCTCTGGGACCACCTGCCCACAGAGCCACTCCGTCAGGCCCCAGAGGGACACGATGGCCCCTTCCCCCAGCACTGTGCGTGCCCCTTCCGCGACAGCTGTTTCCATGAAGGTCCTTAGCCTTCCGGCTGGGAGGGGTGTGTCAGGGGCCCAGCCGCCCATGCCGTGTGCAGAGATTTGCAGTCTCTACTGAGGGCGCCCAGCCCCAACTCGAGAGTCGCACCTGGGCACCCCACTCCCGGGGTGACGTCGGCGCGAGCGTGGGCCAGCTTGCTCACCTTTTCCACAGACCTGAGCTCTGTTTTCCACTAAATGTCAAGTCCAGTGGTCCATCCTGAGCGGAAAGGGCAGGCTCTCACTGCCATGGAAAACATCTTATTAAGAAGATGGACAGATCCAATAATAGAGACTTAAAAAGTGGTTTAGGCTTGAGTTGGCACCCAGGAGACAGTTCTACTTTCCATAGAATAAAACCTACTCAACAGAGCTTGCCACCTCCTCTGTCCACCACCACAGTGCACACACACACACACACACAGGCATGCACACAAATGAGCACACACACAAGCACACACCAGCGTGCGTGCACACACATGCTCTTACGTGAACACACAAGTAGCACAAGTAGACATTCATACAAACACTTAAGTACATACACACACTAGCACACACCTGCACACACCCTCTCACATGCACACAAGCAGACACACACAACCATCACGCATGCACACATGTGCAAGCACACACGTGCACAGAGGCATGCACATGAATCGACATGCATGCATGCACACGCAGCCTCCACTCAGCTGCTCCTGTGCACCCCTCCCCTGCCCTCTGCCTTGCTCGTCCCGGGTGAAAAGCCCCCTCTGTCTCCACCCAGTTTGATCCTTGAAGGTCCTAGTAAAACCACCACTGCTGCAAAGCCTTCCCACGAGCCCCTGACACGTGTGAATTCCTTCGTGGCTGCCTGATGACACCTGCCAGCCCCTCCCCAGGTACAGGAGCTGGTGTCCACGCCAGTGCCGGCTACCACAGGTGCGAGACCTCGCACTCCTCCGTCATCTGCCTGAGAACCACTGTGAGGATTAAATGAGCCAATATGCAAACAGCACCGGTTCATTCAGGTGTTCATCCAGTTCTCTCAGCCAATCACCGTTCCCTTCAGAGATGCGGAAACTGAGGCACCTGCCCCAAGGTCACCAAGTCGCTCTCTAGGGTCAGGGTCAAGCCCAGTCTGGCTGGCTCTGAAGTCCACCTCCTTCCCAGCCTGCCCCACACCTGGACCGAGACCGTTCCTCACTGACCTAGAGCACAGCCAGAGAAAGGAATCAGGGGCCGACACTGTAGCACAGCGGACAAAGCAGCTGCCTTTGACGTTGGCATCCCATGTGGGCGCAGGTTCGAGTGCCGGCTGCTCCACTTCTGATCCAGCTCCCTGCTAATGCACCTGGGAAAGCAGTGGAAGATGGATCAAGTCCTCAGGGCTCTGCACCCACATGGGAGACCCAGAAGAAGCTCCTGGCTTCAGATGAGCTCAGCTCTAGTCCCTGTGGCCATCTGGGGAGTGAACCAGCAGATGGAAGATATTTCTCTCTGCCTCTGCCTCTCTGTAACTCTGCCTTTCAAATAAATAAATAAAAAATAAAAATTAAAAATTAAAAAAAATGGGAAGGAGAAAATGCTTCCTTTCAGTGGTTCATTCAGCAGACAGTCCTGACTCTGACTGCATGGTGGGTCCCTTGTTCTTCCCTCCTGGGAAGCCTCTGAAGATGAGTGAGCCCCTTGCCTCCCCAAGGCCAAAAGTCCGGGGCGGCACCCCTCACGTGGCCCTGAGTCACCATCGCAGCCCAAAGACTGGTCACCTGCTGCCCTACACACAGAGCAAGCTCAACACACACACTCCCATACCCCCCATGCACACCGTCACCCTCACACACACACATACATACACACCTACATACATAGACTGCACACCCACGCCACACCCACACACACCCTCACACATACCCTCACACCCCACACCTACACACACACACATGCACACACACAGAACTACACACACCCACAACCCCCACACACACCCTCACATCCCACACCTACAGACACACCTACACACACACATGCACACACACCCATACTACACATACCTATACTCACACAGCCACATCCTCACATGCTCATGCACACAGACTACACCCACACCCTCCTACACACCCCACATCTACACCCACACCCTCCTACACACCCCACACCTACACACACACCCTCCTACACACCCCACACCTACACACCCACACCCTCCTACACACCCCACACCTACACCCACACCCTCCTACACACCCCACACCTACATCCACACCCTCCTACACACCCCACACCTACACACCCATACCTTCCTACACACCTCACACCTACACACACAGAACTACACACACCCACAACCCCCACACACACCCTCACATCCCACACCTACAGACACACCTACACACACACATGCACACACACCCATACTACACATACCTATACTCACACAGCCACATCCTCACATGCTCATGCACACAGACTACACCCACACCCTCCTACACACCCCACATCTACACCCACACCCTCCTACACACCCCATACCATCCCACACACCCACACCCTCCTACACACCCCACACCTACACACCCACACCCTCACGCACACACACATGCATATAGACACACCCGCACACACACACTCACTGTATCTGTCTCACTTGCTCTCACGGCAGGCAACCATTTTCCCTCTGTGTCTCTACACCAAGCCCCCCACCCACTTCCATGTTTGCCTGCTGTGACAGCCCCAGGAGAGGAGCAGGGGACAGTCCAGCTGGATGCGAAGTGCCATCAGAAGTGCATTGATATTATTGAAGACGGGCTCATTAAAACACAATAATAAAGATCCTGGCGATGGCAGGGAAAGCGGGTTGTCTGGGTGCCACCGCACAAAATACTTCGTTAGCGCTGCTAATTAATACTAACAACTGTCACGAAGTAAAAATATCACACCCCTTGCGACGGGCCTGCCGATCAGGCGCCGCTCGGTTTGAAAAGCCCCCTCGTCTGTGTCACTGTGATCCCTTTCTGAAATAATTGGTGTGGTTTGATTGATAATGTGGACTCTTCTTTAAAAGAAAACACGCTATTTTTCATAATCAGAGCCGGAATGCATAATGAGAAGGCTGGGGATGCCTTCAGCACCAGGTCTGTCAAAGCGCGGTTATTTCCATACTGATGCAAACGAAGATATCACGCGCTCTCATTACGTTGACGCAGCACATCTTTCAACAGTCAGCCCCGAATCACGCATCCCTTGCAAACAAAATTACCTTCATTTTCTCCTTTGGTTCGGCGGAGCTTGCAGTTAAAATGCGCCCTAACAAGCTAATCAACTAATTTTTAGAATATGTTGGAACCGCTTAATATTCTCACAGAAAACAAGAAAAAGTTGCTAATGGGTCTGCAGGCATAAACAGAAATAAATACACAACTGGTTCGTTGAACATTAGCATACTGAAGTTGGAGCCAGTCACGGTGGGATTCATTTTGCAAGTCAAAAAAGCAGTATCTATTTGTATCCATAAGCCAAACAACCTCATTTACCGGGTACACACTCGGCAGATAACCTTGGCGCGCAGGTAACAAGGAGAAAGGAAGCTATAGAGCGCTGTGTGTTCTCTGGCAGGGAGGCCGAGCTTTGCAGCCAGAGGTTGGCCTCGCAGCTCTGCTCAGCTGGGTCGGGGGGCCCCGAGAGCTCACAGGGTCCCCCACAGCGGAGCACATCCCAGGGGAGAGGAGAAATGGCTCTTTCTGCCTTGGCCGTCGTGAAAGAGCCTGGGTGACTGCCTGTGGCGGCCACACCTGGGTGGCCCCAGCTGGTCCAGGAGTGAGTAGGCCCCAGACCACCTAGGGTTGAATCCCAGACCCGCTGAGATGCCGGCCGCCGCTTGGCTCCGGGCACTGCACCTCAGCGTCCTCACGGTAAGGGAGGGGCTGGGACACAGGGCTGCTCCTCACAGGGTACAGCCCGGGCTGGTGTCCTGATAGAGGTGAAGATCAGGCCCGTGAGAAGCCCCGTTGGGTGTCAGCTGGTATCTGCCACACCTCTCCTGTCGGGACCCTAAGACCCTGTGCTGCAGGCAAACCCATCTCTCCACCCCAGGGTCCCGCCCGTCTGCCTGCCCTCGGGCCAGCCCTCCTCCTGTTCTGCCTTTCCATCTGCCCCCTCCTAACACCAACCCATCCCGTCTTCGGAGGCCCTTCCCGAAGAGACAGATACCCCTAACCTCGCTTGCATCAGACAGTCTCCCCTGCTCTGAAGCCGCTACGGCTCTCCACGGCCATCTCCCAGCCACTGCCTCTGCCGAGCCTCAAGTGCGGAGACAGAGCCTGGTTTCCTTCCGTGTCAGCGTCACACGCGTGGGCAGCACCCGGTGGACACTGGGTCCGTATTTGCCGGATGGACAGACGGACGGCAGGATGCAGATGTGGTGCTTCATCCACACCCACGCATGGTGGCTGGCAGTGGTTGGTGTGCAAGTCCTCATCCGTCACCACGCTGTCCTCAGGAGGCCCGTGCCGCCCTATGCTGTTGACACATCTAGTTCCATGGGCCTAGCACGCGCCCTTTTCACCGAGCGTCTAATGCTGTTGGTGTGCATGGTGTCACCTTCGGGGGGAAGATACTCAACATCGTTAACGACCCACTCGGCACTGGCACAGCCGTGGGACAGATGCTGGTGGATGTGCCACACGGAGGTGCACCAGCTGCATGCCAGCCGGCCACGGTGTGAACGTGCCCCTCCCAAGGGAGCCCCTACAGCCACAGGGGGCTCCACCCCTCATGAACAGGGTGAAGGCCCGCGTGAAAGCAGCTTCGCGCGCATCCGGGGGACCTGCTCTCCCACCCGGCACTACGTGAGGACGCAGCTCCCCTCCCCTCCAGAGGCCATGGAAAGAAACCCCTCACCGGATGCCGCCACCTGGATCCTGCGTTTTCCAGCCTCCGAAACTGTGAGAAGATAAAATTCTGATCTTTATAAGTCACCCAGGCTTGGGTCTTCTGTCGTAGCCACATCAAACTGACCGAGAGAGAAATCCGTACCAGGAGCAGGGTGCCTGCCTCCGTGTCCCTCTCCTGACCTGCAGGCAGGCTTCCCTCTCTGTCCCCAGCACTGTGCCCGGCACAGAGCAAGTGTCGCTCAGTGCAGCTGGCCTCGAGCTGGCCCCAGGCTGGCCAGGCCACAGAGGGAAGGCAGTCACCCTGCCCCTGCCCCTGCCCCTCCCAAGGCCAACCCCTACAGCTGTACGACAAGCGCCTCTTGTCTTCGACTGACCCGGCTTCCCCAGACAGGGCAGATCAACAAGTGGTATTTTTCATTCCCGCACTGATCCCAAAAACTCCTCTTGGAGACAACTAAAGAGGAGCTGTGACCGTGGGGCACTCTCCACCCTGCCGGGAGATGGTACTGCGGCCGTCAACACAGGACCCAGTCCCAGCGGAAACCAGCACCTGGGCTCTGCATGGCCGTGCACTCATCCCTCAGCACCCATGCCACTCCCCACCATGCAGGGAGGGGAAGGGACTACAACCCCCACTCTTCCAGTGTGGGGTGGGGAACGCTGACGCTCCTTGAGGTTCGCAATGCACCCAAGCACTTTGCTAGGAAGAGGCGGGGCCAGGATTCAGCCCAGGTCTTAGACTCCCAAACACACTTGCTTCCCTGTGCCCCACACACTGAAAACCTGTGCGGTCCGCTTGTCGCTTAGCAAAGAACTCCTGGACATCTCCCTGTGTTGAGAACCCAGAGGGGGAAGCAGCTGCAGGGGCAGGAACACACCTGGGCAGATCAGGGGGCAAAGGGGGCGGGGCCCTGGCACGGGGGTCCTGGGGAGATAGGAGGTGAGTGATGGGGAGGAACCCAAGTTGGTTTTCAGGTCAGAGGACGTTTTAGGAGATTTGCATAATTTATTTCCTTTTGAAAACTGTCTAAATTTATAAACACAGTCATGAATTTTCCTCTTTTGAGGAAAATGCTTTCTTTTGAAGAAAAGCAACAGGCAGACGTTGCTAAGTCCAAGTCCACGTGAAGGAGAAACAAGGATGCCGCGCACTCAGGAGGAAGGGAGCTTTCAGAGCTCATGGCTGTGACCGTGTCTCACGAAAGGACTTTGACATCGATGCACACGTGAGGCTCTGAGCGTCCTCGCTTCTACCCAAGAGACCGGCAGAGACGAGACGGCGCCCCTGGTGGGCAGTCCGGGCTGGCACGAGCTGGGGGGGAAACTTTGTCTTCTCCGGCAGTGCAGCGTCCTGGTTCATCCCCGCCCTGCGTACAGAAGGCAGCCACAGCGAACGCGCGGGAACATCAGCTACCAGGCAGGCTCCATCCACCTGCCCACGGCGGGGAGGCGCCAGCCTGTTTTCACTTCTGGTCCCTAAAAACATGTCTAAGGCCTGCACCGCGGCTCACTAGACTAATCCTCCGCCTTGCGGCGCCAGCACACCGGGTTCTAGTCCCGGTCAGGGTGCCAGATTCTGTCCCGGTTGCCCCTCTTCCAGGCCAGCTCTCTGCTGTGGCCCGGGAGTGCAGTGGAGGATGGCCCAGGTGCTTGGGCCCTGCACCCCATGGGAGACCAGGATAAGTACCTGACTCCTGCCTTCGGATCAGCGCGGTGCGCCGGCCGTGGCGGCCATTGGAGGGTGAACCAACGGCAAAAGGAAGACCTTTCTCTCTGTCTCTCTCTCTCTCACTGTCCACTCTGCCTGTCAAAAAAAAAAAAAAAACCACGTCTAAGAGTTAAACAAAAGGTACTGAAAGGGCTCCGCGTCCTGTGAACAGCTTCTGGATGAGACTGGGCGGTGGGAAGGCAGCAGAAGGTGCGTTAGCAGGAGCACAGGCAAATACGTTTTCGGATGTTATGGCAACAAACCTGCAGTGCCACAGACGCAGCAAACACGCGTGTCAGTGCTGCAGACATGACCTCGGATACCCGAGTGTGAAGAGGTTGCCATGGAAACGACGGCTCACCCTCTGGACCTGTGAGACAAAATGGCCCCAGGCATCGAGCACCGGCCGGTGCCTGAGTGTGAGAGCCAGAGGCTGGGTAGGACGGCCCGGCCCACAGCGCCCGCCAGGACGCATCCTTCCTGGGCCTCCCTGCGCGAGGTCCTGGGCCAGGGGCATCCATGACAGATGCCAGCCTTGGTCCTCATGAGGCTCCAGTCCAGAAAGCGCCACCAAAGAGAGTGAAAATCAACACTCTTCCAGGGGAGGAAGCAGACGCCAGGCCGGCCAGTCCCGGGGGCATCCAAGGGCAGCACGGTGACATCGGGCAGAGACCAGGGCAGCCTCCCTCCAAGACGTGGCCCCGCGCTGGGCGCCAAGGCACCTTCAGAATTTTGTCTCGCTGCAGTGCAGAGCGGGCCGGAGGAGCCGTAGCAGCGGCCGATCTGCAATCCCAGATCTCTGTGCAGCTGACCAGTCCTTGCAGGGAAAGCAGACAAACTGCTTCCTGAGACGCAGCTCGCAGCGCTGGGAGGGGCCGGCACTGGAGTTAGAGGTAAAAGCTCCTGGCTGCTGGATGTTTCCAGATATCTTCATGGCTCACTTCTTGGCTTTTGTCTGGCAGCTCTGCAAATGCAGAGGAATTAGCATTGATTGTAAATTGGGTTTTTTTTTTTAGGATGTTGCCTTTTGGGTGTGATTTTTAAATTTTTGTTGATTTACTGTATTTGGAAAGCAGAGACGTAGCAGAGACAGAGACCTCGCATCCACTGGTTCACTCCCCAAACACCTGCCACAGCCAGGGTTGGGCCAGGCGGAAGCCAGCAGCTGGGAACTCAATCTGAGTCTCCGGCTGTGGAAGGGACCTGGGTGCTTGGGCTGTCACTTGCTGCCTCCTGGAGCACACGTTATAGCAGGCTGGAGCGGCGACTCCAACCAGGCGCTCCAACAGCAGCGGTGTCTTAACCGCTACACTCAATGCCTGCCCAGGGGTGGTTCCTTTTTTAATTCTGTAATAAAATTATATTTTCAAAATCCAGACTGAGGTGCAGAAGAAGTTTTATTACAAGAATAAAGGCAAGGCCATTGCTGTGGCGTGGTAGGCTAATCCTCTGCCTGCAGCGCTGGCATCCCATATGGGCGCCAGTTCATGTCTGGGCTGCTCCTCTTCCGATCCAGCTCTCTGCTATGGCCTGGGAAAACAGTGGGGGATGGCCCAAGGGCTGGGGCCCCTGCACCTGCATGGGAGACCTGGAGAAAAGACCCGGAAGAAGCTCCTGGCTCCTGGCTCCTGGCTTCAGATCAGCCCAGCTGTGGCCATTGTGGCCATTTGAGGAGTGAACCAATGGATGGAAGATCTCTCTCTCTCTCTCTCTCTCTCTCTCCCCCCTCTCTCTCCCCCTCTCCTTCTCCCTCTCCCTCTCCCTCTCTCTCTCTCCTTTCCCTCTCCCTCTCTGTAACTCTACCTCTTAAGTAAATAAATAAAACATTAAAAAAAATAAAAAGAATGAAGGCTGGGTTATGGAGGGAGGAGCACCAGGATGTGGCCACACAGTCCCTTGTATGCTGGTGGTGGGACCATCAGCCCCTGGCCGCTCCCCGCTGTAAAGAGACGCTGAGTGCTGCCACTCTGGGCTCCAAAGCAGGGCTGGGAAGCTTTCTTCTCCGATACTATGACATCATTGTATTGGATACCTATGACATCATTGTATTGGATACCTATGACATCATTGTATTGGATACCTATGACATCATTGTACTGGATACTTATGACATTATTCGCAGACCACACACAATTATCAGCTTAGAAATGAGCCTGCCCTATCCAGATTTGCTGAACTTCAGGTCCCACTTGCAGTTGCCACACGTGTCTCACACAGGACGTTGTAAGCCAGCCCTGCAAGCCACATGTGTGCCTCTCTGTGACTGTCATCCGGGCTCCTGGGTATTCAAGTTCAATCCAGGCTGCACATCAGAAAGACCACACAGTGAAGAGCAGCAACCCTGGGGACGTGGTCAGATCCAGGGGTTCCCGGGGTGAGTTTCAAGCTGGATTCTACAGTTTGGAGCAACAGGAACCAATCACATTCATGTCAGTATCTTGGGGTCCCATTTGGGATCCCCAAGGTTTCGCAGCTGGCCTGCTCTAACAGTCAAAGCAGATAGGTACAGGGATCTCATCTGCGGACACGAACAGGCTCCCTGAACTTGTGCGGTGGTCAGCGAGGCTTGTTCCCACCAGACTTCCAGAGCCCATCAGTGGCCATTGGAGCTAGACCAGCCGCGTGGAGCCATGTGTACAGCCTAAAGCATTGAGATTTCTTTGCTCAAAATACACTTCTTGACTCTGGCGTTCTGTCTTGTGTCATCAGTTAGTTCAGATCTCCCAAAAGCTATGATGATGAAAAGTGCTACTTAGGAGCGAACTTTCTGGGGTCGGTTCTGCAGAGGCCACGTAGACCTTGCTACACAGCCCCTGGCTGACGGCGTGCTCCGCACAAAGGCCCACCCCGGCAGAGTTGGAGGATCCCAGCACAGTAGGGGAAACCAAACACCAGCACAACGGAGCATCCTGGCTGGAGATCAGCCACGGCCTCAGCGAGCCCAGGAGGGGACCCTGGGCGCCAGGGTCACCCTCATCAGAGGCTGCTGCCCGAGGACTCCATGGGGGACCTCACACAGCGGGGCGTCCATCCCCCAGTTCCCCTGTGCTGCTCCCACTCTCATGAGAGGCACCTGACACACAGCCCCCCCTTCCTGGCCCGGTCCAGGCCTGGAGGAGCCATCCTGGTGGTGCAGGAACCTCTCCTGCCGCTGGTGACAGCGTCTCCCAGGGACACTCCCAGCTCCTGTGGGGACGCAGACTCACTTGGACAGAAGAGAAACGCCGGAGACCTGAGCGGCATGATGCCGTCCTGCAGAGGTGAGAGCCAGAGGGGCAAGGAAGGAGGAGGGAGGGGACGGCAGGGGCGCCAGGGGATGTGCCAACCACAGTGGGGCAGTAAAGACGCCAGACATGGCCAGCACCGCGGCCTAGGCTAATCCTCCGCCTTGCGGCGCCGGCACACCGGGTTCTAGTCCCGGTCGGGGCGCCGGATTCTGTCCCTGTTGCTCCTCTTCCAGGCCAGCTCTCTGCTGTGGCCAGGGAGTGCAGTGGAGGATGGCCCAAGTGCTTGGGCCCTGCACCCCATGGGAGACCAGGAGAATTACCTGGCTCCTGCCTTCAGATCAGCGCTGTGCACCGGCCGCAGTGCGCCGGCCGCGGCGGCCATTGGAGGGTGAACCAACGGCAAAGGAAGACCTTTCTCTCTGTCTCTCTCTCTCACTGTCCACTCTGCCTGTCAAAACAAACAAACAAACAAACAAACAAACAAAAAAATTTAAAAAACAAAACAAAAAAAACGCCAGACTCACAAAATGCTTGGTGCAATAGACCATGACGGAAACGAGTGACAGGGACAGGGACTTGTGTCCTGGTGATGGAGAGCCGGAGCCTCACTGTATGTTCGGACGGGACACGAAGGCGGAAGCCATGAGACCCTGCCGATCCTCGGGGATTCCAGCCAGGCAGAGGCCGGGCACTCGACAGTGACGTCAGAATCTGCTGCAAGAGGAAGGGGCCACGCTTGCTAAGGAAGATTTGTCGAGAGGCCCCTGAAGCTTGGGTTCCAGGGTTCCTCACCTGCGTGGGCCCCTTCCTCATCGAGTGGGAACGTTTTCCCCTAGCTTGGTATTGGCGAGTTTATTATTTTACAGTGGACCACTCAAGATGCATAAAAACCTGGGCCCCCCCACCCCCACCCCCGCGTGCCTGCCTCGTTTCCCCTGCAACCTCAGAGCTGACTGGCACTGCATCGGGACATGGGAGGCTCTCAAATTTGTGTGATAAATGTGTGGATGGATGGAAGGAAAGAAACATACATGAATAGACAATTGGATAGAAGATGGAGAGAAGAAACTTCGATGTACAAGTGAATGGATGAAGGGAGGGGAGGAGGAAAGGAGAGGGAGGGAGGGAGAGAGACATGATTAGGGAGCAAACATGGATGGATAGATGGATGGATGATGGATGATGGATGGATGGGTGGATGGAAGTCAAAGAGAAGTGATATCAAAACAGTGACAGCTGGTTTAAAACTGAAAAGAAATTGAAAACTTTTGACTATAGGGGAGAAAATCAATTTCAATTTATTTTGCCCAATTCAAAAAAAAAAAAAAAAGCCATTTTAGTTGGAAGAGATTTCAAGCACATAAGAGAATTCCCAACCAAGAGTCATCCACGGGGCCGGCCGTAGCGCAGCGGGTTAACGCCCTGGCCTGAAGCACAGGCATCCCATATGGACGCCGGTTCCAGACCCGGCTGCTCCACTTCCAACCCAGCTCTCTGCTGTGGCCTGGGAAGGCAGTAGAAGATGGCCCAAGTGCTTGGGCCCCTGCACCAGCATGGGAGACCTGGAAGAAGCTCCTGGCTTCGGATCAGCACAGCTCCAGCCGTTGTGGCCAGTTGGGGAGTGAACCATCGGATAGAAGACCTCCATGCTCTCTCTCTGCCTCTCCTCTCTCTGTGTAACTCTGACTTTCAAATAAATAAATAAATCTTAAAATAAAAAATAAAAAAGAGTCATCCACAAGGAGAGACATGAACACGAGGAGGAATCCGCAGCTGGGGACAAACTTTAGCCGATGTTCAAAGCAGGAAAAATAAACTTCAGGGACACCTTGTCCCTCCAGCCTTGCTCGCACAGCAGGCCTGGGAGCCCCAAGAGTTTTGTTGAAGTTTCTGATGGAGCTGCCACCATCAGCAGAGGCTCCCTTGTCCACTGTCAAGGCTCCAGGAAGGGGTGAAGCAGACAAAGGGCCCAGGGAGCATGGATATCTGCCTGTGGCCCTCGGTCATGAGAGCGGATCTGAAGGGGGAGTGGGGAGACCTCCCTCGCTTAGAGTTGCTGTTTATCCCACGTTCACGGAGATCAGCCCCTTAGGCCAGGCATTTAGTCAAGCAGTTAGCGTGCCCACGGCCCACACCAGAGGTGCCTAGGTTTGATGCCAACTCCAGCACCTGACTCCAGCTTCCAACCACTGCAGATCTTGGGAGGCAAGGTGATGACCCAAGTACCTGGGTTCCAGCCACCCATATGGGAGACCTGGGCTGAGTTCCAAGTTCAGCCCCATCCCAGCCCCAGCTGTGGCAAGCATTCAAGGAGTAAACCAGCAGATAGGAGCTCTCTCTCTCTCTCTCTCTCTCCCCCTGCCTTTCAAATAACAAAAATATTGTTAAAAACGTGTCATAAAGCTCCACCTGGAAATGTGTACTAAGTGAATTGTGAATTAAATTGTGTCACCATCACCCGCCTCCCCGAAAGATATGTGCACTCAGGACCTCAGGATTGGAACTTTCCTAGCATAAGGCTCCTTGCAGATGTAATTCAGGTGAGGATCTGGAGATGAGATTATCTCAGATTAGGGGCGGCCTTAGGTCCGAAGACGGGTGCCCTTACAAGAGACAGGAAAAGGAGACAGCCCAGACACACAGGGGAGACGCCACACAGGAAGGGGCAGAGGGCACAGAGACCCCGCCACAAACCCAGGAAAGCCTGGGGCCCCCAGAAGCCGCATAAGGCGGGCAGGAGCCACCCCCAGGGTCTCCGAGGGGACCAGGGTCCTGCTGGCACCTGGCTGTCAGCCTCCGGCCTCTGACCGTGACCGAATGCTTTTCTCTCTTTTTAAGCCACCAGGTTTGCAGTAATTGGCTGAGGCAGCTCTGGAAAAGAATGTAGACACTTCTTCTGAGTTGATCCTAACGGGGTCGTGACCAGCACGGGTTGGCTTTCATATTTCCCCTCTGGTAATATAGAAAGCACTTATTTATATATTTTTAAAAGCTTATCTACATGCAGTGGAAAATGCATTTCACAAGTAAAATGCTAAGTGTGGTCAAACTCTGTTTTTTCCCCCAGGAAATATAATCCCAACTAGCAAGATAGACATAAACATTTGGGCAAGGTGGCCAAGTCTCAGTCTTTGCTGGATACACCAGTGGGGCCTTCGTCTCATTTTCATGTTCCCGTGATGGGACTGATAGTCTTTGAAATGTGCTTTCATGCAACTGTATCTGATTCCACATGTATTCTTGTAGAGCAGTCCCACAGAACACGATGCCTTGCGCATGGCCATCGCACGATACTCTTTGTTCTACCAGGTGTGGGTCGTACGGCAGTCACTTCTGAGATGACCCCTGCCTGTCATTTTATTCACCAGGGAAATACTGGAGCCAAATTTTCAATTTAAAACTTAGGGGGAGGGACCAGCGCTGTGGCAGAGCAGGTAAAGCGGCCTCCTGCGGCACCGGCATCCCATATGGGCACTGGTTCAAGTCCCAGCTGCTCCACTTCTGATCCAGCTCTCTGCTGTGGCCTGGGAAAGCAGTAGAGGATGACCCAAGTGCTTGGGCCCCTGCACCCACGTGGGAGACCTGGAAGACGCTCCAACCGTTGCGGCCATCTGGGGAGTGAACCAGCAGATGGAAGACTTCTCTCTCTCTACCTCTGCCTCTCTAATTCTGCCTTTCAAATAAATAAATAAATCTTTAAAGAAAACTTAGGGGGAAATGGTCATTCCTCTGAAGGAGCAAACATCTTACCGTTTCAGAACCATGGACTTCCGAACTAAAAGTTACATATTTTGAAATGTTCGGGAAAGATGAAGTCTGAGGAAAATCGAAAGCAGTGCCTTGGGCACAGGGAGCCATCGCATGAGGCTGGAACGCAGTCATTGGGAGACCCTGACGGCAGTCACGAGGGCGACCGCTGCAGAAGCAGCTCATTGAGCGTGGGCTCTGCGGAGGGCAAAGCCAGGTGCTCTCCTTACGCACGTGGTTCTCAGCCGGGGGCGACTTCTCCCCCAAGGGAGGGGTAGGTGACGACGTCTACAGACGCTTTGGGTCCCACAACTTGGCAGGGGGAGCGGGGCTGCGAGTGAGCACAGGCCAGCGACGCTGCAATGAACAGGGCAGGCTCCAGTACAGAGATTGCCCATCCCAGAACATTAGCCTGCAAGGGGGGACCTCTGGGGAGTCTGATGTCATTCAGCCCCCAGCACAAGCTCACCGACAACACCAACGTCGGGTGGGCATTAATAGACCCCAACTACAGATGAGAAGATTGAGTCTCAGGGACAAGAGATAACGCACCCACATTCCCACAGCTGGTCTGAAAATCAGAGCGCTTATTCTGGAGCACCCAACAAAAGATCAGCCAGCTAGCACAGCAGAAGCCTGGGAGAGGACTGTAGAGGGATCGCATGAAGGCTTTGGTGGGCGATCGCATGCTGAGGCGACGCTGTAGCTTCCGCGGCTCTGTGTGTTTCTGGGTGCTGACCGTGAGCACATCCCAGTGTCAAGGTGACCATGCTCCTGGACAACCTGCGGACCCAAGTTTGCCTCTCCTTGGGCTTTTTTCTCTGCTTTGTCATCCATAATTGGATAACTTTTCTCCAATTTTCTCCTTGCAACAGCAAAGATAAGGTTTCTGTTTAATCATCCTCCTCTAAGCACTTGCAATCAGGCAGGATATTGCTGCCTTTAAAATAAGACAATGACATTTAATGGCTTTCATTTCTTCCCATACAAAAGATTAATTTATATGCTGGAGTCATCGTTTCACTGGAAACCCCGGCCTATTCTTTCTGAAATGCTGCGATATGATTAACAACTCAATCCCTCCCTTATATTTTTAATTTCGTGGCTTCTCTGTGTATATTTACCTCCACAGTCTAATTTAGCCTTTGCTTTAGCATTAGGATAAAATTAGCGAGCGGAGCAGAGGAGTGAGGCCGCGTGCTGCCAGCAGTACCGCAGGAACACACCTGCCCCTTGGCCGGGAGCTGCTGACGCGAGAGCAAGACCACCACGGCCAAGGACTGGAGCACTTGGGGCGGCCCTCGGAGTGCTCAGCCCAGCGAGTCGCCCACTTAGCCCACAGTCCCACCTGCACACCCAGCCTCCCACCTTTCCCTCCTTCCACACACCTCAGCTCTGCTCCGCTAGGCAGCTCCTTATTCCCCAGCGACCCAATGTACACAGACATTCACCCATTCCTTTTCCAGACTCACTCCCTCCTGGCCTCCCAATAACTCGCTCACCTCCTGACAGCCTGCCCAGTGTTCAGGTGGTGGGACCAGTTTCCTAAGAGAAAAGGTGTCCTTTTGGACGATGGTTGCACAGTCCCTATTGGCTGTAGACTCATGGGTGATTGATCCATTGTGACGACTTCTTGGTGCCCCCAAAGCTGTGCCCAGAGAAACCAGGAAGTCCCCTTGCAGAGCAAGCAGACGCTGCCAACAACAAGAAGCCGCAGCTGAATCTGTTTTGCCCAAGAAGAGAGACGGACGCCTGTTGGCACAGAGAGCTCTCAGCGACCTGTGTGCATTTCCCCAGTGCACCATAACCTTGACTGCAGGCAGAGGCGGGGTCCTGTCTCTCCTGATGACCCACACGCCTTCCCACTGTCTGCCCCTGTGTTAACCTGACCCTGACTTTCAACCCCACGCCCCCACCAAAGTGCCTATGGTGCAGAGGCTCAGGACAGGCCGAGCTGTAGGCACCCTGGAGGTCATCAGTTGTAGTTCTTAACCATTTGGGGTTCCAATCACCTTGAAGAATTCAATAAAAAATTTTTTTAAAAAGCTCTGCACTGATAACTCCACGTGGTAATAAGGATGTGGAGCAGCAGGAACTCCAGTGCGTTGCTGGTGGGAATACAAGATGATGCGGCCCCTTTGGAAGAGTGTCTCGGTTTCTTACAAAACTAAACATGCTGCCGGCGCCGCGGCTCACTAGGCTAATCCTCCACCTGCGGCACTGGCACACCAGGTTCTAGTCCCAGTCAGGGTGCCGGATTCTGTCCCGGTTGCCCCTCTTCCAGGCCAGCCCTCTGCTGTGGCCAGGGAGTGCAATGGAGGATGGCCCAAGTGCTTGGGCCCTGCACCCCATGGGAGACCAGGAGAAGCACCTGGCTCCTGCCATCAGATCAGCGCGGTGCACCGGCCACAGCGTGCCAGCTACAGCGGCCATTGGAGGGTGAACCAACGGAAAAGCAAGACCTTTCTCTCTGTCTCTCTCTCTCTCACTGTCCACTCTGCCTGTCAAAAAAAAAAAAAAAACTAAACATGCTCACCATATGATCCAGCAACCACACCCCTTGATATTGGCACAGATGAGATAAAAGCTCACTCATGCACCCACCCACGAAAACCTGCACGTGGATGTTCACACAGCTTTACTCGCCTTTCATTCCTGAGTCCAAACCCGTGAACGCCCGGTACCAGCCCCGAGCCCTAGTGTGAAGCGTGGACTTTGCTCAGCAGTGATGTGCCTGCGCAAGTTGGTCCATCAGAAGGCACCGCCGCTCCGATGAGGCACAATGCGGGGGGCGGGGCACGCAGGGAAGATGCGGTAAGTCTGCACCTTCCGCCCAATTTTGCTATAAATCTGAGACTGCTCTGAGAAATAAAGTCTAGAACAACCGAGTCTAGTCTTCTCCCCAGAAAATGCACACACACACACACACACACGTCGTGACCCACAGATCTCTGAACCCCGTGGGACTGAGAACCTACAGCCCAGTGCAAGAGAGGTTCAGAAAACCATCACAAGCAGTCCCCGCAGCAAGGGACAGAGACAGCGAGCGTTGAGACCTGTGTCTCTTGGGCAGGTTCCCTGTGCTCCACGGACCCCCATGGGGTCTCTAATACCCCCATACCCCTTACACAGAATCATACGTGAGCTCACTCAATAAGCTTTTCCAATGAAGAATAACATGTACAAAATAACATACATGAAGAATAACATGCATACATACACAGGTCAATAAATATTCACCAAGCAAGCACACCAACCAAATGAACGCACAGAGCACTGGGGCACCCAAATGTTTCCCAAACGCCCTCCTTTCAGCCTCCCACCTCCCACCCACGTGGAAGATAATCATCGTGATCCAGCAGCACATGCCCCTGTGTGTCTGGGGAGTGCGTTAGGAAGTTTCACCCATGAAGCTGTACACAGCTGTCGTGTTCTCCTTCTCGTTGCTGTACAGTGCTCCGTAAGCCACAGCTTCATTATCTATTCTGTGGTGGGCAAATACTTGAGTTATTCCAGTTTGGGACTTCACCAATGGTATGCTATGCTGTGTCTTTCATTGGAGAAATGAAATTTCTTTTTTATTATAATTATACACTTGGTTATAAGGTATATGTTATGTCAAATTTAGCATATGGTACCAAACTGCATTCCAAGATAGGCTTAAGAGTTTACATTCTCTCGGGAGCCGGCGGTGTGGCGTAGCGGGTAAAGCCTCTGCTTGCAGTGCCAGCATCCCAGTTTGAGTCCCGGCTGCTCCACTTCCACTCCAGCTCTCTGCTGTGGCCTGGGAAAGCAGTAGAAGATGGCCCAAGTGCTTGGGCCCCTGCACCAGCATGGGAGACCTGGAGGAAGCTCCTGGCTAATGACTTCGGTTTGTCGAAGCTCTGGCCATTGCAGCCGATTGGAGAGTGAACCAGCAGATGGAAGACCTCTCTCTCTGCTTCTCCTTCTCTCTCTGTGTAATTCTGACTTCCAAATAAATAAATAAATCTTAGAGAGAGAGAGAGAGAGAGAGTTTACACTCTTACCAACAACGAATAAAAGTTTTAATTGTTTTGCATTCCCCCTAATGCATGGTCATGCCAACTTTTTCATTTTAGCCATTTAGATATAATTTAACTGTGACTTTAATATGCACTTTCTGATGACTATTGAGGCTAAGCACCTTTTCAGGTATTTATTGGTAATTTCCATATGCTCTTTTTTATTTATTTGAGAGGCAAAGCTACAGAAAGAGAAAGAGAAACACACACAGAGGTCTTCCATCCACTGGTTCACCCCCCAAATGGCCAGCAACAACCAGAGCTGCACCAAACTGAAGCCAGGAGCCAGGAGCTTCTTCCAGGCCTCCCACATGGGTGCAGAGGGCCAAGGACTTGGGCCATCTTCTACTGCTTTCCCAGGCCATAGCAGAGAGCTGGGTAGGAAGAAGAGCAGCCGGTATATGAATCAGTGCCGGGAAGAAGCTCCTGGCTTCTGGCTTCAGACCAGCTCAGCTCCGGTGGTTGGGGCCATCTGGGGAGTGAACCAGCAGATGGAAGATCTCTCTCTCTCTCTGTCTCTCTCTCCCTCTATCTGTAACTGTCTCTCAAATGAATAAAATAAATCTTTTAAAGAAATTATCCCTAAGTCATGGAATTAGTCTCTAGTTGTTTTCTGGAAGCTTCAGTGACTCCTGAACCACATTGAAACAGACGCTGCGTGTGGGTCTGCTTCCTGGTTATTGTACGAGGAAGGAGCCACGTTTCCTTCCCTGTCCATAGTGTGTACAGCTGGCTTGGTGCCACGTCCTAGAAAGGCTGTTCTGTCTCCAGTGCACTACACCGCCACTCGTCTCCACCATAAATCAGCCAACACTGCATGTGTGAGTCTGTTTGTGGACTTCATTCTCTTCTGATGGAATAGTCTTTGCACCAACACCACGCTCTCCTGACTGCTTTATTTCTACTATAATGCTTGCTATCTAATGGTGTAAATTCTCTGACTTTGTTCTTCCTCAAGATTATTTTAGTAAATTTTTGCTCTTTGCCTATCTCTGTAAATGTAAGAATTAGGTTTGCAATTTCTACAAAACTCCTCTTGGAATTTGGATTGGGATTGCACTAACTGTATAGATTGAGAGAGATTTGATATATTTACAGTATTGAATTTTTAATCCATGAACATGGTATATCTTTCCATTATTATGTCTTAATTCTTCCCAATAGCAATTTGTTGTTTTCAGAAGACTGACACATTTTTTCATTGGCTTAATTCCTAAATATCTAACATGGGTCTGAGAAGGGAAGTGTCTGTTTTGTTTTGCTTTGTTTTCTTTTTATTGTTCTTGGTTCTATGAGAAATAATTTATTTTACTTTGTGATTTTGTTGTTGCCATTACTATAAATAACTGCAATTTATTTTTATATATAGACCTTGATAAATCAATTTGTCAGTCCTAATAACTCATAGATTATCCTGGTTTTTCTACATACACATCTCATTTATGAATAAGGACATTTTCCATGACTCATTGAAAATATCCTAGGAGCCAGTGTTGTGGCATAACAGGTCAAACTGCCACCTGCAGTGCCAGCATCCCAACTACTCCTCTTCAGATCCAGCTCCCAGCTAATGCACCTGGGAATGCAGCAGAAGATGGCCCAAATCTTGGGCCCCTGTACCCACATTAGAGACCTGGAAGAAGCTCCTGGCTCCTGGCTCCAGCTTGGCCCACCCCTGGTCATTGCAGTCATTTGGGGAGCAAACCAGTGGATGGAAGACCTTTCTCTCTCTCTCTCTCTCTGTAACTCTCTTTCAAATAAGTAAAATACATCTTTTTATAAAAGAAAGAAAGAAATATCCTTTCCTCCAAGAATGCGATCTTTCCCTTCCCAATCCATCCCATACGCATCTTTCTTTAAAAAGATTATTTATTTGTTTGTTCATTTGTTTGAAAGGCAGAGCAACAGAGAGAGACTGATTTTCCATCTGCTGACTCACTCTCCAAATGGCAGCAGCAAGCAGGTCAGGCCAGACAAGAGCCAGGAGCCAGGAACTCCATCCGGATCTCTCACATGGGCGCAGGGTCCAAGGACTTGACCATCTACTGCTGCCTTTCCAGGAGCACAAGCAGGAAGCTGGATTGGAAGCAGAGCAGCTGGGACTCCAACCTGCACTCTGATACGAGACGCTGGTGTCACAGGCAGCAGCTTACCCTGCTGCCCCACACCCACCTTCAAGACCTGGTGTTTCTGCCCCGTGTCAGAAAGCGTAGCCTCCAGGGCATCGTTGTCCCTTTAGATCCACGAGGCGAGTTGAACTTGAATATCACTGTAATAGTCAGGAATCGTGTACATGGCAGAAACCCAAACCAAGCTGTGACCCAGAAGACAACTCATTGTCACTGTGTGGTCCAAGGGAGGCAGCGCCAGCCTTGCACCAACCACGAGCCCCGGAGGTGGGGGGAACAGTATTCCCCTGAGAAACCTAGGGAGTTACCCTCCGAAGACAGTGCTGGCTGCCTCTGAGAGGGCGCCAACCACATTGTCTCACCCCAGTGGCAGCCCCAGGGGAATCCCTGGGTGCCTTATGCCCGCTGACCCCACTGTTCTCCCACAAATTGAAAGAGCAGCTTTGAGCCAACCTGGGGCTTACTTCCTTGCGCTCATACCCTATGGAATCCCATTCATGAGAAATCTGATGCTCTGTAAGCTGCTGACGGGTAGAGCTTCTGGAACATTCTGTGACCATGATCCTGTTCTCAGTGCAACTGCAGCCAGATCTCTGCAACAGCCGCTTCTTCCACCAAGCTCCCAGACCCAAGACTCTATCGCCCAGAATCACCTCCAACAGAGACCCTCGGCTTCAGTCCTCCTGGTGAGGACGCCTTGGTTTGGGAAGGAGCCAGCAGTGTCTTCCCTGTGGAGCCATGGATCTCTGTTCCCTGTGTTTTTCTTGGTCTCTGTTCCCAAGGGAGGAGCTGGTGCCAGCACTTACTTAGGGGATGGGGGCTCGGTTCCTGTCCACCCCGCTCCCCGCGGCCCCGCCTCTCCCGCAGGTGGCTGCTCTCTTCCGGGGGGCACCCTCGAGAGTGAGGCTGCCCAAGACAGCACACCACAAGCCCTGCTGAGCTGAGCCGCGCTGCAGGAAGTGCAGCACATCTGTCTTAATGCAATTTGCTTCTCTTACCAAGGAAAATGCTATTTTTAAGAGGAATAAATGGTAATGTCAGTGTGCATAACCTTTGATATAGTATCCCCATTTCCAAGAATTTATCTTAAGGAAATTACCATAGACACCCACAAAGATGCGTGTAGGAGGATGTTCATTGAAGCATTATCCTTAATAGTTTTTTTTTAAGGACTAAATTTTCATCAGCAGCAAAAAGATTGCAGAAATGATGGACTCAGCTGAGTGATAGAATCTTTGGCAGCCATTAAAAATCATTTGCTCAAAGGCTCGCTAACTTGCAAAAGTGTTCAGTATCGCACAGTAAGGGGAGGAGAGGGCAGAAAGTAGTATTTCCAGTTTACTCTTTTCTTAAAGATTTATTTACTTACTTGAGAGGCAGAGTTACAGAGAGAGGGAGAGACAGAGAGAAAGGTCTTCTATCTGCTGTTCCCTCCCCAGATGCCGCAATGGCCAGAGCTGGGCTGATCCACAGCCAGAAGCCAAGAGCTTCTTCTGGGTCTCCCACATGGGTGCAGGGGCCCAAGCACTTAAGCCATCTTCCACTGCTCTCCCAGGCCATCAGCAGGGAGCTGGATTGGAAGTGGAGCAGCCAGGACTGAAACTGGCACCTATATGGGATGCCGGCACTGCAGGCAGGTGCTTAACCTACTACACCATAGCACCGGCCCCTCTAACCCACTTTTTAAAAAAAGACTCATCTGGGGCCAGCGTTGTGGCACACTGGGCTGCTGCTGCCTATGACACTGACATCCTGTATGGGCACCAGTTCCATTCCCAGCTGTTCTACTTCCAGTCCAGCTCCCTGCTCATGTACCTGGGAAAGCAACAGAAGAAGGCACAAGTGCTTGGGCCCCTGCACCCACGTGGGAGACCCAGACAGAGTTCCAGACTCCTGGCCTTGGCCTGGCCCAGCCCTGTGGTTACAGCCACCTGGAGAGTGAAAACAGTGGATGGAAAGCTGATCTCGCTCGCTCGGTCGCTCTCCCTCCCACCCCATAACTCTGCCTTTCAAATAAATAAATAAATCTTTAAAAAATACAGAAAGATTCATCTTTAGGTTTGAACACACATAGAAGCAGGTCTGAAAAATGTATGCACCAAAATGCACGGTGTGGCCATTGTGAACAGGCAGCGTCTCAGTCCCTTCTCAGTGAGACGGGGAAACATCCACACCCATCCCGAATGGCTGGTGCCGGTCACAAACACAACGTCTGTTTTAAAGAAATCTGCTTTGTTTCATTGAATTCCAAGGGCAATTGTGTTTGTTCAAGCTAAGTATTAACCTGAATATGGCTTTATTGGTGGCAAAAAAAAAAAAGAATTTTTTTAAGATGTATTTGGGGCCAGCGCTATGGCATAGTGGGCTAAGCCTTCACCTGCAGTACCAACCTTCCATATGGGTGCCGGTTCAAGTCCCGGCTGCTCCACTTCCAATCCAGCTCTCTGCTACGGCCTGGGAAAGCAGTGGAAGATGGCCCAAGTGCTTGGACCCTGCACCCACTTGGGAGACCTTGAAGAAGTTCCTGGTTCCTGGCTCCGGATTGGCTCAGCTCCAGCCATCGCGGCCATTTGGGAAGTGAACAAGCAGTTGGAAGACCTGCCTCTCCCTCTTTCTGTCTGTAACTCGACCCTCAAATAAATAAACAAAATATTTATTTAAAAAAGAAATTTATTTATTTGAAATAAATAAATGTAGAGAGAGACAGAGAGAGAGAGAGAGAGAGAGAGAGAGAGAGATCTCCCATCCACTGCACTCCCAAATGGCCGCAACAAACAGAGCTGGGCCAGGTCGAAGCCAGGAGCCAGGAGCTTCCTCTGGGTCTCCTACATGGGTGCAGGAACCCAAGCACCTGAATCACCTTCCTCTGCCTTCCCAGGTCCTTAGCAGGGAGCTGGATTGGAAGTGGAGCCAGTCTGGAGCCAGCGTCTGTATGGGATGCCAGCACTCAGACTGTAGCTTTAACCCACTGTGCCACAGGGCCGGCCCCAATCAATAAATCCTATAGTGTTAGGCAGAGACCAACTTTCAAAACCAGAAGCAGGCTTTTGAGGCCCAGAGGCCCAGGCTGGGCGTGAGAACCAGAGGCCAGGCCCCCACAAGGGCTGGCGTTCCAGAGGGCTCACCTGAGGGGACACTCCCCCAGAGCAGCTCCTCCAAGCTCGGAAGTGCTGCTCCGTGGTCTGTGTCACCGTGCATGTCCAAAGGATAAGGCACGTGACGAAGACGAGGCCCTTTCCAGCCCCCAGAGTGACGCAGAGTGAGCGAAAGCTTGAGCAGGAGCCAAAGCGGCCAAGGCGGAGGGAGGCGTCCTCAGCTCCGGTGGCGGGAGTCTGCAGGCGGCGGTAGGCGCGGCAGGAATGGGTGGCTCACGTAAGTCTGTGATTCCCCAGCTCCGCTCCCTTTAGTGTTTGTTTTCCTGCTTCTCACTACATCTTAAATTTGAGCATTATTTTAAGCAAAGTTGTGTGCTAATTTACTTTACCAAACACACACACACATACACACACAGGGCCGTGGCGAGAGCTGATGTGATACATGGTAACTGCCCGGCTATTGGCCCCAAAGGTGGTAATTTGTGTTTTGAAATTCCTTAATTATGTATGTACACAGTGACTCTAACAGCCCCCGTGGAGGCACTGGGCCCTGCCTGGGTCCCTAAACACTGTCACAAAAACAGGAATAAAAACTTGTAAAGCAAGAGTTTAAAGTCAGCAAAGGGGATAAGTCGTATTCAAAAATCCGTAATGTAGGAAATAAGACATTCTAATCACCGCATCTATAATTACACAGCAGAATAAATCACTAAAAAAAATTAAGTGTCTTCGATATGATAAAGAAGAATAATTAACTTGTAACTCAAAGCTGCCGTTCCTGATGTGGCCGTCTCAGGCTAACCCTTGGGAAGTGTCAGGACGGCACAGGAAATCAACTTTCAAAGCGCAAGGAAGCTGCCGCCGGCTTCGCCAGGGGTTCGTGTCTTATTGTTTTACACAGCAAGACAAATAAATGAGCCGCTAAAATGACTGTGCATATGACAGTGCCTCTGTGTAAACACACAAACTTTACACATAAAAAAGCAATTCTGTTTTACATCGCACACTCTTGATTAATAAGTAGCATGTGTGTCTCTTGACATGCACCAGGCGGCTTCACGTAGAGCTCTGGGCTCTGCTGTGAGGGGCTCACAACAGCCCCCCAGGCCCCGCTGGGCACCCAGCACCACCCTCACTCTGCAGAAGAGGAAGCCGGAGAGAGCGCGGGTGGTGGAGCTGGCCGTCAGGGCCACGGCCAGAAGTGACGAAGCTAAGACGGCAACCCAGTGCTCTGGGCCGTTGCCCTGAAGTGCAAGGGTCTGCCATGGAAAGAGCGGGGAGGAAGCCTCGCCAGTGGCCACCTGCTGCCCACCACCCTTCCTCGCCATGCTGCGCCCTGTGGCTTCCGGTTCATGGGGAATGGACCTCCTACCCTCTGCCCTGATTGTCTCCAGGAGGCCTGGCAACCCGGGCTGGGACATCTGGGAGCAGCCAACAGGGGACCTGGACTCCAAGGATGCACTTCACAACAGGTGAAGTGACCACAACCAGCTACCACTCACACCCATGAGGACAGCTGTTATAAAAAAAAAAAAAAAAAAAAAAAGGCAACAACAACAAAACAAAAAGAAACAGAAAACAGCAAGTGCTGGCAACCATGTGGAGAAATCGGAACACTGTGCCCGGCTGGCAGGAACGGAAACCCGTGCAGCCACCATGGAAAACAGGACGGTGCTTCCTCAAAGTATCAGGCGTGAGATCCAGCCGCGCCACTTCTGGTGTAGCCCCAGGAAAACAGACAGCAGGGACTCTGCAGGCAGCCACGGACCCACGTTCACAGCAGCCGAAGCGTCGGTGGTGGACGGCGGACACAGCAGGGCCCATTCTGCCTTTAACGGGAAGGAGGCTGACCCGGAGTGCACCATGGGCAAACCCTGAGGGCGTCAGGCTAGCGGGACAAGCCGGGTGCACGGGCACAAAGACTGTGTGACGTCACCTACGTGGGGCTCCCGGAGCGGCAGAGTCACAGAGACAGAGGGTAGCACGGCGGTCACCAGGAGCTGGGGGCAGGGACATGGGGAGTTGGTGTCCCGTGGGTTCAGGGTTTCTGTTTTGCAAGCGAGGTCAGCGGTAGTGATGGCTGCCCAAACCCATGAGTAAACTGACTACCACTTAGCTGTACAATACAAACTGTAAAAATGGTACATTTGGGGGCTGGTGCTGTGGTGCAGTGGGTTAACGCCCTGGCCTGAAGCGCCAGCATCCCATATGGACGCCGATTCGAAACCCGGCTGTTCCACTTCTGATCCAGCTCTCTGCTGTGGCCTGGGAAAGCAGTAGAAGATGGCCCAAGTGCTTGGGCCCCTGCACCCGCGTGGGAGACCTGGAAGAAGCTCCTGGCTCCTGGCTTTGGATCAGCGCACTCTGGTGGTTGCGGACAATTGGGGAGTGAACCATCAGATGGATGACACCTCTCTCTCTCTCTCTCTCTCTCTCTCTGCCTTTTCTCTCTCTGTGTAACTCTGACTTTCAAATAAATAAATAAAATCTTAAAGAAGACAGGATTTCTTTTTAAAAATGGTACATTTTGTCATGTAGATCCTATCACAATAAAATTTAAAAAATAAAAATAAAAAGACTCGGCCGGCGCCGTGGCTCACTAGGCTAATCCTCCGCCTTGCGGCACTGGCACACCGGGTTCTAGTCCCGGTCGGGGCGCCGGATTCTGTCCCGGTTGCCCCTCTTCCAGGCTCTCTGCTTCCACAGCTCTCTGCTGTGGCCAGGGAGTACAGTGGAGGATGGCCCAAGTCCTTGGGCCCTGCACCCCATGGGAGACCAGGAGAAGCACCTGGCTCCTGCCATCAGATCAGCGCAGTGCGCTGGCCACAGCACGCCAGCCGCGACGGCCATTAGAGGGTGAACCAACGACAAAGGAAGACCTTTCTCTCTGTCTCTCTCTCTCTCACTCTCCACTCTGCCTGTCAAAAAAATTAAAATTAAAAAAATAAATAAATAAAAAGACGGGGGCCAGCCTTGTGGCACAGCAAGCTAAGGCGTCGCCTGCAATGCCGACCTGCCACAGCCCAGCACCAGCTGAAGCCCCGGCTGCTCCACTTCCACTCCAGCTCCCTGCTAACGTGCCTGTGAAGACAGTGGTGGATGGTTCAAGTACTCGAGCCTCTGCCACCCCTGTAGGAGAGCTGGATGGAGCTCTGGGCTTGTGGTTTCAGCCTGGCCCAGCCCCAACTCTCGCGGCCATTTGGGAAGTGAACCAAGAATAGAAAATCTCCCTCTGGGGCTGACGGTGTGGCGTAAACAGGTAAGGCCACCACTTGCAGTGCCAACATCGCATACGGGCGCTGGTTCAAGACCTGGCTGCTCCACTTCCAATCCAACTCTCTACTGTGGCCTGGGAAAGCAGTAGAAGATGGCCCAAGTCCTTGGGCCCCTGCACCCATGTAGGAGACCTGGAAAAAGTGCCTGGCTCCTGGCTTCAGATCAGCGCAGCTCTGGCCGTTGCAGCCAGTTGAGGAGTGAACCAGTGGATGGAAGATCTCTCTCTCTCTCTCTCTGCCTCTCCTTCTCTCTGTGTAACTCTGACTTTCGAATAAAATAAATAAACATTTTAAAAAAGAAAGTCTCTCTCTCTCTGTCCCTCGATTAAATAAATATATTTTAAAAATAAATAAGACTATACTAGGACTGGTGCTGTGGTATCCTAGGTAAAGCCGCCACCTGTGGCATCAGCATCCCATATGAGCACCAGTTCAAGTCCCAGCTGCTCCACTTCTGATCCAGCTGCCTGCTAATGCACCTGGAAAGCAGAGAAGGAGGCCCAAGTGCTTGGGTTTGCAGCCACGTGGGGGACCCAGAAGAAGCTCCTGGCTCCTGATGGGCCTGGCTCCAGGCTATTTGGGGAGTGAACCAGCAGTTGGAAGCTCTCTCTCTCTCTCTCTCTCTGTACCTCTGCCTTTCAAATCAATAAATAAATCTTTTTAAAAAAAGAAAAGACTGCACTACTGCTTGTAAATACTGGAAATGTTGCCCTGAGTCAAGTCCAGACCCAGGCTCTGAAGCTCCTGTGAACGTGGACGAGACCACCAGGCTGGGAGGCCCGCAGACTCTGGGCGGGGGGCTCTCTGGGGGTGCCGTGGGGGATGGGCCCTGTAGGAGGTGAGGACACGGCCCCGGAGGAACCTGACAGTGATGAAGCTGTCACGGCGGTCTCAGGAGCTGTGCAGACGTCTGCTTCAGCCACACAGTGTTCTCTGTGCCTCCCACCCCAGGAGGGGTGCAGCTGCCCCTGGGAGCAGGGACGACCTTGCAGCTCCTGGAGGGGGAGGCCATTTTCCTGTCTCTGTGTGCGCGTCACAGCGCCACCTCTCTGTGCTGCCACTGTGTCACGTTCCTGTGCATGGGGCCTCACTGCCCGTAGTGACCTGGAGAGAGAAAGAAGGCAGCCATTTCCCAAAGCCCATGTGTGTTGGTGGCGGCACAGCAGGTCAGAGCCTGCCCCAGGCAGGTGAGCCTCCTGCCCCCGCCAGAGCAGGACGGCTACGGCCCACAGGTGCTCATGGCCAACCCTTCCATGCTGGTGAGTCACTCGGTCCTGCAGGAGTTAATGCCTTTCGCCTCCATTTTACACAAAAGGAAACTGGCTCCCAGCCAGGGAGTCCAGCGCCTGAGGGTGCTGATCTAACCACTGAACTCTCCTGCCAAAAAAAAATACTGGCCACTTGACATAGGTAGCTCCTCCTCCACCACGGCTACGCCAGCTCTGGGACCTTGGCCAAGGACTCGGTGCCCTTGTCTGTGAAATGGGGATAAAACAGCCCAGAAAGGCTGTGTCCAGCAGTGTTGGTAGTCATGGCCTCCCACCGCACCCCCCGCCAGCCCAGCGGAGCCTGGAACTGACGGGCCCTCATGGGTCCTGCAGGGTAAGAAGGCTACATCTGTACCCCAAGCCTTGGGCAAAGAGGGCAAGTGGGAGTAGGGTGGGCAGAGTCAGAAGCCAGAGAAGAGAGACCAAGGAGGCAGAAAGAACAGTGAACATGAGGTCTGAGGACCTGGGTCTGCCTTCTTTGGGGCTCTCAGAGGTCAAGACCAAGGTCACGCCCGAGTCTCTGTCTCAGCAAGACCCACCCCAGCTGACGCCAGAGTGGACTCCTCCCAGCAGCCGGCATGTGCTGCCCTCTGCCTCCCTTCCACATGGCCGGTGCACGCGGCTGGCCCGGCTGGCCCCGCTCGCCAAGCTCCGGCGGCCTGGCCTGCGTCTGGCCCAAGCCCTGAGAGACGGAGGTGCCCATCCGAGCGGCCCTCCGGGCTCCCTTCCTCTGCTGCGAGTCCCGGCAGCGGGCGGCGGAGGAGGGAGCTGACAGGAGCCGTCGATCACTTGCGTGGGAAGAGGACGAGCTTCCCTGGGAAATCGGGGCCCGGCTGCCGGCAGGCTGGACCATCAGAACCCCAGCTGCCTAATGATGCAATAAAGGCCCTGGCCCCCCCACTCCTCGCCGCCCTGCTCTCACACGTACAATTATTGCAAAAATCAAAGCGGGAAATGTTGCCTTGAGATATGATTTCCATACTGGTATGGATTTTATTATACAAGCAGTACAATACGCTCCATTATCATTTTGATTATATGTGCCTTTCATTTGCACTATTGGACCATTATCTGCACTGCATTCATTACATTCTAAGAAACTGGAACTCTCTCCTTAAGATGAATTGTAAAAAAGGATTTCTATTTTTTGCAGATTGATATTTCAGGAGAGAACATTAAACAGCAAACATTATTTGTAAAGTTTTTTTTTAAAAACGTAAACTCTTAAAAGAAGGAAATAACCCTGATATTTCTAACAGACAGAAAAGCCCCAGGCTATATGCAATAAATGATTGCAATTTAGAATGTGTGTACTATTAGGGACTCCTGATTAAATTGTAAGTTCCTTGAGAGAGAAGAAGTCAAACAGATGAGGCTGGGGTTCAGCCCGCCGGCTGGGAGTGAGATCTCGGGCTTGGAGAACGGAGAGAGTGGCTTCCACCATGGCCTCCGGAGGCGGCCAGCACGGAAGGGGCGGGGGACAGGGACGGGTACCAGGAGTCTGGGCACACTGAGGCCGCCGGGCCCACAGCTCCCTCGGCTCAAGCAGAAGGCGGCATCCCTGGCAGTGACTCCAGGCCGGCAGCAGAGTGAGCGAGGGAAACAGCACAGGGGCCGGGGCTCACCCTCCGCCCAACTCTGCCGAAAAGCACAGACTCGGCCTGGGGGCCTCCTGGGGCCCTGGGCAGACCCCTGCTCCCGTCTGGCTCTGCTGGGGCCTGGGGGCAAAGTTCCCATCAGCCCAGCTGTCTTGAGACAACTGGTGCAGGCTACCTTAGGAAGGTAAAGGGTCTGTTTGGGCCCTGGTTCTGGAGGCTGAACATCCA
Organism: Oryctolagus cuniculus; assembly: GCF_051225735.1. Taxonomy (NCBI): domain Eukaryota; kingdom Metazoa; phylum Chordata; class Mammalia; order Lagomorpha; family Leporidae; genus Oryctolagus; species Oryctolagus cuniculus. The sequence goes on from NC_142881.1 coordinate 6,294,581, forward strand.
CGCTCAGGCAGCCCCGTACCAAGCGCGATGGGGTCAGGGCAGAAGCAGCAGGCCAGGTCCTCACAATCCCTTCCCAGAACATCCCCAGGCTGACCTAGACCCTCCCACCAGGCCCCACCTCTTAAAGGGCCACGGCTTCCCATCACTACCACGCTAAAGACCTTGCCTCCAACACAGGAAACCAGCAAGACAAACCCCGTCCAAACCATATCCCAGCTGCAGCAGTCACCCTCCGCCTCCCCGTGGGTAAAGCGAGACTTAGGCTCCCCGAGGTGGGTCACGTGTGTGCTAGGAAGGGCCCAGTAGCCTGCAGCTGCGAAAGAGCCTGGAGGAGGGTGGTGCAGCAGCCGACGCCAGCGAGCGATGCTCTACTGTGACGTCACGGCTCGCCCCAGCAGGCCTGGCCACGTGGCAGGCATCACTGCGTTTGGGGAACCCTCCCTGACACCCCAGCCGGAAGGGCCCGCCCACCCTCCACTCTCTCACGTGGCCTTTTTTTTTTTCAATCACTTTTCTGCCCTCCTATCAGAAGGTTTCAACCTTCAGCCACTGTGTCTTAGAAGCAGCCCATGAAATCCCAAGGGCTGGAACCAGCACTTTTTTTCAATAAAATAGACTAGGATAGAAAACACCAGAGTGCGTTGTGCAACGTGGAAGTGAGCAGTGTTTCATAAGTTCTTTCCAGAAAGTCCTCGAGTGTGCACTGGACCGCAATGCACCGTACACTTCTGCAGATGCAATCCTGATTAAGAAGCTGGGAGTGACCCCCTCGGAGCCTGAGACCCTTGCAGACAAAGCCCTGGCCCCAGCAGCTTCATCTCACACCTGTGGCACAGCCCCCGCCCCGATTCCAACAGGACTTCAACATGCGTTTGTTGAATGAATCTTCGTTATTCTCCATTATTCTACTGTTGCATCATTTGCAATGTGTACCCATTTGGGGTCACAGAAAGTGTGCGATTACTGCCTCTGAGCAAACCTCAGCTGATGGCAGGGGCCCGGTCTTCACCATCCGTTCCCGCGGAAGCAATCCGTGCCCTTTAGAAATAGCTCTTCCACGTGCACCACGGATCACCCAAATACTCCCGCCTCATTAGCTGCACGTCCCGGGGGATGCTGCACCTCCTCCCGCGCTCTCGGCGGCCCGCGCGGCCGTGGCAGGGTCTGGCTGCAGCTTAGAAGATCCCTTTATACACTGTTATATTGATTTTTAAAACATTTTTAGTCGGCACAATGAAAAGCTCACCCGGGGGTCTTCCTTCAACTTCAAAGCTGAAATCCATATCTTAACCTCTTGCTGCAGAGAACCTCCCTCGCCCCGAGAGACGCCGGGCTCTGTGGGGGGTGGGGTGGGGGGCCAGGGTTTGTTCGTGTGGTTCTCTAACCCCTTTTAGGATAAATACATTGATTTTTGAATAAACATTTTCATTTTCCCGTTCTCTCGGCTCTCCTAATTGCCTGACGTGGAGCCTCCTGGGAGGTGGTTCATGTTGATCCTTACCTTATTTAAGAAAAAAAAAAAAAAAAAACCTGAGAGTTATTTTTAGAGCTCCTAGCTCTTTATTTATGTGGTCCTGTGTCTCCGGTACAAGCTCATCAATTACTTTTATTTCCACTAAATGTGGAGCAGGATTTCAGTGTCGCTGGCAGGCTCCCACACCCTTTTATCTCTCCGCTCAGACCTTGGTGAGTGCTGGGAGGGAAGGTTCTGCACCTTCTCCTTTAGCCTCTCTCCTGACCGGCGCTCCCAGACCCTCAGCCAAGGCAGGGCCGGTGGGGGGGGGGGGTCTGATTGCCTTTGAGCCTTTTTTTTTTTTTTCTTTTTTGAAAAGCAGAGTGACAGAGACAGAGAGGCAGAGACAGACAGAGGTCTTCCATCCTCTGATTCACTCCTGAAATGGCCACAGTGGCCAGAGCTGGGCTGATCCAAAGCCAGCAGCCACGAGCCTATTCTGGGTCTCCCACATGGGTGCAGGGCCCCAAGCATTCGGGCATCTTCCACTGCTTTCCCAGGGAGCTGGCCCAGAAGGGAAGCCGGAACTGGAACCAGTGCTCCGATACGGGATGCCAACGGTTCGACCTGCTGCACCACACCACCAGCCCCAGCTTTGGGGCATTTGTGTGGCCTCTGCTCAGGGACTCGGGATGCGCCAAAGTCTTGTGGGTGGTCTTCAGCCTTACACCCTGCGCAAGCGGTGCTCTGGCTGCACCGTCCGTGTGCAGCACCACACCACCTACCCCATCCTTCTCCACCCTGCCCGCACCTGCACCACCAAACTGAGAACCAGAGACTGCAGACAGCCAGAGGCCACAGAAGGGTCATTCAGAAGAGGAAGCAACAGAGACAGGACCCCCGTCCTTGCCTGCGGATGCCAGGCCTGCAATGGAGACGCCATGGAGGAGACAGAGACCCCCCCAACTGGTGCAGCAAATGCACCAGGGGTGGTGACCACAGCGCCATGTGGCTTTCAGGAAGCCTTCCTGGCTGAGATGGTGAGCCAGGAGCTAGGGGTGAGGAAGGAGGGAGAAAGGCGGGGGTGTGGGATGGGGGTAGGGGTCCCAGAGGGTCACAGTGGGACAGTGACACCGGCAGAAGGGGGCGGGGCCCTGCAGATGACGGGAGTCCAGGTTTGGGATGACCCACTCAGAGAAGGTGGCTGTAGTCCAGGGAGGGAATGAGGCCACTCCAGCCAAGGACAGGACCGAGATGGGAGGGGCCCAGTTTAAGGGCAGGCAGGGGCCGAGGGGCCAAGGGGGCAGTAGGGAGGGTGGGGAGCAGAAAGCCCACAGGGGAGAACTTTGCAGAAGGCGGCGCTGGGTGTTGAACGCCACAGAGGCCAGGCGTGAGAAGGCCGAGGAAGGGCGGTGTTGGCTGCTGCAGTTGAGAGTTAAGAAGCAATCGGTGGTCGGCGGTCGGTGGCCTCTGCCTGGGCTGTGTGAGTGCGGCCTGGGAGCTGCCAGTGGCCCGAGGCTGACCTTGGCTGCCCCAGAGTCCCAGGTTGCAGTCCTCGTCCCTGGGGCCCAGCGGGTTAAGCCTTCAACACCGGCATCCCATGTGGGCACCAGTTCGAGTCCTGGCTGCTCTACTTCTGATCCAGCTCCCTGCTAAGGTGCCTGGGGAAACAGTGGAGGGAGGGTGGCCCAAGTCCTTGGGTCCCTGCTCCCACATGAGAGACCAGGACGGAGTACTGGCTCCTGGCTTCCGTTTGGCCCAGTCCCAGCAGTTGCAGGAATGAAACAATAATATCTAGAAGACACCTCTCTCTCTCTCTCTCTCTCTCTCTCTCTCTCTCTCCCCTCCACCTCCCTGTAACTGCCTTTCAAATAAATAAATCCTCATCCCCAAGGTGATGCTGCTGAGAGGTGTTTAGGGCGTGAGGGTGGTGAGCTCACCTCCTCTCTCTCCTATTTGTCACACGGGGACACAGCGAGCAGGTGCCATCTGTGAACCAGGAACGCAGGCACAGTAGCTGCCGACACCTTGGTCTTGAACTTCCAGCCTCCCTAACCATGAGTCATAAGTGTCTATGGCTTCAGGCTCCAGCCCTGGGAGTATGTGTTGCAGCGGCATGAACTGACAAGAGCACAAGCCAGCCGGTACAGGCCGGAGAGAAAACAGGAAGGCAGGAAGTGCAGGGGGCAGAGGGGCCAACTCCTCCCATAAGCTCGGCCACCAGCAGGAGGCAAATGGGGCTACCTCGATTGACAGGGGCCTTGGACCAGGAGGAGGCGTGGCCAGGAGTGGACAGGGAGTAGTAGCCAGTGAGGTGGGAGGATGGGAGTTTAGTTCTCCAGGAAGGAGGCTGAGGGCGGGAAAGTGGCCTTGGGTGAGGGTCCGGTGCGCAGATGTCCCAGGAGGTGCGGCTCATGCAGAGTGAGAGCTGTGAGGCTGGAGCGGGTCACAGGGGCCCAGACCTTGCTAGGGGCCTCGGGTGTGGGCCTCGGAACATGCAGAACCTGCTGAAGAGTTGAAGCTGCAAAGGGACACAGACATTCTTCTTTGCACGCTGCGAGAACCGGTGCTCCGATACGGGATGCCGGCGGCTCTGAGACCAGCCCTGGCGACCCCGCGCTGTAAAGGACCCGACGGCAGGTGTTTGAGGCGTCAGGATCAGAAGGCACATGGAGGACAGTACTTAGGGACATCCGTGGGTGCTTCAAATGGTTCAGCGGGAAATACAACTTTATTTTGGTGCAAAAAATATGTGGCCCAGGGCCAGTTGGCGCAGTGGGTTATGCCACTATCTTCAGTGCCGGCATCCCATATGGGCGCCAGTTTCAGTCCCAGCTGCTCCACTTCTGATCCAGCTTCCTGCCAATGGCCTGGGAAAGCAGCAGAAGATGGCCCAAGTGCTTGGGTCCCTGCACCCATGAGGGAGACCCAGATGTAGTCCCAGGTTCCTGGGTTCTGCCTGGCCAAGCCCAGCTATTGTGGCCATTTGGTGAGTAAACCAGCGGATGGAAGATCTCTCGCTCTGTGTCTGTTTCTATCTCTGTCTCTGTCTCTCTCTTTCTGTAATTTTCCCCATCAAACAAAACCAATCTGTAAAAAACAGAATTGCACGCTGGGGTAGGCGATGGGCTGCCTGATTGAGTAGAGCCGCTTTGAGGCGCTCAGAACTACTCGCTCTCCCGAGTAGTCTGCCCTGCCTGCTTGCTGCTGCTACTGTTGTATGGACAGAGTGAATTTTGTGGCTTAAAATGCCCCCTCTGCTTGCATTGGCCTCCAGGAAGCTCAGAGCCAAGTCTGCAGGGCAAATTTCACAGCCAGGTGAAAGCATGGCACCAGCAGACCTGAGCTACTTCTCCCCAAAGTCACACCGTGCTCTCCTGGCCATATCTGCCCTGCTGCCTGGACCTGCCTGTTCAATTTCTGCCTCTGTTTCATTGTCATCTCCGGTAGGCTGCCATGTGCCTGGAAGGGGTTCTGCTTTCCTGCCATGGCACATGTGGCTCAGAATTTTCCACGGCCACTGCGTGGGGCCACGGAGCAGAGCCGTCTGCCCCTGCCTGGGTCCCCACAAGCCTCCGGCTGTGTGTTCTGCAGTTGCTGCTCACACACTGGTGAGCGGAGAGGGGCAAAGCCAGAGCTGATCTCCAAGAAGTCAGATACAGGTTTCTCTTTCCCCCATCTCCAGGAAGATTGTCAAGTGAAACAATGTGGCTTTGAGCTTCTGACAGATGCTAATGAATTGTTGTTTACATTTTTGATTTACTGCCTAAACAAAGATAAGACATGCTCTTGAAAACACATTGAATGCACAATCCAAACACACCCATTAAATCTGTCACAATAAACATGACAGCTTTCTTCGAACCTAACAACTGGCATGCCTCATTTGCATATTAATGAGAAAACTGGGATCAGCCTGCACAAATTACTTATATCTCATGAAGGGCTGTTCCTGACGACAGTGAGGCACTTGGGTGTCAACACCTTTGCTGCCTGGGTCCTGAGTCCTGCTCTCTGCTCCATGGCCCCGGAGCTCCAGATTGATCACTTCTGCCCCCAAGAGGACCCCAATCCTCGCGGCCTGTCCACTCCTACTGGGACCTGGTCAGCTTTGCAGTTGTGCTAGCTTGATCACAGGTGGCATCATCGGTCACCCACCAGCTGTGAGGAGCATTCACGTGCACAATCACAGGGAGCCTCAGAACTGGGCGAAGGGACCCCCGCCATCCTCCCTCACCTGAGGCAGACATGGCTAGTCAATGCCAGAGCTCCTTCCAGCTGAGCCTAGAATCAAACTCTCAGGGCTCAACCCAAGGTTGCCACCATCCACAAGGGTCCAAACAGGGGCGGAAACCCAGCTGGGATCCACCTTGGAAAGGTGCGGTTGTTGCCCTTGGAAGAATGAGGGAAAGGGAAGTTGGGAAAGGTTGGGGGGCTGCTGGGGTTTCAGCAGGAAAGACGTCCAGACCGTCTAGCCACAGCCCAGGCCACGTCCTCAGCGTTCCAGGGCGCTTACACCTCCTACTCTGCACACAACCCCACCTGGACCAGCAACAGGATTGCTCCAACTGAAGGGGCCGGGGGTCCCCAGGAGAAGTGGCCCAGGCGCCCACACAGCAGCCTGGCCTTCTCCCCCACAGAGCCATGCTGAAGGCAGGCAGGGTGTTCCGCCCTCCAGGAGGCTCTCAAATCGACTTGGGTTGCAGCCTCACTCCAGGTGGCCTTGAGCGACCCCCTTCCTCCCTCTAGGCCCCACCTGTGGAAGGGAAGTGGCAGCTCCCACCGTCGGGAGCACGAAAGACCCAGAGCCTGCTCTGCAGATGTTGACCTTGAACAGGTGAGCAGCAGCCCCAACGGCTTCCGTAAATCATTTTCTCCAGCTGGCTCCGCCCAGCCACTTCTTCATTGCTAGGAACAAGAGAACAGCAGGTGCTTCAGTAAGTCCCAAAGATTCCCACACCTAAAAGGGAGCCCCCCACCTGCACACCTCCCACATCTTCTCCTGCTAGGGCCTGGCGCCTCCAGATCAAGGCAGACCTATTCATTCCACCGTGGTTTGTCCCCTTCCGAGGCTCCATCCTCACTTGCACTTTGCAGCCCACACATCCCAGGCCTTGGCCCCGGGGGGCCTTGAAAAGGTCAAGGGGGTGGTCTCGGATGCCAGGTGCCCAGAGCCTGTGGATAGGTGTCCCTCCCAGGTGTTCAGGCTGAGCGGGCCAAAGGTCATGGAACAGGACTGCTGCCACCCACCCCGCATGCCTATTCCAGATTATTCTATCACATCCTTTCACAAAAGAACAAAAGTTCTGCTCCAATTATGACGCAAATGAGCCCGTTTCCACTGCAGCAACCTGTCCCCGCGATGACCTCTCTGCCACCTCTGAGAGCGCCATGTGCCAGACTCCTCCTGGGTGCCACCTGTTGTCGCTGGAGGTTCCCCAAGTGACCCCAGGGTTCCTCCCATCCTGGTTTCCACCCCCCAGTGATGCCCTTCCCTTGAGTACACTCCTAACACCAGAATGTGGGACAGACGTTGAAACGGGGACACTGGGCTCTGTCTTGGGCGCTCCTGTGCCCTGAGGCGCCGCATGCAGAGGTGTGCAGGGTGGGGACCCAGAGGCCTGGAGCCGGGAGCCAGCATGGACTTGGGGCCTCCCTGCCGGGACAGTGAGCCAGGATCCTCCCTCGGTCGTGCCTTCAGGTGGAGCCGCTGTCCTGGCGGAGCCCTGGAGGCTGAGGCCCGGCCACTCCCGGACTCCTGATGCACAAATGTTTGCTGTTTTCAGCTGCTAAAGTTTGGAGCCATTTATTATGCAGTAATAAACAACAAAGAACTACAAGGAACTTCAAAAAGTGTGTGGAAAATGGAATTAAATGATCAGTCTACTTTGGTGCAAAAAAAAAAAAAAAAGAAAGAAACTGAAATCCATGCCTCTAGGTCTTCCAAAATTTCATGAAAAAATGTGCATTATGAAAAATTACGTGTGGATCTCACATTTTTTTTGGCATCAGAATAAGCTTTGCTTTTAATTCCATCTTCCATGAACTTTCTGAAGTGCCTTCGCATTAGGTGGAACCATGTAAAACTGTCTAGTAAGTTCATTTAAAGCACGATATCAGGACTCTGATGAGCCATTCTAAACCCCGTTTCCCACGCGTTTCCTGCAACACCTTGCAAGCTGCACCCCTACCTGACCACCCTCCGAGAGAGGTGGAAGTGGGCTGTTTGCCTGGCTTCCCTGAGGCCGCAGCGGGGACTGAACCCCCCAGCCCAAGCCCTCCAGCCTCCTCTTCTTATCCTCGGCTCTGTCGGTCGAGCGCCAGATGTTCCTGCGCGCCTGGAGTCGCACCAGGCGAAGGGGACAGACAGAAGAGGGCCTGCGTGGGGATTACCAGGAAAGCAGGGGCTGTAAGGCTGGCTTCCGACAGAAAGAGCCGCCAGGGCGAGACTCTGCCCGGGGAGCCCCCACCGGAGGGTACGGCACGAATCATCCGACATCTCATGGTCATTATTCCGGAAAGATCAGACCTGTGGCATTTCGACGTGGAGATGGATCCTGCCCGGTTCCTTCCGTCTGTGAGTCACTGTCTCACAATTGCTTTGCCTTTTCTAATCAGCGAACCGGCCTTTGAAGCCCTTTCTTGAACACATCTATCATCCCCAATACGATGTGCAGAGAATCAATTTTATTTACCCTCGCTAAGCCCACCAGGATCTCATTTGTAATTAGAGAAGCACACGCGAGGGAGAGGATTTGTTGTTGCTAAAATAGGTCAAACGCTCCCACCCTCGCGGCGTCTGGCGTGCCTGCAGCGTGCCCTCCCCGGCCGTGCGTGGGAAGGCCAGGGAGGCTCAACCCCTTCCCACACTAAGTCACATTCACTCGCTTTGCCGGCTGCCTCAACTGCCCCCAGCCCCTCCGGGGGATCTGCCCGTCCAGAGAGGCTGTCCCCAGTCCACAGCTGAATGTAAAATCAGTCTGGCCCAATGCCAGGAAGATTTGCAGGCAACGAGGGCACCAGGAGACGGTGGCCCAAGGACCCATCCTGAGAGCAGCAACACAGACACAGGTGTGCGTCTGTGTGCACATGGCTGCTTTCCCGGGAGCCCAGGGGACGGTGCGGATCTCTTGGGAAGGAGAGGGAGGGTCTCACTGCCCCTCAGTGGGAAGAGGAGAGCTCTCTGGCTCAGGGTGAATGGAAGCCCCGCTCTCCTGGAGGCAAATCGGTGTGCTTTGGCAAGGTCGCAGTTGGCGCACGTATGAATCCACCTCTGTTGCAGCTCCCTCTCCCCTCACCCTTCATCCGCCCCCGACACATAGTGGACCACGCACCAGGAACCACACTTCTTATGGCACAGGAGACACCCCCAGGCACCAGCGGGCAGAGGTCGGTCCCGCCGCGACTCCCGCGGCCCCTTTTCACGTCCAAGCCACACCTGACCACCTACCCCATGGAGAAGCCCCGCAGGAATGAAGATACGCCTGATACCCTCGAAGACGAAATGTTGAAAAACGGCTTCCGGAGCTGACAACGGGGCACATTTGAAAAATAGACCAGAGTGCGTGTCTAAAAGCCCGAGTCGTAAAAGGTATTATGAATGGGTGGATGGGGGACCTCTACGAGCAGACTTCATTGATGTCACCGTAAACGATGAACGCTGTCACTCTTTTTTATATATAACAAGAAGATACGCGGCTGCACCCAGGCCTCATTGCAGAAACTGTCAGGCTCCCTGAAATGCGTTGCATAAGCTATTTATGACGCTAGGAGGGAAAATGCCAGGTTAAGAGATCTTTATCTGCTGGCTATGGAAATGCACTTCCACACCGAGGCAGTCCACGCCGTAGCCTTCCAGATCACCCATGACATTGCACGACTGGGAAGGGAGCTCAGCCGCAGAGACGGGTCTGCTCCCCGATCATGGGTCTGCTCACCCTGCTGCCTTGGCCTCATGAGCACAGCAGTGTTTTTCTACCTTCCTCCGTGTCGCTGGTTGGTGCGACACATTAAAAGTACGTCCAGAAGTGAAGAGGCCCCAGGGATTCCACCTCCCAGCTCCCCTTGCCCCGAGGCACTGGCTGCAGCCAACGAAATGTGGGCAGAGACAAAGTGGTCGCTTCTGGGCCAAGGATTGTTAGAAGCAGTTCTGCCTCGCGTGTCATCTCTGCCCCTGTGCAATGCCTGGGAGAGAGGTCAACCAGACCCTAAGGGATGATGGAGCTGGGACACGGGGCAACCTGGGGCCCCCGAATCACCCACGGAGAAGGGGCATCCCCAGCTCAGGACCACCCACACTGCCTGTTATGCAAATGAGCTCTGCTAAGCTGGCTGAGGTCTGCAGTTCATCTGCTGCAGAGGCTGGTATAAGCCAGAGTCTCACCCAGAGGGCGTTCGTGCAGTGGTGAAGAAACCACTTGGGATGCCTGCATCCCGTATCACAGGGCCTGGGTTCAAGTCCTGGCTCCACTTCCCATTCCAGCTTCCTGCTCATGCACGCCCTGGGAGGCAGCAGTGACGGCTCAGGTACTTGGGTCCCTGCCACCCAGGTGGACACCTGAACTGGACTTTCCAGATCCTGCTTCAGCCCAGCCCAGTCCTGGCTGTTGCAGGCATTTGGGGAGTAAACCAACAGATGGAGGATCTCTCTCTCTCTCTCTCTCTCTCTCTCTACCTCTATCTTTCAAAAAGGAAAAGAATAAATAAACAGTTTTAAAAGTATGTCTAAAAGTAAATAAATAAAGGTTCGATTCATCCTGGGAGTGGGAGAAATGAAGGCGAGGGTGGCGGTAGCAGCCTGCAACAGGCCCGGTCTGCTACTGGATGGCTCTGTGATTTGGGGTGTCGTGGGGAATTACGTACTTTCTCTCAGCCTTTATACTGTGTTTTTGGTTTGGTTTGGTTTGGTTTGGTTTGGTTGTTTTGACAGGCAGAGTTAGACAGTGAGAGAGAGACAGAGAGAAAGGTCTTCCCTCCGCCAGTTCAATCCCCTAATGGCCACCACGGCTGACCAGTAGCCAGGTGCTTCCTCCTGGTCTCCCATGCGGGTGCAGGCCCCAATCACGTGGGCCATCCTCCACTCCCAATCCCAGCTTCCTGCTAACATACACCCTGAGAGGCAACAACTGAAGGTCTTAGGTCCCTGCTACCCACGTGAAAGACTCAGGTTGAACTCAGCTTCTGACTTTGGCCTGGCCCAGCTCCAGCAGATGTGGGCATCTGGAGTGAACCTGCAGATGGGAGATTCCCTCTCTTCTCTCTCTCTCTCCCTCTCTCTCCTTTACAATAGCCAAAAGGCAGAAGCAAGCTGAGCATCCAAGGACAAAAGAGAAGATAAACAAACGTGGGATAGGTCTACAGCGGGATTCCTGCTGTGGATGAATCAGACTTAGCCAAGGAGGGACACGCTGTGCTGAGTGGGATAAGCCAGCCACAGCGCACAAGGGCAGGGCCCCCAAGGCACCGCGCCCACAGAGACGGACGAGGCAGACGGAGAGCTGGGGTTTAACAGGGACAGAGCTTGGGTTGGGAAGATGGAGTGCTCTGGAGACGGAGGCCAGGCTGGCTGCATGCTGCCATGAGCTGTGCGAGGACATTCACAAAGGGAAATGGTGAACTTTCTTTATGTTATCAGCATTTTTAAAAAGTAAAAAAAGGGGTTGGCCGGCGCTGTGGCTCAATAGGCTAATCCTCCACCTGCGGTGCCGGCACACTGGGTTCTAGTCCCGATCAGGGCACCAGATTCTGTCCAGGTTGCTCCTCTTCCAGTCCAGCTCTCTGCTGTGGCCCGGGAGGGCAGTGGAGGATGGCCCAAGTGCTTGGGCCCTGCACCCGCATGGGAGACCAGGAGGAAGCGCCTGGCTCCTGGCTTTGGATAGGCTCAGCGCCAGCTGTAGCAGCCATCTGGGGGGTGAACCAACGGAAGGAAGACCTCTCACTCTGTCTTTCTCTCTCACTGTCTAACTCTGCCTGTAAAAAAAAAAAAAAAAAAAATGAACAAAGGGAGCCAGCATTGTGGTGCAGTGGGTTAATGCCCTGGCCTGAAGCGCCGGCATCCCATATGGGCACCGGTTCTAGTCCCTGCTGCTCCTCTTCCAATCCAGCTCTCTGCTGTGGCCCAGGAAAGCAGTGGAAGATGGCCCAAGTGCTTGGGCCCCTGCACCCACATGGGAGACCTGGAAGAAGCTCCTGGCTCCTGGCTTCAGATCAGCACAGCTCCGGCCATTGTGGCCAATTGGGGAGTGAACTAGCAGATGGAAGACCTTTCTCTCTCTCTCTCTCTCTCTCTCTCTCTCTGCCTCTCCTCTCTCTGTGTAATTCTTTCAAATAAATAAATAAATCTTTTTTTTTTAAAGTGAACAAAGTCCCAACCTTATGCTAATGTGAATGCCCATCAAGTGCTCAGCAGAGTGTGTGGGGCCATCACATGCCCGTCACTGTGCCAATCCTGGGGCCCCACAGGAGCACCCAGGCTCTCCCCTGCCTCCACAGTGTTGGGGGATGGGGAGAGCAGTTCAGGTCCCGGCACAGCGGCCCTGCTGTGAGAGAAGTGAGCACAGGGGCAGGCTGGGAAGCTCACAGGAGGGTGCCCCATTCTGCCCTGGGGGTCAGGGGGGGTTTCCTGCTGACCCTGAGGCAGGTGTAGGCAGCAGCTCGCTGAGGGGCCCTGCCCAAGCTCCAGCCCAAGGGTCAGGCATGCTTCCTCCCCATGTCCCCAGCCCTGGCCCAGGACCGTGGAGCAACAGGTGCTCCCGTGTGGTCTCTCTCACTCTGTTTCCCTCACTGTTGGCCTGAGATCTCCAGCTGTGGCCTTCCTTACGGGCAAGGTCAATCTTCTTAAGCTCATTGTGGAAGGAACAGCCAAATCAATATCTGGACATACTCGACTTCCGCTGCCAAGCCGTCCAGCTCCAACTCGGAGTCTCCCAGCAAGGCAGAAGCGCCACTAAGCAGAGGTCATCGATGCCTGGCCTGGGGAAGGCACCAGAATGTGGCCCTGGGACAGGTGGGAGGAGCAAGCAGGACGCCCCAGGGGGATGCTTCCTCGGAGGGCAGGGTGCCGTGGGGTACAGAGAAGCACTCCCAGGCCGGTGTGGGTTGGACGTGATGAGGTACAGGAAGGCAGACTCCTCACAGGGGAGCCAGGGCCTGTGGTCTGTGCCCACCTGACGTCCATTTCTCACTCTGGGGGCAGCTGTGGCCGACCTTCAGTCCATGTGGAGCTGACTGCCGTGGGCGGCCTCGCAGGGAGATGGTTCCAGAAGCCTGGCCTGGCCCGTTAGGGTAAGGAGAGGTCTTTCCACAGAGGGTGCCCCCCCAGCCTCCACCCAGCCATGACAGAAAGACGCACAAGGCCTGCACTTTGGGGCACCGAAGCCAACAAACTCCTTTTTGGCCTGAGACTTTATAAACAGAGTTTCCAAAACCCGCACCAACACCTCACGGTTTCCTGGGACTAAGGAGTTTCTTTCTTCTCTCTCTCTCTCTCTTTTTTTTTTTTTTTTTTTTTTGACAGGCAGAGTGGACAGTGAGAGAGAGAGACAGAGAGAAAGGTCTTCCTTTGCCGTTGGTTCACCCTCCAATGGCCGCCACGGCCGGCGCACCGCGCTGATCCGATGGCAGGAGCCAGGTGCTTCTCCTGGTCTCCCATGGGGTGCAGGGCCCAAGCACTTGGGCCATCCTCCACTGCACTCCTGGGCCACAGCAGAGAGCTGGTCTGGAAGAGGGGCAACCGGGACAGAATCCGGCACCCCGACCGGGACTAGAACCCGGTGTGCCGGCGCCGCAGGCAGAAGATTAATTAGCCCATTGAGCCACAGTGCTGGCCAAGGACTAAGGAGTTTCAGTGCTCCAAGAGGGGACAGTCCCAGACAAGCTGGGGCCGCTGCTCACCCATGATCCCACTGAGCTCCCTGGAGAAAAGCCACGGGAAACAGGAAGGCCAGAGGCGGAAGTGCCAGCCACCCAGGGCCAGGGCTCAGAATTCTGCCACACACGTTCGTGCTGGGGTGTGGCTGACGCACAGGAGATCACCAACCCAGAAACAGCGTCCACAGGCAGCCGGCCCCAGAAAGCGTCGCCGCTGAGCTTGCTGGCACTCCCCTGCGTCCACGCCACCATCAAAGCATCGTCTTTTTCCTGGTGATGTGATTTGATGTCGACAAAGACAAGGCTGTGGGAAAGAAGCTTCCGGAAAGCGAGCCTCTTTCTTCTCCTGTTCCTACAGCTTCCATCAAGTCCTGTTGACTGATCCGAGGCTCGCGGTTTATTTCTCAGCCTCTTCTGGAATCTTAAAGAAGCCGCCCCAAGCCACAGCCCCAGAAACAACAGGCGAGGCCCCACCACCGAGAAGGGGCACAGCAGCTTGGAGCAGAGCGACAGGAAATGAGTTGTGGATTTCCTGCAGGAGACCTTCGCAGCCGAATAGCGCTGAATTCCCCCACTCTCTACCATCCCTCTCCCTCGCGCGCTCTTTCTGTCGATACGCTATTATCTCCAGCGACTCCTGCCCTCCCAAGAAAAATGAGGCAGGAAATAGACAGTGTAATAGGGAACATGGCAAATGCACACTTCCTGTCAACAGCAGGCCTTACTAATGGACGGTCAGATGAGTATTTTATTAGAACAACGGTTATGACAGCTGCGATATTCCCAGAGACAAACGAGGGTGCAGCTGTGTCACAGGGGTGCAGAAAGAGCTGGGCCAAGAGACAACGCGGGACGGGGGCTCGGCTGTGCAGCGGCGCGATCTTAGCTCTGGCTCCCACGCCTGCGTGGCTGCTCATGTGGACGTGGGTGCTCTCCCCCTTCCTTTCTCCCTCTCTGGTCTGAAGTTCACGACAACCACGGCTCCCTTCCCCAGGGGCCTGCAGATCGGGCAGCCCTGGGGGATGGCCCCAGCGCCGAGGGGTCCAGGGAAGTAGCCGCCCACAGCTCGGCAGTGTGCCCAGCCCCCACTCCCAGCCACAGGGGGCTGAGCTCTGAGTTCCACCAGACCGGCTCCCTGCCATGCTCCCGCCGAGCCGGGGCGCCTTGCCCAGGCCCATTCCAGTCTGCCCTGCGGCCCACGCGATGGACTCCATCCAGGAGCACAGATGCCTTGGGGAGGGGATGGAGCAGGCAAAGACTACACGATGACTCTGCCTGTGGACGTGCCGGGACCTCGATGCGTCCTCCAAGCCCGTGTGTTGGAGACGATGGGAGGCAGACTCTAATAACTTTAGCGGTTGCCACAGAAGCGAACTGGGCCCCTCTCACCCTCTTCTGCCGAGAGAAGCCGTTCTGCCGAGAGAAGCCGTGGCACCAAAGCCCTCGCCAGACGCCAGCCTCCCATTCTTCCTAAATCACCCTGTCGCTGGGATTCCACAGCGCAAGGTGGACTAAGACGCTAGCTTCCTTTCCCGTCCTTGGTGCTCTGCAGAGTTGCCGTGGTGAGGGACCCACCCGCAGAGCCGAATTCAGGCCCCACCCGGCGTTGAACAGGTGCTTACCACTGTCCAGAGTATCACTGCTGTGGCTTCCGACGAACGCCCACCTCTCCCTAAGGGTGAGCCCGTCTGCCTGGGCTCCCCCTCTCCTGGAGCTGAGCAGCACCCGGCACCTCGCAGGTGTTGAATGAAGACCTGTTGAGTGTCTGAAGCCAGCGGCCGCCAGGTGGCGCTACAACAGGAGGCACAGTCTCGTCCCCAGCCCAGTTTCCTTTTGCGCCCCACCCCCACCCCACACACAAAAGGCAGGATAAGGCTTCCTTCTCCTGCTTGGAGGATCACCAGCACCCTCGCTGTGTCTGCGGGGGGGGGGGGGGGGGGGGGACGCACGTATGGAGCAGTAGCTTCTTGGCTCCAGAATGTAGAGGGACGAGTGGAAGGAAAATGTGTTCTTCATTGGCCCTGGGCTCCAGGACCCTGGGTTGAGATGCAGAAGCCAGAGGACAGCAAAGGGTCTGTGTTTTCTTAACAGCAAATGTGTTTCCAACGTGGGGACTGCCTGTGCATGCTCACATTCGAATTTCAGATTCCGACACAATAAAGCTATGTCCATCGGGCTAGCAGAACGACGAACATGAATGTGAGCGGGAACAGGGAGATGGTTTGAAAATAAAAAACTCAGAAGTTTAATCTCCACGGCAGGATCTATAAATATAACCAAAAATCAGTGAGACATAAAAATGGATGGTTAAACAAAAATAGTTCTTAAAAAATATGCATTTTATTTATCCAAAAGAGTTAACAGAGAGAGAGAGAGAAAGAGAGAGAGAGAGAGGTCTTCCAGCTGCTATTTCAATCCCAAATGGCCGCAACAGCCAGAGTTGGGCCTGGCCAAAGCCAGGAGCCAGGAGTTTCTTCTGGATCCCCCAGAGGGGTGCAGGGGCCCAAGCACTTGGGCCATCTTCTACTGCTGTCCAGGCCATAGCCGAGAGCTGGGTCAGAAGAGGAGCAGCCGGGACGAGAACCAGTGCCCATATGGGAGGCTGGCATCGTAGGTGGCAGCTTTACCCGCTACGCCACAACACTGGCTCCAAAAGTAACTTCTTAAAGAAGAAAAAAATTGTGTAGCAGCACTCAAGTGCTGTATCTGTGGAATGGCTTCCAGATGTGGAAATGGGATGATTAGAACCGAGTTCCAGCCAAGGGCTGGCCCTTCGAGTCATTCCTCATGGCCAGGCTCAAGACACAGGGACCCCGAGACCCTCTCAATGTGTTAACAAGTCCTACCACAGCCAAACACAGGCGAGGCAGCTACGAGCCCCAGCGGTGGGCTTAAACACGGTGATGAGACCAGTCAATGTCCTTCAGGGGAGTGAACTAATCAGAAAATGGACACAAGTACTCCCGAGAGTTAAATCAATGCTAGGAAAATCTCCTAAGAGATATACAAAGCTCCTCGAGTTTGCTTTGTTTCAAAGAGAAAGGAATTTATTTTCAATCATAAAGGAAATGCCGTTGAAAGTTGGAACACACAGAAGAACATAAAAATATAAAATCTAGGGGCCGGTATTGCGGCATAGCCAGTAAAGCCGCTGCCTGCAGTGCCAGCATCCCATATGGACACCGGGTCAAGTCCCGGCTACTCCACTTCCTATCCAGCTCTCTGCTAATGGCCCGGGAAAGCAGTGGAGGACAGCCCAAGTGCTTGGGCCCCTGCACCCACATGGGAGACCTGGATGAAGCTCCTGGCTCCTGGCTTCGGACTGGCTGTTGCAGCCATTTGAGGAGTGAACCAGCAGATGGAAGACCCCTCTCTCTCTGTCTCCCTCTCTCTCTGTAACTCTGCCTTTCAATTAAATAAAATTAGTCTTTTTCAAAAAAAGATATAAACTCTAAATTAATCTATGCACTACCAACTGGAATTAATCCACCTTTTGACCTATTGCCACTGCCTTCAAGTCTTGTACATATATGAAAATATCCATCGCTTATGAACAGCCTACACTGTTCACACAGCATGTCAGAAGCAGGTGCCACGTCACTAGCTACCCTCTGCAAACACAGCAGATGAGTGGTGGCATATTTCATCAAAGGGCCGTGCTGTGAGATATTTCGCCGTGACTCTAGGGACAAATGTCTAGGGTCCGGATTCTAGATTGTTCCCTCGCAAGGAGCATGTGGGTAAGTAATACGGCAGCACATCTTCTGCTACAGGGATCTCTGACAACATTTCCTTCTTTTTCTTCATAATACGGATGCTTACAAATGGGCTTACTGGGTTTAGGATGAGACTTCTTAAGCCCACCGATAAATAAGCCAAAGTGGGTTTCTGGCATGATGGTATCAATCCACACACTTCACAGGCAGCGTTAGGGACTGTGAGCTCGCCTCCTGCGACCCTCTGTGAGCACGAGCCTCTCCTAGGCTTCTCGGACCGCAGAATTTTAAAAGCAGACGAATGGGCATTGTGGTGCTGCCGGTTAAGCCACCGCTTGGGCTCCCCACATCCCCTGTCGGAGCGCCTGGCTCAGGTTCCAGCTGCTCCACGTGGGACCCAGCTTTGCGGACGCACAGGTGGGAGGCAGCAGATGGCGGCTGCAGTGCCTGGGTCCTCGTCACCCATGAGGACGACCTGGATTGGGTCCCTGGCTCCAGCCTGGCCCAGCCCTGGCTGCTTGCTGCACGAGTCTGTGGAGTGAATCAGCAGATGCAAGACCCTCTCTCTGTCCCTCTGCCTTTCAGACAAATAAAATAAATGGGGCATCCGAAATAAACGAACAAACAATAAAAGCAGAAGTCTGTCCATGGGTTGAAGCAGGGATTTTCCTGCATGAAGGAGGATTTGTAATGAGCCCTGAGGGGGCTCTCATGGTGGAGGGGGTGGAGCTCCAGGTGGGGGGGCTGGGAGACCCTCCAGCAAAAGGTCAAAGGTGGCTCTTTGTGTGAGGAAGGGGGTGGAGGAACTTCCCAGAAGAAAGCGTCAGGTGAGGGCTTTGAATGCCGGCCTAAGTGGGTTACTCCTCCACATTGGGGAGACGGACGCTCGGGGTCATGCTGGGAGCTGCACTTGCTTCCGGAAGACTCCTCTGCCCCATACAGGGGCCAGGGAGGGGACAGCAACAGAGACCCCGGAGGCTGCCACACCTCCAGGGACAAGCAACCTTCCGGGAGGGAAGCGGGCTCCAGCCCTGACCTGCACGTGCGTCTCTTCTTGGCAGCAGAGCTGGGAGCGTGCTGTGGGTGGGGCCTGGGTCTCGCTCTCTTTGGTGAAGAGCTCCCAGCACCGGGAACCAGGGCCACAGTTGGCCGATCCCCGCGGAACGGAAGTGAGGCCTCCGCCTGGCTCCACCCACTCCCACGGGTAGGGAGGGCCAAGGAAGTGGGCTTTGCACCCCCATCCTCCGCCCCGGGAGCCTGCGGGGGATATGGGGTCCTGAGACCCCGAAGTCTGCCTGTGGCCGCGTCTCCCAGGCTCAGGACCAGCACAGGAAGGTGCGCAGGGCTCGTGCCCCGCGCGGGGACTGTGGTGCCAGCTGTCACCGTGCTTTCCAACACCGGGAAAGGTGTGGTCAGCGCGTGGCTGGGACTCAGAGGCAGGTGTGAGAGGTGGGATCTGGGGGTCGTGGGCCAAGGGGGACCACCGACTGTCCCAGGGCAGGTGGTCAGGACAAGGACCCTGAATTACTGGGCGTGACGGCTGGTCAGGAGGGGCTGACGGAAGGTGGGAAGACGCGGTGAGTCCGCAAGGAGCACCAGGAGGAGCCAGCAGCCTGCGGCCCCGGTGCAGGCAGGGCCCGGGGTGACGGGGGAGGCGGTCGGGCGGCAGTGGGCACAGCAGGCACAGGCCTGACGCCAGCCAAGGGTGGCAGCCACGGCTCCCGGGGAAGTCGAGGGGGACACACAGTCACGCTTCCTTGGCTTGCGTGAAGATCCCCAGCCCCTCGCTCAAGTAGCCGGGGGCACTTCCTCCCCGGGCACACCACAGTCACATGCCCAGAGCAGTGACCACTGCCCGCCGCGGCAAGGGCTCCTGTGAGATTCAGGACAGCAGAGACGTGGAGGCCTCGCTCCGCCTCTGCCCACGCTGGGTCCGATCCGTGCACACAGCCTGAGACCACAACCCTGGGACTCAGCTCCATGAGGCTGCCCTCGTCCATCCACGCCCACCACCGTGCACACAGCCTGAGACCAGAGCCCTGGGACTCAGCTCCGTGAGGCTGCCCTCGTCCATCCACGCCCACCACCGTGCACACAGCCTGAGACCACAACCCTGGGACTCAGCTCCGTGAGGCTGCCCTCGTCCATCCACGCCCACCACCGTGCACACAGCCTGAGACCACAACCCTGGGACTCAGCTCCGTGAGGCCGTCCTGGTCCATCCACGCCCACCACCTGGTGACGAGGTGACAGGTGCGCAGTCTCGGGTCAGCTCTGCAGGTTAACAACATGGGTGATCTCAGGTCATGGCTGCTAGTTAACGACGTGGGCAACCTTGGGTCAGCACTACTAGTTAACAATGTGGGTGGTCTCAGGTCAACACTGCTGGTTAACAGTGTGGGTGATCTCGGGTCAGCACTGCTGGTTAGCAACATGGTGGTTTCGGGTCAGCACTGCTAGTTAATGACATGGGTGATCTCGGGTCAGCACTACTAGTTATCAACATGGGTGGTCTCAGGTCAGCACTACTAGTTAACAACATGGGTGGTCTCAGGTCAGCAGTGCTAGTTAAGAACATGGGTGATCTCGGGTCAGCACTAGTTAATGACATGGGTGATTTTGAGTCAACACCACTAGTTAACAACGTGGGTGACCTCAGGTCAGCACACTAGTTAACAATGTGAGTGATTTCGAATCAACAGTGCTAGTTAACAATGTGGGCGATCTCGGGTCAGCACACTAGTTAACAATGTGAGGGTTTCGAGTCAGCACTGCTAGTTAACAGGGTGGGTGACCTCAGGTCAGCACTACTAGTTAACAATGTGGGTAGTCTCAGGTCAACACTGCTAGTTAACAATGTGGGTGGTCTCAGGTCAACACTGCTAATTAACAATGTGGGTGGTCTCAGATCAACACTGCTAGTTAACAGTGTGGGTGATCTCAGGTCATCACTACTAGTTAACAATGTGAGGGTTTCGAGTCCGCACTGCTAGTTAACAGGGTGGGTGACCTCAGGTCAGCACTACTAGTTAACAATGTGGGTAGTCTCAGGTCAACACTGCTAGTTAACAATGTGGGTGGTCTCAGGTCAACACTGCTAATTAACAATGTGGGTGGTCTCAGATCAACACTGCTAGTTAACAGTGTGGGTGATCTCAGGTCATCACTACTAGTTAACAATGTGAGGGTTTCGAGTCAGCACTGCTAGTTAACAGGGTGGGTGACCTCAGGTCAGCACTACTAGTTAACAATGTGGGTGGTCTCAGGTCAACACTGCTAGTTAACAATGTGGGTGATCTCGGGTCAGCACACTAGTTAACAATGTGAGGGTTTCGAGGCAGCACTGCAAGTTAACAAGGTGCACAATCTCAGAGGGGCCAGCACCACCCGCCCATTTTGCAGAGCAGGAGACCGAGGCTTGGAGAAGGGCAGCCCAGTGCCCACAGCAGGGAATAGACCCAGATTCGGATCCAGGCCCTCGGACCCCAGTCCCCCTGCTGTTTCTGCTGGGACCCAGCAGAGGCCTGGCCTCTGGCGCTGGAAGCTCATCCCGGAAGAGGGCTCTCACTGTCAGAGGAACTTTGCTGTTCCCGGGAACAGGACTGGAACAGTGGGTGATGGCAGCAAGGGGTCTGGGAAGAGCAGAAGGCTTGCTGAGTGCACAGAGTAAAGTCAGAGGCAGGCAGCAACGAAAGGAAAGGACCACACAGGGAACAGCCAGGAGCAGCTGGAACAGCAGACATGCACGGTCAAATACTCACCGCCGTCCAGCCTCAACACATGGCTGCCCACCCCAGCAAAGCCACCCTCAGAACCGGGAGCCTGCACCCCCTGCTCCTCCGGCCCCACTCCTGGCCTGATCAACCAACAGGAGCCGCCATCAATCTGTCCATCACCACCCAGGTTCAGAGTCTCAGGTTCTCTCCACATCACTGCAGCAGGCTCCCAGTGCACACGGCCCCTCATTCCAGGGTGGACCAGAGTCATGGAGACTGGAGGGAAAGTCCAGGTTCCTCGTTGCCGCCCTCCCGCGGCGACAGAAATCCACCATCTGTAACGGGGCAGAGGTGAGTCGCTGGGAAGCCCTGGCCCGGCAGGTGCCCCTTAAGTCACCACCCACTGAAAACCTTGCAGGGAGTCCGTCATCAAGTGATGGCGTCTGAGCAACGGCAGAGGGCCTACCATACCCCCAGCTCTCCCCACTTCCTGCTGCCCCCTGTTGCTGGCTGCCCCTGACATCAGGTCTGAGCACCCTCGTCCCTGTCCCTTGAGCTTCTGTTTAGAAAGCCCTCCCACCTGCCTCCCCAGCTCCCACGATTCCTTCTCTGAGCTCCTGCCCTCTTGTGCAGCTCCCCCCGGCGTGGCTGGGGTCTGACTGTGAGGGTCTCATCAGAGTCACCCTCACCATGGAGCCAGACTCTGCACATTGCGTGTTCAGCCAGCGTCCAGCGCGAGTCTATGGGATGCTCCGTGTGGTCCTTGCAGGCAGGAGCCCGTCTAAAAGCAGAAGAGCTGGCATTCACTGAGCACCGCCGGGTGCCAAGCACAGCGCCGGCACTTTACACACGGTTCCTGGAATCCTCATCTTCTTTTTAAAAACCTGACATTTACATTATTTGTTTGTTTGAAAAGCACAGAGACAGAGAGAGATCTTCCATCCACTGGTTCAATCTCCAACAGCTGGAGTGGCTCCAGGCCAAATCCAGGAGCCCTGAACTCCATCCAGGTCTCCCATATGGATAGCAGGGACCCAAGTACACAAGCCAAGTACTTCCTCCATCGGCAGGAAGCTGGATTGGAAGCACAAAGTACCAGGGCTGGAACCAGAGACTCCAGTGTGCTACACGGGCATCCCCAGCCGCCGTGCCCCAACCCCCACCCTCAGGACAGCTCTTCATTGCCTGTGGTTTACGGCTGAGGGAACGGAAGCCCAACAACCCACCTAAGCAAGAGTCCCTCACCCTGCTCCTCAGTCCGGCAGGGGAGCAGTCACTGGAGAGAGTTTATGATGGGGAATTTTCAGGAGTGGTGAGATTTAAGGAAACCGGGAACGGATGGCACAGGCTCCTGGTGCTTGTGGTGGCAAGCTGGGCCCGAAGGAGCGAGGGGTGAGAGCCAGGAGCCCCGGGAGATGTGCAGGTGACCTATGGCAAGCGGCAAGCCTGGGAGCGGAAGGTCAGACCTCCCCCTTCCCTCTCCTGTCCCTCAGGTCAGTGCCTCCCATTGGCTGAGAGCCACAGGACAGGGAGTCCATGATGAGGGCTGTGCAGGCCAGCCGTCCAGGGCCCAGAATAGCGTCCATAAGGGAGAAAGGGACATGGATGGACACCAGGAAGGTCCAGAACCTGCCCACGGCCAGCAAGTGGCAGAGAGAGCCGGGTTTGCAAGCAGTGCTGTCACTACCACTGGAGTGGTAGTGCTGCTGCTCCACTCTGAGTCTCCCAGAGCAGGGTGCGGGCACGGCACAGGTTCATGGCACCTGCTGAGTGTTCAGTGGAAGGAACGGCTTCCCGTGTGCCCAGTGTCATGCGGGTGGAACCGGACCTGGGCTTCAGTTCCAGGCTCGTCGCTTAGGAAGGCATGATTCACATAGTCTCTGAGCCTCAGTTCCCCAGCCTATGAGGTACAGGGGGTCACAGCACCCCACTCGCAAGCCTGTGCCTAGGACAAATCATGTAAACAAGCAGCCAGCACCAGGATAGCCGAATCCATGCCAACCGCTAATGGTGGGGGCTCCCTAGTGCGATGCCTACACTGGGCTTGAGCGACAGGAACTTGAAAAGCCTGGTCATCTGTCTTGCTCTTCTGAAAGTCGGCAGTTGGCAGAGGGGAGTGAGGCGGAGAGGCCAGTAGAAGGATTTCCCTTTGATGGCGTGGCCAGCAGGTGTGGCTGACCCTGGTGTCTCTGCTCTGTGTATGAAGAGCACCCCACCCCCAGCCACCCAGCTTCATTAGTCATGAGTGCAGCATCAAGCAATAAGTTAATTTCTAACGGTGGCACTTGATAAATTTCCCATTTACCTCATTAGTTTTTACAGCCGGCAATATTGGTGAGAACACTTCCAATTAACCATATGGGAAGCTTCAGTATGGAATCACAACAATTCTTTAAAATGTATTATTTAACCAAATAGAACCCCAGCCCCCAGGGCGGAGATGTGAGACCAGCGCCGCCAGGAGGCCCATCGGCTGGGGTTCTGGGTCAAGGGGTCCCGATCAAGAGGAAGGGGATGAGCCCTCGGGTTCAAAGGAGGTGTCTTGGGGCCATTGTGGGATGACTGGAGGAACGGGGATGGGGTCTGAGCAGGCGGGGCTCTGCCCCTTCCTTCAACAAGGATGGTTTCGTTCCATCTTCCCAGAAATAAAAAGAAAAGAATTCTGCAGAGGCCAGGCCCAGCTCCCTGCGAATGCGCCTGAGAAGCAGCCGAGGATGGCCCGAGAACCTGGGCCCCTGCACCCACACGGGAGACCCTGATGGAGTTCTGGCTTTACCCTGGCCCAGCCCCGACTGTTCCAGCATTGGGGAGTGACCCAGCAGATGCAGGATCGATCTCTCTCTCTCTCTCTCTCTCTGCCTTTCAAATAAAATCAAATGTCTTCAAAAGAAAGAATTCTGCAGGACTTATTGGATTTGAATGTACCTTGCAGCTCTCTCAAAGATCAGACAGAAATTTATAGATCAACGTAGAAAAAGGAGGAAACAGCCAGGATGCCGTTCTGGCTAACAATGACCCATTAGCTTTGGGGGCGAATCCTAATAAACTCTGGAGTTGACTGAGCTCCTTGGCTGTTGGCCAAGCGCTCGCCAACGTGTGCAATGCTGCAGACTGCAGCTCAGAGCACAGCGCCGGCTCCCCGAGCCAGTCTTGACCCCCTCCTCCCTCTCCAATTATGAGACGGCAAAGCCTTCACATATACACAGTGTTTTAAACTATTTGTCTTGCACAGAGGGATTGATCTTTGCAGGTCTTTCTCACTGGCCTTGACACTGATGAATCTCCTTGGAGATAGTCTCGGAAAGGGAAGACATGGCCCCTAATGGATGGCCCTTCTTGTCTCAATTTTTCCCCCTCGAGGGTCTTCTCCATCTGGAATCCTCCTCATTTCCCTTTGTGGCTTTAACCTTGAAAGTGCCGCACCAGGGACAGCACCCACGGTCTTTCTGTTGGCAGAGGGCCTCTTCTGAATGCAAGGTTCATAGGCGTGGGTTGAGAACAGGGAGACCTCTCAGCCGTCCTTGGAGCACAAACGGCAAATCTGACAGGTGGTTCAGTCACTGTCTCTTAAACTCCTGCTCTGCAGCCCACACTGCCCATCAGAAAGCAGTCCTGGCCCGTCGGCACGCAGGGCCCTTGCACACGCTCTCATTTGGGTCTGTGGGCTCTTTGAGGCTCTTCGGCTCTATTAACACCTTGTGCCCTGCCTGGCACGAACTAAACAGTGCAGGTAATGCTTCCCCATTCTACAGATGGAAAACCTGAGGCTCCAGCAGGTTCAATGTCCTGCACAAGGTCACTCGGGTACTGAGTGACTAGCCCTGCCACCCACAGATCCTGACACAGGGTTTGATGCCTGGGAGACACCCCGTACATGCCCCTACCTCCCCTCTCTTCCTCTGGGCTCCCTGTGTGGATTCCGCATGGTGAGGCAGGTGGGCCCTGGCTTCTTGCGGATCTCATGGGATGGGCTGGAGCCTGTGGTATGCCCCCTTTCCTGTGCCCGTCACCCCTGCGATACAGGGACACAGTCTCACCAGCAAACAAACCACTCAGCTAAAATACTACAGGGGACAGCAATGCCAAGAACTCAAGCCCCCTGACCCCTCACTGCCAACCCCAGGTTCCTCCCCGAAGTGACTGTAGCCATTTGCATAGTGTGCATCTTCCCAGATTTCTCTCTGTACGTTTGTGGATGTAACCAGATGAACACATCATATAGGGGAAGATGTGGTTAAGGTTTTTGTGTCTGCTGGGTGTTTATTAATTTAAGTGGCATCTTCTACAACTTGCTTTACAGAATGTTCTCAATCAGTACTGCGTATTGGGCTCGTTTGTCTCTTTTCTGCAGCCCAGCAGTCCAGTCCTCGGTGTGGATGTGTTGTTGGTTTATTCAGCCCCTTATTGATGGGTGTGTAAAAACTATGCTGCAACGGGCACCCTCGTCATGGCTCCGTATGCACAGAGGAGTATTTTCTCTGGAGGGAAAAGGAGCATTTCTGTAGGAAACTAGAAGTCATAAACTGTGTTAAAAGAGAACTGGACTGGGAGAAAATATTTGCAACATATATGACGAAGCAATAATCAGACTGTATGCACAGATGCCTCAATTTAGTACTGGAAAATAAACAACCCAATAGAAAGATGAGCAAAGAATTCTAGCAGGCAATTCACGGAAGAGAAATTGCAAACTGCCCATCAGCATGTGAAAAGTCTGTGCCTCCTTACAATATAAAGGAACCATAATGTCTCCAGGTACCCACTGGATTGTCCCGAACCTTTAACTCCCCGACACAGGGACAGAATTGGGGTGCAAACCGGTCCTGCCTCTCAGAAGGCAGCTTTCCTCTCCGGAGCTCCCCTTACAGAGCAGCGCCCATCACCCCACGTGAAGGGGACTTGGGAAAGCTCCAGGAAAAGGCAATTAAAAGCTAAGTCATTTTGGTGCAGACACTTGGAAGCCCGTGTGTTATCATGTCCTGGGTCATGCTCGTCACGCACCGTAAGCCTGCTGGTCAGTCCCTGGGGGGGCTGCTGGGCTGGCGCTGCAGCCCTGGGCCGACCGTGGCTCAGAGACCCTGCGCCGTCCCAGCACTGGACACATCTTGTGCTTCAGCAATTGCTTTTTTTTTTGACAGGCAGAGTGAGTGGACAGTGAGAGAGAGAGACAGAGAGAAAGGTCTTCCTTTGCCATTGGTTCACCCCATAATGGCCGCCACGGCCAGCGCGCTGCGGCCGGCACACCGCGCTGATCCGAAGCCAGGAGCCAGGTACTTCTGGTCTCCCATGGGGTGCAGGGCCCAAGCACTTGGGCCATCCTCCACTGCACTCCCGGGCCACAGCAGAGAGCTGGCCTGGAAGAGGGGCAACCGGGACAGAATCCGGCGCCCCAACCGGGTCTAGAACCCGGTGTGCCGGCGCCGCCAGGCGGAGGATTAGCCTAGTGAGCCGCGGCACCGGCCAGCAATTGCTTCTTGTGCCCAGAGAGCAGTGACACCACTGGGATGCGCACTGCAGGACAAGCACGGCTCAGACTCGAGGTGCACCTGGCCGCTGAGATTCTGTCCCCCGCAGAGGACCACAGCTCGCACTGGGCTTTGCCATGGGACCACTCAGTGGAGCCTTCAAGCCCCACCCCTCCCCCCACCTCCGTGAAAGCGAAGGAATTCTGCATCCCAGCACGGGGTACACGTGGCCAAGCTCTGCTCCCAACCTGGAGAAGCCACGTAGGGGCTTTGTGGATGAACTGCAAACGCTCCTGCGACCCAGAGCGGATGGGCAGGTGTGAGACGCAGTCCTGCTTGGAGGAAATGATGGGAGGCAGACATGAAGTCCAGTGAAGACCACACAGTCGGGCTGACCCATGGGGTCAAACACAAACAACTCAAAGTCAACCTGGATCCCAGCGAGGGGTCAAGGGGTGACCGCGGTCCCACTGCAAGGACACAGGACTGAGGGACGTCCTCCCTGGGCTCCCGGCCAGGCTGGAGACTCCCCTCTGCGGTCAACCCTCTCGTCCCTCCCAGGCCCCGCCCCCACACGCACCTGCCCCCTTGTGGACCGCAGAGCCCAAAATCTGAGCCATGATCAGTTTCCCTGAAAAAATCACAGTGATCTGAACTGTCCCTGGAAATATTCCCTATTTTTAATAACACGGTATCAATTTGCAAACAGAGTAATGATCTCTGTTACTTTTCAGGAAATTATGTTTAATATAGTTTACCAGAGCGAAGGAAGAACAATTTAATTGAAAGAGCTTTTATGAACCATATTTAACCTCCGATGTACTAAACGGGTGTCTCGGAGATAAGTTATGGTTTTTAATTTAACGTAAACTCTTCCGTGAGCGAGCACTGTGCTTCTGCCACTCTAGTAATGACTGGCTTGGGTTTATGAACTCTTCTGTCGATCGTCCCTCTCCCCCAAGGAGCACTCCTCGGGACGGTTAAGCCCAATCAGGAGGATTTCCCACACCCACCCTGAAAGCAAGGGCCCCACAGGCCAGGCCGGACTCCACCGCCCCAAGCCGGTGGTGCCACCTGTGTGACACGTGACAGCAGCCCCGGGTACTGAAAACCGCCCATATTTCACCGCCAGGGCTGAGCCCGCGCCCGCCGGCTCCTTCACCGCACTGATTAATGGGTTCCGGCCACTGTACCAGCACTTTAAATGAAGTTTTGTGCTCACCAAGATTAATTGCTGAATGAAAAATATAGAAACTTTATTATTCATATAATTCATTTGAGGGGGTAGTCCCAGGAAAATGTAGTATGTGGCTGAAGTTCTTCATGTGACATAATCTACGGGACAGAAGACGGAAGTGAGCACTGGGTATCGCCAGCACGGCCTCACGTCACCAGGGGTGGAGGGGGCTGTGGGGCCTGGTGCCAAGGTTCTGGGCGCATCCCACGCTTTCTCTCCCAGCACAGGCTACCGAGACTCCCTCAGAGGCTGGCCTGATGCGCTGCCTTTTTAAAAAAATATTGTTGATATTATTATTATTCATTACTCTTCTCCAATTGACAAGAGGACTTCAAAAAGTTCATGTAAACTGAATTAAAAAAGAGTTCATTTTGAAACAAAAATATCTGAAATCTCAGTGTAGAGGAGTCTTCCAAACAATTCACGGAAATGGATATGATGAAAAAAGCTATGCCTGGATTTCAAAATGTTTTGCACCCAAATAGGATCTTTCAATCCCGTTTTCCAGGAACTGTGTTGAAGTATCCTTGTGTATAGCTGTTCACCTGTCAGAGTGGGCATGTGTGGCTTCATCCTAATAAAACATGAAAAACCAAATGAACCCACCCCCCACCCAGTGTGCAGTGCAGGGACTCCGGGACTGTGGTCCTGGCAGGGACGGGGCGGGGCTGGGCTGGGGGTGGGGGCGGGGCTGTGGGGGTTGGATGGGGCTGGGGCAAAGCAGAATCAGACCTCGAGCTTGGGCAGTTCAAGTCCTAGAAGCACTGGTCAGGCCAGGGTAAACCAGGAGGACAGCAGAAGAAGGGGGGCCATGGGGAGCCGGAGAGAGAAAGATGGCTGCTCAAGGCTGGACGGGGGGCTGGGCAGGGCAGGAGCTAGGAGCTTGTCCTTGAAAGGCCCTGAAGGACATCTGGAGTATGGATATGCAGGTGGGCTTTGCAGGACACACAGGACAGCTTGGAAGCATACACGTTGTCCTCTTTGTGTTTGTTTGAAAGGCAGAGACCAAGAGAGAGCACGCGAAATCTTCTATCCACTGGTTCACTCCCCAAATGCCTGCAGCAGCCAGGGCTGGGCCAGGCTGAAGCCAGGAGTCTGGAACTCAATGTGGGACCCCCCTTGGAGTGGCTGACCTCACCTGCTGCCTCCTGGGGCGTGCATTAGCGGGAAGCTGGAATCTCGGGCGGATCCAGGACTTGAACCCAGGCACTCTGATACAGGATGTGAGCTTCCTGAGTGGCATCCCAACTGTGCACCAAATGTTCATCCATTGTCTGTTAACATAGCACATCTTACATGTAAAAAGCCAAGAAAAACTAAAAAGCAGAAAATACTGAATAAGACCAAGAGGGAAATGTCCCCGTAATCTCACCACTCAGCCACACGCAGCAGCTCTGAGTGTTTTAACCCCTCCCTCATCAGGCATGGGCAGGGATACAGAGCACTTTAAACAAAGTTGCTGGGGGCTGGCGCTGCTGCATAGTGGGTAAAGCCACTGCCTGCAGTGCCAACATCCCATGTGGGCGCCGGTTCAAGTCTCGGCTGCTCCATTTCCGTCCAGCTCTCTGCTATTTCCTTGGAAAGCAGTGGAGGGCGGCCCAAGTGCTTGGACACCTGCGCCCCCGTAGAAGACCCAGAAAAAGCTCCTGGCTCCTGGCTTCAGATTGGCCCAGCTCCAGCTGTTGTGGCCATTTGGGGAGTGAACTGGTGGATGGAAGATATCTCTCTCTCTCTCTCTCTCTCTCTCTGCCTCTGCCTCTCTGTAAACTCTGCCTTTCAAATAAATAAGTCTTTCTAAATTAAAAAAAAAAAAATTCTGGGTAACTTACTGTTTGTGTGGCAGGATGTGTTTTTATTTATTTATTTGTTCTGAAAGGCAGAGAGGGATCTTCCATGGCTGGCTCACTCCCCGAAGGCCTGCAGTAGCCAGGGCTTGGCCGGCCAAAGCCAGGAGCCGGGAGCTCCATCAGGGTCTCCACATGGGTAGCAGGAACCCAAGTTCTTGAGCCTCATGCTGCTCCCAAGGTGTGCATTAGCAGGAAGCTGGAACTGGAAGTGGAGCCAGGACTCAAGTCCAGGACTCAACTCTGATGGTTTTTCCACTGAAAACAGGCCTGTGGCCCCGGAGGGAACGAGAGAAGCACTAGCAGAGGCTTCCCAGTGTCCAGGTGGACAGGCTAACTCATCCGGCCCTCCAGTCTCGGGAAGTGCCTCGCCATCACGACTCCCATTTCACGGATGAGGAAGCCGTGGCTCGCGCAGATTAAATGGACCATGGACTCGCGCAGATTAAATAGCCCGTCCACGGTCTCGTGGCTGGGGAGTACGAGGCCACTTCAAAAGGTTCGTGGAGAATGAGTATTGTGAAAAACGGTGAACAGATTTTAAAATTTAAAACATCCTTTAACTCCGTTTTCCACACACTTGAGTGTCCTCCGGCGTCCAGGCCTGGCTCCCGAGCGCTCTTCCTCGGTCACTCCCACAGGACGGCCGCTCCGGGGAGCTCACGCCTGCTCCACGTGGCCCCTGCTCCCTGCCAAGTCCAGCGGCTTCCATGCCCACGGCAGGGGAGCTGGCTCAGCACCTTTCCCCATTGTACAGGTGAGGTCCCGAGAGGGCTGAGACCTGCCCAGGCCACCCTGCTGAAGGGACAGGCTTGGCTGACTTCAGACCCCAGCTCCTTGGGTGGTGGTGGGGGGGCTCCTTGCCACCCCCAGGGAATTCCCACGCCCTTGCTGCCCTTCAGAGCTTTGCGCCGGGGCTGGTGTGGACCCCTTCACTGCAGCTGTCCTGTGCCAGCAAGTTCATCTGAGCACAGCGTTGTGCATCCAACCAGGGAAGAATAAATTTAATAATTAAAGAATAATTAATTACACCTGAAACCTCTCACTTGGGGGTTCAATTAGCCTCTGGCGCCTTTAGAATGAGTTGCCGGTGACTAATTGTGCCCTCAAGGAAGCGTTTGTAAAGCGCCATTAATTGTGTGCAAAATTGAACCCACAAATACTTGGGGACATAAAATGGATTCCCACAAAAAGAGTTTGTTCAAAATCCAGCCGCTTGTTTTGTTTTAAAGAGCCCTGTGTGGCATGATCCAGAGGGCTCTGTGGGGGGCCGTCCTGCCCCCAGAGCCAGGGTCACCTGAGTGGAGCCGGGTGGGTGATTAACTATTTCATAGGAAGTCACGCGGACGGGAAGAGCAGGAAGACAACAGAAGGAAACGCAGGTCCTCCTCCATTTCTTTCAAGCTTCTTGGTCAGAGTCCAGTTCCTCCTCACCTGGAAGAAGGGAGCTGTGTCCTTGGTCTTGGCCTCACCGTCTGCAACGCACCTGCTGGGGCCAGGTCCAGTCACTCTCTGCAGAGCAGGTGCAGAGCGGAGGAGGCTGGGAGGCAGTGGCCGTTGGACCTGCTCTGTCCAAGCCACCCCTCACTTGGAGCCTTCAGTGACACCCCAGGGGCAAGGATCCAGTCCCAATTCTTCAGTGCTCTCCAAGAAGTGAATGAATTCAAATACTCCCCCGAACCTGTCACTGTTACCTCATACTGCTCTCCCTCAAATCCCAAAATGACGAACTGACCTCTGCTCCCGTCCTGCTCCTGCTGTACACATACTCACACGTACACACACCCACGTGAGCAAATGCTGGTCACGTTACAATGAGGGCTTGTCCTGACAGCCCCACCATGAGTTGAAAATGTCGTTAAGTCAAACTCACTCAATGCACCTAACTTACCACACGCCCCGGCTTGGCCACGCAGCCCACGGTCGAGTGTCGGTGGCTGCCCCTGGTGACTGACGGGGCACTCCCGGCTTCCCCTGAATGTGAATCACTTGTGCACCCTTTCAAAGCTGGCAGTTAGAAGTCCAACCCCCATCCGTCAGGGACTGTTCGTAAAACACATGTAGGTGCATATACGTGTGCAGACATGTCAGACATGCACATGTACACACATGCATGCTTATATGCACACCTAAACACGTGTACTCATGCATGTGATCCACACAAAACCTATACACATGTACTCAGCACACGCAGACATAAACAGAATATATAAGGTGCTTCAAAAAGTTCATGAAAAGTAGAATTCCCAGATGTTCATTTTGATGGAAAAAAATTTGAAATCCGTGTTCCATACATCATTTGTTCATAATACGTGAATTTTTCAGACCCCTTGTATGCATCGATTTCAAGGTTTTTCATCCATACAGACTACACACATGCATACAGTACACATACATATAAACATGTGCACACTCACGCACACACACTCCCATATATACACTTCTCATATGTCTTAGCCATTTCCCCAGATTCCATTCCAACGCTACCAAGGCCACGTTTCCCTTCCCTGGGCCACGCTCTGCCCCTCCTGTGGGCCAGCTCCTGGGCTGTGTGCAGCGGGGGCCAGCTCCAACTCCCCTCTGGGCTGGAAGCCCCCAGGACAGGCCCTGAGGAGGGTCTGTTTGTACCCCAGCCACATCACCATGCCCGGCTCACTGCAAGTGTCCCACACATGTCTAGGGCACGGGTGAAGGTGGAAGGAGTCTGGGTCCATGTGCTTACAAGGGAACCCTTTGGAACTCGTCTAGAACACACGCGCGAGGGGAAACCGGCCGGTCACTCCCTGGAAATTATAGGTGGTCACTCCGCCCATTTGGGAGTGGTCCTGAGGGCCGCCCAGGTATTCCTTGTTCCCCTCCCCACTCCAGGGCCAGTGCTACCCGCACCCCTGAAGAGCAGCTGTCCCAGCTGGGGAGACTCCCAGGCACCCACACGTCCAGGCGCATCTCTGTGCCAGACGGATGCCGTGGGGCAGGCATGGAGATGAGGAGGGAGCTCCCAGCTTCCTCGGGGAGATCAGGCAGGAAGAATCCTGGACGGCTGCCTGGAGAAGAGCCTGAGGACATGCAGATGTCCTCAAGGTGGGAGCGGGGAGCTGGCTATACCAGGGTGGCCTTAACTGCTTGCAGGTGGGGTTTGTCCTAAACGTGGAGCCCCCGGGCAGTCCCAGGGCACAGGCAGACATCTTCAGTGCCAGCAGAGGACCTGGGATGGACTTTGGGAGTGACCAGCAGGTGCTTGATGTCTGTTGTGCTCTTGTTCCTCTTGACACCCACGGGGTCCCTTCAGTCCTACCCCCGAAGTCACAGCCTCTGCCTCCACCCTGGGGCCAGATGCCTGGGGTTACTGTGAATGCCTGTCCTGGGTCCTGCCGCCAGGCCCGGCTTTCTCAAGGGCATCACAAAGCCGGGTGCTTCCTCCTGCGTTCTTCACAGTATTTCTGGAGGCAGACCTCCTAGGCGGAGCAGAAACATTTTGGGCCCCGGGTCTAGGGTTGCGGAGATTTGCATTCCTTAATTAGATTTTCTTCTGGACAATTCCTTAGTCTGTTGCTCCATTGTCTGTGGCTCTGGTGTGAGGTCCCCTGGGCTGCTGGCCATGGAGAGGCCCCAGCAAACTCACAGCACAGCCGAGAGCTGCCCTGCTTCCCACGCACAGTTTTAGGGCCCTGGCAAAGTGTTCCTGAAGCCCGCGGATGGGTTCAGAAAGCCTGAAGTGACCTCTGCAATGACAGGCCCTGGACAGGTGCACCTGACAGAGATGGGCGCCCCGGCGTGGGAAGGGGGCTGGCAGACAGAGGGACGGAAGCAGTGCAGGCAGCCGGGACAGGGAGGCAGGCAGGCTGCCTGGAGGAGGTGGGCTCTGAAGGGTTCATAGTTCAAAGTTCAAGAGTTCATAGTTCACCAGGTGAAAGACAAGGAGCTTGAAAGACAAGGGGCAGAGGAGAGGAAAGAGGGAGGACAGCGTTCCAGGTGCATGACGAGAGGGAGACAGCGGAGGGGGCCAACAGCTCTGCACCTGCGACAGCTGTCACTCAGGAGAGAAGCTCGCTCGCACTCACCCCTCCCCCGCCTCACACAGTCCCGCTTCCCTTCCAGCCTGCAGGGATGCCCCACTGGAGCTCAGTTCCATGGGTCACGGGTTCTTCACGCACTCCCTGACCCCTGTGCCCTGATGGGCGTCTGAGCTGCAGCAGCTGATCAGCTGCCCCAAGGGACAGACTCACAGGAACACTGGAGCCACGTCCGCTGGGGGCCTTTAGGGCCAGAATGGGCCACCGCTGCTGAGTGCCACGTGTGTGCAGCTCCGGGCTGTACGCTGTGCCGTGGCCCCACTCAGCTGCCCCTCAAGACGGCCCTGTGGGCAGTGCATGAGGTCTGTGTTAGAGTGGAGAACACCAGGGCTCGGGAGGAGGTAACTGGCTGGGCAGTGCTGGCTTCTGGAGGCCACACAGATGCTGAGGAAGGGAGACGCAGGGTGTGTGGAGCAGAGGGTACAGGAAACAGGGAGGGAGAGGGGCAGGGAGAAACCTGGGCTCCCGAGTCCCTGACTCCGGGTGTTTACCAGCCTGTGCGTTCTCTCTCTCCCCCTCTCCCCCTCTCTCCCTCTCTCTCCCTCTCTCCCCCTCTCCCCATTTCTCCTCCTCTCTCTCCCTCTCTCCCCCTCTCTCTCCCTCTCTCCCCCTCTCTCCTCTCTCTCCCCCTCTCTCCTCTCTCTCCCTCTTTCCCCCTCTCTCTCCCTCTCTCCCCCTCTCTCTCCCCCTCTCTCCCTCTCTCTCTGCAGCCCCCCTCCCCGCCGGTGGACACCAGGCTACTGACTACTGCTCTGTAGAACTTTCTTTTCTCAGCTGCTATCTGCTCCAGTCCTGCAAAGCAGAGTAGAGAGGCAGTGGGTTGATCCGCCTTTGGAATGCCCATATCCCGTAGCAGAGGGCCAGTGCAAGTCCCGGTTCCTCCACTTCCAATCCAGCTTCCCGCTAATGCTCACCCTGGGAGGCAGCAGGGGCTTGGGCTCCTGCCACCCACTCACATGGGAGACCCAGGGGAGTTCTGGGCTCCTGGCTTCAGCTGGGCCCGGCCCTGGCCGTTGTGGGCATTTGAGGAGTGAACCAGTGAATGGAAGATCTCTCTCTCTCTCTCTCTCTCTCTCTCTCTCTCCCTCTCCCCATCCCCTTCTGTTGTTCTGCTGTTCAAATACATAAAAATAAGCAAGTAAACTTTAGGGAGAAAATAGAGAAAGGAAAGGTGAAAGGAGGGGTTGGGCGTGTTAAGAGGAAACCACGGTTTCCTGAGCTCCCCGCTGCCCAGGAGTCCCAAGGGGGCAGCAGAGCTGCCCACTCCACAGCGCAGTGACCCTCCCAGGACCCGGAGTA
The DNA here is from genome assembly GCF_051225735.1 of Oryctolagus cuniculus. Taxonomy (NCBI): domain Eukaryota; kingdom Metazoa; phylum Chordata; class Mammalia; order Lagomorpha; family Leporidae; genus Oryctolagus; species Oryctolagus cuniculus. Next base: position 6,329,252 of record NC_142881.1, read on the forward strand.
ACCAAATCCTGACCAAGACACACTTCCTGTCTGTGAGGGCGCTTCCTCCCGTGCACGCATCTGGGGAAAGAACACAGGGTGGGCCAGCACCAAGGCTTAATAGGCTAATCCTCCGCCTGCAGCACCAGCACACCGGGTTCTAGTCCCGGTCGGGGCGCCAGATTCTGTCCTGGTTGCTCCTCTTCCAGGCCAGCTCTCTGCTGTGGCCCGGGAGTGCAGTGGAGGATGGCCCAAGTGCTTGGGCCCTGCACCCGCATGGGAGACCAGGAGAAGCACCTGGCTCCTGGCTTCGGATCAGCGCCATGCGCTGACCGCAGCGGCCATTGGAGGGTGAACCAACGGCAAAAGGAAGACCTTTCTCTCTGTCTCTCTCTCTCACCGTCCACTCTGCCTGGAAAAAAAAAAAAAAAAAAAAGACCGCAGGGTGAAAAAAACAGTCGTCCATACCACCCCCCCCAACGAAATGGAGGGACGAGACCTCCAGAGCTGCGAGCCCCCTGCCCTCCACTGCAGGCCAGCCACCACCCTCTCCCCTAACCCCCTCCCCGGGAGGCTCAGTGCACGGGACTCTGGGGCAGAGGCTGCACCCAGGTGGGAAGTCAGACCTGGTCCCCAGAGCCAGGGACAGCAGCTTCTCCAAGGCCCCTGGTGTCCTGAGAATGGAGGCCGTGGAGATGGGAGTGGGGACCTCACTGTCCCACTGCGCTCACAGACGGGGCCAGCGACACCTCCCCACCACGCGTGAGCCCCGGTGGCCTGTGACGTGCCTTCTGCCAGGTGCACCGTGCAGACCCCGGTCTCCCTGTCGGACCCTCAGCGTCTTAATTTCCTGTCAGTGCTGAGAGCCCTGCCTAATTAGAAGGCTCCGGCTCTCCATTGTGCGGGCATCTGGGGCAAGTTTGTAATGACAGTGGCAGAGTGGCGCTCTATTAATTGTACGGATTGTGATTCTTAGATGGAGTTAATTGCTAGCATCTGGATGCCGTGCCCCCCAGGATTTTTTACATCACAGCGAATAAACCCCCCACCTGAATGCCAAGACAAGGCCACAGGCGCCGTGAATACACAATTGTGTCTGTGGAAGCCATGCTCCCTCGGGCAGTGCGTCTCAACGGCTTCGTCGCTGGCCAGGCTGCCGGGAATCTTCTCCATTCTTTCCAGAAAGCAGCCTAGGCCCCTCTCTGCTAAGCCTTTGCAGACAGTTTTCATGGGGCAGGAGGGGGGCCGTCCTCCTCTGGCCGTGGTGGGAGTGGCTACTGTTCGTAACAAGAGCCTTCACGCCTGAAGCAGGCTCCCTGAGCTGTGGTTGGAATGTGCGCCCCAAATCCATGCATTGGAACCTTCATCCCCCAATCCACGCGTTGATGGGATTTGGAGGCGGGGCCTCTGCAGGGTGATCGGGATGAGGCGAGGCTGTGCGGGTGGGGCCCCATGACGGGCTTAGTGGTCTCAAAAGAAGGAGAAGAGGGTGGGCCTTGTGCCGCCCTCCCGCATGTAACCCTGGTCCCCGCCTGCTCACTCGGCTCCAGATGCAGCGTCCTGCTAATGCACTCGGGAGGCGGTGAAGGTGACTTCAGTCCCTGTCACTCATCTGTGTGATCGGCATGGTGTCCTGGATGCTGGGCGAGCCAGGACCTGGCTGTTGCAGCCACCTGGGAAGCGAACCAAGAGATGGAAGACCTCTCTGTCTCTCTCTCTCTCTCTCTCTCTCTCGCTCTGCCATTCACATAAATGCCTTATAATTAAATAAATCATTAAAAAATGAGAAAGCAGTAGAGCTGCAGCTTGCCCTGCCAGGCCATGGCTGCCCTGAGCCAAGTTCCGGAGCAGCAAGGACACCTCCCCAGACACCCCGTGCCAGGCTCAGGACGTCCCAGCAGCCAGGACCATGAACTTGAGAAACCTCTGTTCTTCCTCCATCAGCCAGTTAGGACACAGCAGTGCGTCTCTGTGCACTGGATACAGCGCGGCCACAAGGAAAACAATCCGACGGTCTCCATTAAGTCATTGGAGAGCTGCCCAGGAGATGTGAAAGGGGCTGAGCTGGAGCTGAGAGAATGGACCGAGCGACAGGTGAGCACAACCTCAGACGTGGACAACCTCATGTGTGGACATCCTCGTGCATGGACATCCTCATGTGTGGATGACCATGTGTGTGGACAACCTTGTGCATGGACAACCTCGTGTGTGTGTATAAAGCACCTAGGGAAGGGTCTGAAGGGATGAGAGCCATAGTCAACTGGGCAGAGTGGTCTGGTGAGATTTCTCCATCTCTCTCTCTCTCTCTCTCTCTCTTTTTTTTTTAGATTGATTTATTTAGTTGAAAGGCAAAGATAGAGAGAGAGAGAGATCTTCTGTTCACTGGTTCATTCCCCAGATGGCCTCTACAGCCAGGGCTGGACCAGACCAGAACCAGGAGCTTCTTCCAGGTCTCCCCATGGGGCCCAAGCCCTTGGCCCATCCTCGGCTGCCTTCCCTGCTAGGCTGCAACACCGGCCCTGGTAACATGTAATTTTAAAGGTGGACGAGGCCCAGAAAGTAGAAAATGGAAGGCACTTTCTACTCCCTCAATCTCATGTCTCAGACTGAGACATGATCCTTTTGGAAATTCAGTCTTATTTTTTCTAACTTTAAAACTGGCTTCTTTCTGGGGCCAGCATTGTGGCCGAGCAGGGTAAGCCAAAACGCCCGCATCGGATACAGGATTACGGGTTTGATCCCGGCTATCCTGCCTCTGATCAGCTTCCTGCTGACGCGCCTGGGGGGCAGTAGATGACGGCCTGAGTGCTCTGGTTCCGGCCACCTGCGTGGAGACCACGGTGGGATTCCTGGCTCCTGACTTTGGCTTGGCCTAGGCCTGGCTGTTGCGGTCATTTGGGGAATGAACCAGCAGATGGAAGATCTCTCTCTCTCTAACTCTGCCTTTCAAATCAATACAATTTTTTAAATTGCTTATTTGTGATTGCAAAGCTGGTGCATGTTCATCATCTTGGGGAACAGAGACAAACACACAGAAACAAGAGTCACCTCTCATCCCGGCACCCAAAGGTGACCCCCTGTTCATACCCGGCTCTTCTAGTCTTGATTCTACTCATTACGCCTGAATTACTGCAAGACTGGAACATACCATAATTCCAAGTTCTAATATTTTTTAACTAACTAGTGTCATGAACATTTTCCAGTGCCATTAAATACTCATTTTGTAACAACTTTTTCTTCTTGAAAGGTAGAGTGATAGAGAGAGAGATGGCGAGAAGCAGGAGAACTCTCCCATCTAAATACCCACACGGCCACGGCTGGGCCAGGCCAAGGTCAGGAGGCCAGCACTGAATCCGCATCTCCCAGGATTCTTTTTATTTTATTTCATTTTTGGTTCTTAAAATCATCCACTGACTTGGCAAAAGGCAAGGCCTTGAGACAGAGCACACTCCGACACGCCTATTCCATAGTGATGTCTGTCTGAGCCCACCATGAGCAAGCATGTGAAGCACACTATGGAAATCCACAAACACACGAGATGGACCCGGCAGTCAGGCATCAGTCAGAACCCCAGCAGACGACAATGACACACCCCAAGCGGGGTCACCCAGGAGCGGTTGTTTACCAAACACGTGGGGGTAAGGAAATCCCCCGAGATCCTGCGGGGCCAGCAGCCGGGCTTTGCCACCCCTCGTGCAAAGGGCAAGGAAAGGCAGAAGCCACCGGAAGTCAGGAGACGTGTGGCGTCTCGAAAGGAACCCAGGAAGGACGAACCTCTGCCGTGCGGGTGAAGCCAGAAAACACCACGGCACGTGGACAAACCGGCCACCAATGCACGTGCAGCTCACGCTGTCATCTACATGACATGTCCAGAAGCAGGAGATCCACCCAGGCAGGAAATAGCGCCAGGGGCTGAAGGGGCGGGGGTGGGAGGAGGGGAGGTCCTGCTGTTGCCTCCTAGGCTTCTTTAGGGGGTGATAAAAATGTCCTGGAATTCGACAGTGAGGATCATGGCACAGCCTCATGAATGTAGCAGAAACCATAGAAACAGTGTTCTTTTAAATGACATTGATGCCAGCGCTGTGGCCCAACAGGCTAAGCATCCACCTGTGGCGCTGGCATCCCATATGGGCGCCAGTTCGAGTCCCAGCTGCTCCTCTTCTGATCCAGCTCTCTGCTACGGCCTGGGAAAGCAGTGGAAGGTGGCCCAAGTGCTTGGGTCCCTGCACCCCCACGGGAGACCCAGATGAAGTCCCTGGCTCCTGGCTTCAGCTTGGACCAGCCCTGGCTGCTGCAACCACGTGGGGAACCCTCAACTGGAAGATTCTCTCTGCCTCTCTGTAACTCTGTCTTTCAAATAAATAAAGGAATCTATAAAAAGAAAAAATCTAAGATAAAAAGAAGAGAGGCAGAACAAAGGAACGAACCAGCTTCCGGTCTGAAGGCCACACAGACGTTCTCCGCGGTGGCTCCTGTGTTTACATTTCACCCAGGAACGGTTTCCTGGACAGCCAGGTGGGTTGTACTGCAGCCGTGCAGAGAGCAAAGACCTCAGGACCTGGCTGGCGCTGGGACGCGGGAGGCACTCGTGTTTCCACCGCCTGGTGGATCAGGAGCCCTTCGACAGCCAAGTCCACGCTTGATTCTTCTTTGTCTCTCTAGCGCCTGGCACGGGGGCCTGGCATAAATTAAGTGCTTAATAAATATTTTACGTGTATTAATAATTAACATCTGAGGCTATTTATAAACAGCTCTGTGGGAAAAGCCCAGTTGGGACTGTGGCCTGTATCAGAGGTTCAGTTCCCAGCTCACTCACCATCTACCCGAGCAGCCTGGCCTCCTCACAATGACACAATAGTGCAAACGCCACGTAAGGTGACACGTGAGCCGATCCAGGGCACAAGTCCTCCTTTGTTCATTCTGCCAGTTTATGGGAGCAAAATCAAGCGCTGGCCCCAAGTGTTTATTTTAAATACATTTCACTCTCCGTCTGTAGTGGGTAGGACTGCGTCTCGCATGTGATCTGCCAAGTCCCAGGCTCCAGTACCTGTGAACAGGCGTTTATGTGGACACCGCATCTTTGCAGATGTGAGCAGGTTAAGATGGAATCAGCCTGGATTAGGACGGGCCCTGTCCCATGACTGGTGTCCCTGGAAGGGGTGTGAACAGAGACAGGGGCACAGGCAAATGGGTGCAGGTGCCACCCAAACCGGGACGCGATGAGGATTGAGACGGCACAGGTGCATGGAAGAGGAAGGTGGGAGCAGGGCCCCGTCCCCACCTTGGCTTTTGGCTCCTGTCTCCTGGAACTGTGGGAGAAGAAATCACTGTCATTTGTTTTGTTTTGTTTTGTTTTACAGGCAGAGTGGACAGTGAGAGAGAGAGACAGAGAGAGAAAGGTCTTCCTTTGCCGTTGGTTCACCCTCCAATGGCCGGCACGGCCGACGCGCTGCGACTGGCACACCGCACTGATCCGAAGGCAGAAGCCAGGTGCTTCTCCTGGTCTCCCATGGGGTGCAGGGCCCAAGCACTTGGGCCATCCTCCACTGCACTCCCTGGCCACAGCAGAGAGCTGGCCTGGAAGAGGGGCAACCGGGACTAGAACCTGGTGTGCCGGCGCCGCAAGGCGGAGGATTAGCCTAGTGAGCCACGGCACCAGCCCACTGTCATTTGTAACACCCCAATTTGTGTTGATTTTTTTAAAGAGATTTATTTATTTATTTATTTATTTGAAAGGCAGAGTTATAGGGAGAAGGAGAAACGGGGTTGGGGGAGAGAGATCTTTCATTCTCTAGTTCACTCCCCCAATGGCCAGGGCTGAGCCAGGCTGAAGCCAGGAGTCTGAAGCTCCATCCGGGTCTCCCACATGGATGGCAGGGGTTCAAGCACTTGGGCCACCTTCCACTGCTGTCCCAGGAGCAATGCCAGGGAGCTGGATCAGAAGTGGAGCAGCCAGGACTCAAACTGGCGCTCAGACAGGATGCTGGTGTCGCAGGCAGTGGCTTAATCCGCTGTATCACAGTGCTGAAGACAAAGTCGCATACTTACAGTCACCCCTTATTGTGCTGACTTTTCACGGCGGCTCCAGGAGTCCAGCACGCTGTCAGTCATGCTCTTGCACTTCCTGCCGGAGATACAGGCGAAAACTCGCGGTGGGGACAACTCTCAGGAGAGGGCAGACCAGAAGTGACCCTAACAAGAGCTACAGCTTGGAGCCAGTCCTGAACCACATGCTTTCCTAATTTGTCTCACTGAGTCCTAATGCTGTGAGGCGCACACTCACGTCTGTGCAGCCCACGCAGACTCAGCACCCAGCCCTGACCGTCAGCATGGCTTCCCCAGAAGCAGAGCCGCAGACAAGGAGGCCTTGGTGCAGCCGGTTTGTTTAAGAAGTGACCCCAAGAAGCAGGAGTGGGGGTCTCTGGAGGGGAATGGCACCAAGGGCTCCACCAGGCCAAATGCCCACTCCCTCGCACTCACCTTTGACTGCCATTTTCCACAAACTTTGTAAAGTGCCCTTGTATAATTCTGCCAAAATGCTGGAGACCAGAATTTTTTTCTTCTCATCAAACATGTCATTTGAAAACCATGCATCGGAGCCCTGGGATTACATTTTTACACCTTTATAAACAGCAATTTATCGAGGCCCAGAGGACTGCTCCGACCTGGCCCAGGCCCTGTGGTATTTACACTACTGACTCTCAGCTGGACCCAGCCATATGGCCCAGAGGAACGCAGGAAGGCGGCCCAGCACCTGCTGGAAAAGACAGTAGACTCCATGCAATCAATGCAATGTGGGAACCCCAGCAGGGTCCTGATCCAAACAAGACCTACAGAAGGCGTTTCCAAGAATGGGGAGACTGGCAACACCGGCACTCGCTGGTGCATCCCAAACTGCCTGCAGCAATGTAACAGCTTTTGTTTCTGCTGTCCAGTGTGTAAATTAAAGTAAAAATTACTTTCTAGGGAAATAAAATGAATAAAACAAAATATAAGTCCAGATTTAAAAAAAAACATATTTATTTATTTTTATTTGGAAGGCAGCAAGACAAAGAGAGACAGGGACAGAGAGACGCAGAAAGATCTTCCATCTGCTGGTTCACTCCCCGGATGTCCACAACAGCAGGTGCTGGGCCAGGCTGAGGCTGGAAGCTGAGAACTCCATCCTGGTCACCCAGGTGGGTGGCAGGGACCCAGCTACTCTGCCATCAGCTGCTGCCTCCCGGGTGCACATGAGCAGGAAGCTGGAATCAGAAGCAGCGCCAGTGCCGGGACCTCCACCCCAGCAGTGATACACAGGGTGTGATATGACCCACGCTGCATCTTAATCGCTATACCAAGTGTCACTGAGCCTAGATTGGTTTTTAAAGATTTATTTATTTGTTTACTTACATGAAAGCCAGAGTTACAGAGAGAGAAGGAGACACACACACACACACACACACAGATTTTCCATCTACTGGTTCATTCCCCCAAGTGGCCACAACAGCCAGGACTGAGCCAGGCTGAAGCCAGGGGCCAGGAGCTTCTTCTAGATCTCCCACGCAGGTGCAGGGGCCCAAGCACCTGGGCCATCTTATGCTGCTTTCCCAGGTGCATCAGCAGGGAGCTGGATCAGAAGGGCAGCAGCTGGGACTCAAACCGGTGCCCATATGGGATGCCAGTGCTGCAGGTCGTGGCTTTAACGCACTGAGCCACAGCACCGGTCCCCGAGCCCAGATTTTATTATTATTATTATTATTAGATTTAATAGACTCAAAATTATGCTGTTGAATGACTATAGAAATTTCTTAAAGCTGGCTCTCAGTTTGGGTAGTTAGCTCATAGTGGACCTGTAACCAGAGTCCTCAGGTTAGCGGCAGTCTGCTGGCCACACGTTGCGTCTTGGTGCATTGACAGTCCTGGTGCTGGGACGCAGCAGAAGTTTCATAGCTGTGATGCGGTGCTGGGGTTTTGCAGAAGATCTGTCCTCTTAGGAGATCATATGCTGCAGCATTTAGGAGTGAATCCTCAGGATGTCTGCAGCTTACTTGTAAAGTCTCCAGGAAAAACCTACCTACATAGAAAGAACAAGAGCTCAAGAAATGTGAACAAATGTGAACAAATGGCTCACCTAGCAGGTGGGCCCGGGGGTGAGAACTCACTGTACTATTTAATTAAGTGTTTCTATAGATTTGAACAACATGGAAATTAGAAGTTGGAGTAGGAGAGAGAAAAGCCGGTAGCCCACCAATTCATTTCTTCCCGGCACAAATTCAATGTCAGGGCAAACGTCCAACGATGCACGGGCCAGGAGGCCAGGAGGCCAGGTGCACTGCCCTGCCCACACCCCAGGTAGCAGTAGGCGGCACCACAACAGAGCCAGGGCGAGCCTGGGAGCCACAGGCCTGCAGTTTCAACCTGGGCCTTGGCAGGTGACCCAGCCACGTGACCCCAGCAGGCCCAGCCAACAGGAAATGCTGAGGCCTTCCAGGCAAGGCAGGGCACTGTGGATGGCGGAGGGGCGGGCACGGCTAGGGCTGCCCTGGCTGGCTGACCTGACAAAGGCGAGCTTTATTGTGGGTTTTAGGGGAAGACCACGGACACATGGTTTTTTTTTTTGAAAGGGCAGAGATCCCCTGGGAGGACAGACTTTCGCCTGAGTCAGATCGGTCATCAGCGTGTTCTGCAGGTGGCTGAGCTGTAGGCGACCTCTGAGGCGCTGGACCCTAAAACCAGCTTCAGCTGGAGCCGAATGATGATGGTGGTGGAGCTCTGGGGAGGCCCGCCACTCCGTCCCTGTCCTGTCCTCGGCCTCCCCGCCCCCACAGCCTCCCCACTGGGCCTCGCTGAGTCACATCAGTGGCCCGGTGACTCCGGCCTTAGTCACCACTGCTAACACGTCTGAAGGTCTGCGTGCCGTGGGCCTGCCCTGCTGGAGGGAAAGTCACATTCCAAGGGCAGGGTTCAGTGCCAGACATGCAAGGAGGTGGCCTCCCAAGAGGCTAGGGGCCTTTTTATTTTTTTAGACTAATATCAGCCTTCATTAGAGTTAATGGCTGCTAATGTAGGATTTTAGGTTCTGCCATTCTGTGAGCCAAGGAGCAAAGATGGACTTGCTACTTTCATCCGCTGTTGGCATTAGCTTCTTCTGGTAATTGGAGTGCAGTGAGCTTGGAGGCGTTAAGAACCACGGCACAGGGGGTTAAACCCCAACTGGGGATGCCCACATCCCATATCCGAGTGCTTGGTTCCAGCCCCCGCTATGCTGCTTTCTGTCCAACTTCCTGCTAATGTGCCTGGGATGGCACCACGTGGTGACCCAAGTACTTGGGTCCCTGCCACCCATGTGGGAGACACAGATGGAGTGCCAGGCTCCTGGCTTTGGCCTGGCCCAGCTCCAGCTATTATGAACATTTGGGGACTGAACAAGCAGATGGAAGCCTCTTTCTCTCTCTGTCACTATGCCTTTCAAATAAATAAATAAATCCTTAAAAAAAAAAAAAAAAAGAACTACCCTCCATGCCACCTTAGTCCCTTGGAGGCTAAGGGACCTCAGGCAAAATGCTTAATCAGACGTCAGAACATAATTTGTGGAGCCCAATGCAATACCAAGATGCAAGGTTCCTTGTCTAAGATCAGTACGAATCTCTTCTTAAAAGATTGATTTATTTATCTGAAAGTCAGAGTTATAGAGAGGAAGAGACACAGAGAGAGATCTTGCATCTGTTGGTTCACTCCTCAGATGGCTGCAACAGCTAGCACTGGGCCAGGCCAAAGCCAGGAGTCAGGAGCTTCCTCCAGGTCTCCATGTGGGTGGCAGGGGCCCAAGTACTTGGGCATCCTCCGCTGCTTTTCCCAGGCCATTAGGAGGGAGCTGGATGGGAAGTGGAGCAGCCAGGACTGGATCCGGCACCCACATGGGATACTAGCTTTGAAGGCGCGGCTGCAATGTGTGTTCTGCAGTGTTCTACCGCGCCAGCCCCCATCAGTAAGAAAGTAAAGGGGTCACAGTTGCTCTGGGTGGAGGCCCTCCGAGAACAGGGCTGCGTGGGTCACGTGCAGCCAGTTCCGCACCTGAACTCTCTGGGAGACTCGCAGAGAACCATGGACTTCTAATTCCTCCCTCTCGACAATATGAGGTTTAAATGAGATAATCCTTGAGCCAGTGCAGTTTCTCTGGCTGCTCTCTCTCTCTCTTTGTAAAGATTAATTTCATTTATTTGAAAGTCAGAGTTACACAGAGAGAGAAGGAGAGGCAGAGAGGTCTTCTACCGCGGGTTCACTCCCCGGATGGCCACAATGGCTGGAGCTGCCCTGATCCGAAGCCAGGATCAGGAGGTTCTTCCAGGTCTCCCATGTGGGTGCAGGGGCCCAAGGACTTGGGCCATCTTCTGCTGCTTTCCCAGGCCATACCAGAGAGCTGGCTTGTAAGCGGAGCTGCCAGAACTCGAACCAGTACCTATATGGGATGCCAGCACTGTAGGCGGCAGCTTTACCTGCTATGCCACAGCATCGACCTCTGCTCTCTCTTTGAGGTTAATTTTTGTACTGAGGGTCCAGCCTAGTTCAGATGTTCAATATGTATGTTCATTTCTTCCGGATACTATACTCGAGGTTCATTTATGTCAGTGGATGGATCACCATCACCATTCCTGTTTTTATTTTCCTAGAACTGTGGTCACTGTTTTTCAAAAGCTTCGGGCAATGTGTATGTGTGTGTCTGTGTGGTGTATAATTAAAAAATAAAAGGGGTGGGCTTAACCCAAACACCAGTTAAATCCTGCACCCACTCCGATCTGCACCGCTCTCTAAGTGTACGCGTTTCAGTGCCTGGCTGGAGAGGGCCACGGCATCTATAAAAGCAACAGGCATCGCTGATTAGAATTCATTATGAACCACATCGTGGTTATGCTATAGCCACCGTGAGCACGGCTATTCTACAAGACGCGGAGGCAAAACTCCCTCCTCCGCTGACAGCAGCAATTGGGAGCGTCAGACAATTGTGGTTCAGAAGTGAGCGGGACCCTGAATGGCACCCATAGGTGAGGAACAATGCCTTCAAGTCCAACTCCCGGGGACTCGCGCTGCACAGACCCGCGAGGTACTCGAGTGCACACAACTCATCCATTTCATTGCACAAAACAGCCCCAGTGAAAGGGCCCACCATTATCAAGGGCCACTGTCCTTTTTTCCCTACAACTGTTGGTTCCTGGAAGCGCAGTAAGAGGGGGAGCACAGAGCTGAGGCCTTTGATTCGAGCAGGGGAAGCATGATGGGGGGGGTCCCCGGGGACTTTCACAGGCCTGCCGCTCCTGGGGACTTCAAAGCTGCTCCCTGGGGGGTAGAAAGCAGGCAAGGCGCTACACCCCCCTACTTAACAGCCTCTGAACGGAGTAGCACCCGGGCCTGCAAATTCAGCATTGCGCTCTGGGGCTGTGAGGCTCAATTTTCCTCATTACCTTTTTTTTTTTTTTTTTTTTTTTTGACAGGCAGAGTGGACAGTGAGAGAGACAGAGAGAAAGGCCTTCCTTTGCCGTTGGTTCACCCTCCAATGGCCGCCATGGCTGGTGCGCTGCGGCCGGCGCACCGCGCTGATCCGATGGTAGGAGCCAGGAGTCGGGTGCTTATCCTGGTCTCCCATGGGGTGCAGGGCCCAAGCACTTGGGCCATCCTCTACTGCACTCCCGGGCCACAGCAGAGAGCTGGCCTGGAAGAGGGGCAACCAGGACAGAATCCGGCGCCCCGACTGGGACTAGAACCTAGTGTGCCGGCGCCGCAAGTTGGAGGATTAGCCTAGTGAGCCGCGGCGCCAGCCTCCTCATTACTTTTTTAAGGATGCTTTTAAATTTTAAAATCATTTTGGGTTAGAACAGCACAAGGAACTCCCGTCCAGCCAGCACGCAGCCAGTGCCCAACACGCTCACTTGGCCTCCTGCTGTCTCGTTCGGCAGGTAACTTTCTTCCGAACCTCTCATGGGCGTGTGCATGTGTGTGTGTGTGTGTACGTGTGCACGTGAGTATGTGCGTGTGTGTGCACACGCATGGGAGTGTGTGTGGGATATACCTCACTTACCATTGCCCCCACACTTTCTAAGGTATAAAAATAATATAACAGGGGGCCGGTGCTGTGGCATAGCAGGTTAAGTCTGGCCCCGGCTCCTGGCTTCCGATCAGCACAGCTCCGGCCATCGTGGCCATCTGGGGAGTGAACCAGCAGATGGAAGACCTCTCTCTCCTTCTCTCTCCCTCTCTCTGTGCCACTGCCTCTCTGTAACTCTGCCTTTCAAATAAATAAGTAAATCTTCAAAAAATGGTTTCTTCCTCTTTGTCCTGTGGCACCTGTTCTAGTGGCACCATTCCTTGCCTGGAAAAACCTCCCTGGCGAGAACAGAGTTGGGTCTCGTGTGGCTGTAACACTGATTTCCCACCAACTTTCAATAAGCATGTTCGCTGGTCATCGTAACAACACATATGCAATCCTGTACTTCATGAAAAAATCAAAATGGAAACTAGAAATTCCTTCCAATTGTTTCTCTTTTTTTAAAGATTTATTTATTTATTTGAAAGCCAGAGTTACATAGAGAGAGGAGAGGCAGAGAGAAAGAGACAGAGAGGTCTTCCATCCGATGGTTCACTCCCCATTTGGCTACAACAGCTGGAACTGTGCCGATCTGAAGCCAGGAGTCAGGAGCTTCTTCCGGGTCTCCCATGTGGGTGCAGGGGTCCAAAATCTTGGGTCATCTTCCACTGCCTTCCCGGGCCACAGCAGATAGTTGGATCGGAAGTGGAGCAGCCAGGATCTGAACCAGCACCCATATGGGATGCTGTCACTTCAGGCCAGGGCATTAACCGGCTGCACCGCAGTGCCAGCCCCCCAACTGTTTCTTATTGCAGTTTTTCAACTCCGGGAAATGATCCTTCCAGGTCTTCTGCACTTCCAGACTTATCACACTTTATTTTCCTTGATTTGTATCATAAGAATAATTGCTGTTTGGCTTTCCAAATGTAAGATTATATGCAAATATCCACTATGACTTTTCCATCACAAACCTCTCCTTTCCCATAGTAAGTCAGAGTCCCTTTTCAGGAAGACACTGCTTCCCAGAACCCCGTACTAGTGTGGCTGGCAACTGGCAAGCTTAAGCATGAAATTCGACTTTGAGGGGCAAACAGTTCCTGCGTCCCAGATGGGAATGTCTGGGTGGACCCCAGGCTCCTTGGTCTCTGATCCAGCTTCCTGCCGCTGTGCACCCTGGGAGGCAGCAGGTGCTGGCTCAGGGACTTGGCTCCGTGCTACGGCCGTGGGAGATCTTCACTGAGTTCTGTGTTCCTGGCTTCGTCATGCCCCAGCCCTGGCTGTTGCAGGCATCTGGGGAGTGAACCAGTAGGTGGAAGAGTCCTTCTCTCTCTCTCTCTCTCTCTCTCTCTCTCTCTCTCTCTCTCCTTCTCTCTCTCTGTCTCTCTCAGCCTCTTCAATTACATTAAAATAAATAATTTTTTTAAAATTTGACTTTGTGCTACCCGTGAGCCAAGTCAACAAGGAAGCAGGATGATGTACCGTTTTGTTGATGTGTTAAGAACAAATCATGGACTGGCGTTGTGGTATAATAGGCCAAGCCTCTGTCTGTGGTGCCAGTTCGAGTCCTGGCTGCTCCACTTCTGATCCAGCTCTCTGCTAATATGCCTAGGAAAAAGTGGAGGGTGGCCCAAGTGCTTGGGCCCCTGTGCTCTTGTGGGAGACCCAGGAAAAGCTCCTTGCTCCTGGATTCAGATTAGCCCAGCTCCAGCTTTGTGGCCCTTTGGGTAATGAACCAGTGGATGGAAGATCTCTATGTCTCTCCCTCTCTCTGTCTGTAACTCTGCCTTTCAAACAAATAAATAAGTCTTTTTTTTTTTATTTGAAAGGCAGAGTTACAGAGAGGCAGAGGGAGAGACATAGAGAGAGGTCTTCCATCCGCTGGTTCACTCCCCAGATGGCTGCAACGGCCAGAGCTGTGCTGACCCGAAGCAGGAGCCAGGAGCTTCTTCCAGGTCTCCCACGTGGTGCAGGGGCCCAAGGACTTGAGCCATCTTCTGTTGCTTTCCCAGGCTATAGCAGAGAGCTGGATTGGAAGTGGAGCAGCAGAGACTCAAACCAGTGCCCATATGGCATGCCGGCACTGCAGGGGGGCAGCTTTACCAGCTATGACACAGTGACGGCCCCATAAATAAAATATTTAAAAAAAAAAAAGCAACTACATCAGTTCATCAAGAGCTGCACTTCTGCAGGAGTGCATGGCGCCAACGATGAGCATTCCCACAGGTTGAGGTGAGGCTGGACCAGCTGTTGCAGCCTCCCCTTTCCCTCTGCCCTGTAGTGGATGGCAGGGTACAGTGACCAGGCCAAGGGCCTGTGATACAGTAACCCCCAGCCCACCCCCACCCCTGTTGTGGTCTGGATAGAATCCACGACTTTGCCATGACACAGAAAACACTGGAGAATGAGGAGAGACTGGGCCTCCAAGGGGAGGCTGGGAGTGGGGAGGGTGAGTCGGGCATCCAGAGTGTCTGCCGTCCCTGGCTTAGCAGGGCATGGCTGAGCCCCAGGGGGAAAACCGCCCTGGTCCCTGCACAGTCACTGCACTGGGTCACTTCGACCTGCTCCCACCCTTCAGACCTTGGGCTCCACCAGGCCAGATTGCTCAACCAGGGAACAAAGATGCCCTTCCCGAAGTCCCATCTGAATCCCAAATTCTGCCCTGCAGACACCCAAGAGAGCTGGGGTTAAGAGAAGAAACAGAATCAAACCATCAGAGACAAAGTTGCCGGTCACTGGCAACATCCAGAGGCGACAGCATCTCCAGGGCAGAGGGACTGCGATCCTCGGAACAGAGAGAGAACGCCTGTGCGCTGAGGGCATCCCAGACTCTGCCTGCTCAGAAACCTGAATACCGATATTGCCCGAAGAGCAGTTACGTCCCAAGTAACTCAGAGAAGCAGGAAAAGGTGACCACGGTGTTGGACAGAGGAAAAAACAGCTACACGCAGCATTTGTGAGCTTTTCATGTTATTTTTTTTCTTCCTCAACAGAAAAAGGTATAAGGGCAGACGTTGGGTGCAGTGGCTAAACTGCCTGGGATCCCTTTATCTCCTGTTAGAGTACCCGGTTCCAGTCCTGGCTCCTCCACTTCCGATCCAGGGTACAGGTGTCTGTACCCTGAGAGGCAGCACAGGATGGCTCAAGTGCTTGTAACCATGCAACCCACGTGGCTTTGGCCTGGCTTAGTCCATCTATCGCAGGCATTTGGGACGATTGTCTGCCTTTCAAATAAATAAAAAGTAATTTTTTAAATAAAAAGTAGATGCCACATGACACACCTGCATTCACATCAAGATGCTTGGGTTCACGTCCCAGCACCGCGCTGCTTCAGCTTTCTGCCAACACACACTCTGGGAAGCAACAGGTGATGGCTGAAATACCTGGGTCCCAGCTGTTCCCGTGGGAGGCCTGGGCTGAGCACCAGGCTCTTGGCTTCAGCCGGCCCCAGTCCTGGATACGTACCAGGCATTTGGGGAGTGAACCAGCCAATATAAGCTCTCTGGATGTGTTTCTCTGCTTTTTAAATATTAATTAACTATTTTTATTTATTTATTTTTTCACAGGCAGAGTGGACAGTGAGAGAGAGAGACAGAGAGAAAGGTCTTCCTTTGCCGTTGGTTCACCCTCCAATGGCCGCCACGGCCGGCGCGCTGCGGCCGGCGCACCGTGCTGATCTGAAGGCAGGAGCCAGGTGCTTCTCCTGGTCTCCCATGGGGTGCATGGCCCAAACACCTGGGCCATCCTCCACTGCACTCCCTGGCCACAGCAGAGAGCTGGATTGGAAGAGGGGAACCAGGACAGAATCCGGCGCCCCGACCAGGACTAGAACCCGGTGTGCCGGCGCCGCTGGGTGGAGGATTAGCCTAGTGAGCCATCTTCCTCTCTTTTAAATGACAACACATTTAATCCGCGGGTTCTCTTCTTTTTCATTCAGGTTGAAGGCTTATCATTAAATATATTCTTAAAACTTCCCAATAAGATGATGCTAGTGGCTGGCACTGTGGCAAAGAAGGTTAAGCCTCTGCCTGCGACACTGGCATTCTATCTGGGCACCAGTTTGAGTTCTGGCTGCTCCACTTTCGATCCAGCTCTCTGCTAATACACCTGGGAAAGCAGTGGAAGATGACCCAAGTGCTTGGGCCCCTGCACCTGCGTGGGGCCTACCCCAGCCCCAAGCATTGCGGCCATTTGGGGAGTGAACCAGTAGATGGAATCTTGCTTTCTCTCTTTTTCTGTAACTGCCTTTCAAATAAATAAATAAACATTTAAGGGGCCGGCGCTGTGGCATAGTGGGTAAAGCCGCCACCTGCAGTGCCGGCATCCCATATGGGCACCAGTCCCGGCTGCTCCACTTCCCATCCAGCTCTCTGCTATGGCCTGGGAAAGCAGTAGAAGATGGTCCAAGTCCTTGGGCCCCTGCACCAGTGTGGGAGAACCCGGAAGAAGCTCCTGGCTCCTGGCTTTGGATAAGCACAGCTCTGGCCATTTTGGCCACCTGGGGAGTGAACCAGCAGATGGAAGACCTCTCTCTCTCTCTCTGCCTCTCCTCTCTATGTGTAACTCTGACTTTCAAATAAATAAATAAATCTTTTAAAAAACATTTTAAAAGATGATGCTAAATGTGTTTTTCAACATTAACTTTGCCTTTTCTGAATCCATTCTAATAGTGGAGACAGGTGTGTGTGAAGACAGTGGACATCAGCCAGAATTAGGCAGGCAGGGTTTAACCCCGCTCCTCACTCACCAGCAGTGCAGCCTTGGGAAATCACATTAAGTCTCTGAACCTCAGTTTTCCTGCCTGCCAAATGGGAACAATACTAGCATCTCCCTTTGCGGGCTGCTATGGGGATTCAAGATGCACATGGAGCCTAGTGCAGCCCCAGGCCCTGCCGCCGCCAGGACAAACATTCGTGCTGCTGTTTATTGCTGTTATTGTTATTTTTGACGCTTCTGCTTTGTGTCTGAACCAGATACTGAACCTGACCAGCTAAATAGGATCAGGTGGGAAGAGACCATGGAGAGCACGAAGAGTAAGCAATCGGGTGCTATATAAAGATAGCACACGCGCTAACAACAGAAGGCCTTCGTCCTGTGAATCAACTGAACCGAGGGTGAGACATTCCCTTTAGCTTAACTTTCTTGCCTTATTCAAAAAAAATCTGCAGATACAGTGATAAATACTGAACTACTAAGAGATTTGTCAGACCAAAGCCACTTTGCAACTTTTTTTATTTGGTGGTAAAGACACACAACACAAAAACTGATGTGTTTTGTCCACTGTTGAGTGAGCAATTTGGTGGCAGCAAGCACACTCACCGCGTGCTGCACCCATCACGGCCACTCGCTCCCACCACTCTTCCCGCCTCTCTTGCCGACTGCACACCCTCGCATGGGAGCTGTCTGTCTCCCTCCCACTGGCTGGAAAGCATCACTCCTCTTTCTGCGGTTCTGCTCTCCCAGGTACCACGGTAAGTGGAATGCTAACAGCATTTATCTCTTGGTGTCTGACTTGTTTAACTCCGCTTGCCTCAAACGTTCTTCCACAGGTGGCAGGTCTGAATTTAGTCCTTTTTTAAGGTTGAATAATACTCTGTTGTTATGTGTCAATCACATTTTGTTTATCTTTCTTGATACACTTTTGGCTTAAATCCCCCTTTTGGGAATGGCGACTAATGCCGCTAATTTTTTTATTTTTATTTATTTAATTATTTATTTTTGACAGGCAGAGTTAGACAGTAAGAGAGAGAGAGAGAGTAAGAGTGAGAGAGAGAGAGAGAGAGAGAGAGAGAAAGGTCTTCCTTCCGTTGGTTCACCCCCCAAATGGCCGCTATGGCCAACGCACTGCGCCGATCCGAAGCCAGGAGCCAGGTGCTTCCTCCTGGTCTCCCATGCAGGTGCAGGGCCCAAGCACTTGGGCCATCCTCCACTGCCTTCCTGGGCTACAGCAGAGAGCTGGATTGGAAGAGGAGCAACCAGGACAGAACCGGCACCCCAACCAGGACTAGAACCCTGGGTGCCGGCGCCGCAGGCGGAGGATTAGCCCAGTGAACCACGGCACCGGCCCTAATGCCGCTATTAACATGAATATCCATACAGCATTTTGGTTCTTTGGTGGTACTTACCTAGAAAGGGTAACTCTGCCTTTCTCGTTTGGAGGCACTGGCAGGCTGTGCTCTGCAGGATGCATTCCCACCAGAAGGCTCCAGGGTGCCCTGTCTGCACAACCTGCACACCTATGCTTTCTGTATGGCTGATAAGAGCCATCCCAATGGAGGCTCGCTGTGGTTTCCCGCGATGGGATGCTGTGCACCTGTGCACCTTGCACCTTGCATAAGCTTAGTGGACATTTGTGCTTCTTCCTGGGAGAAATGTCCGAGGTTTTCCCCATTTTTGGATTTTTTTTTTTTGCTTGTCTGTTTGCAACATGTGTCAGAACAAAACAACCGGGAATTGGAAGTATTTCGTGGGCTTGTGTGTGGGGGGGGGGTGCGGCAGGGGACTGCCTATTTTAAAATGCAGGGTGCCCAGTTGAGACAAGAAATAATTTTCGGCTCTGAGGACGCCTCCTTTTAATGTTCTCAAAACAAAGAACCTAGTATTTGTCTAAGTCAGAATGAAAATTCATAGAATACACGAAAGTCAAGCAACTACTATGAAAACACACTTTCTGTGGTTTTTCTGCGACCACTCAGAACCAGAGCTCCTCTGTGAGACGGGGAAGCAGACACGTTTGCTCAGTTTACGCCCAGGAAAGTCAGAAAGCGCGGCCCGGCGCCCCGGAGACCCGGGTCCAAGGACAGCCCAGGACGATACAAGCACAAGGGCCTGGGGGGCAAAGCTGCGGGCACAGGCCGCCCAGCCCGAATCGGGCCCACGTGCACGGAGCTCCGGGCGCACAAGGCCGGGCCCCGCGCGGGCCACCCCGGGGGGCCTGAAATCCTGCTTCCCCGAAAGACCAGCAGCAGAAGCCACGGCCCCCTCACGCTGCCCGTCGCACAGGCCGCACCCCGGCTCGCCTGAGCACAAACCCCCAGCTGGGGTTGGATTCGCAGATGCCAACAAGGCCGAGCGCCCGCGGCTGCGCGCCTCAGGGTGCAGAGGGCAGCTCGGCCGTGCGGGACCTCGGCTTTCGGTCCCTCGGCTCCGCAGAGCACGCAGCCCTCGGGCCCCAAGGCGGCCACCGGCTCCCAGAATGGCGGCCCTTAACGCCAGACCTCAGACCCCTCCCCATGCCTTTCCTGCGCACATCTCAGTCCAGGTCCTCACTTATCAGCGAGGTCTTAAACCCACAGAGCCTAAGGGCTTAGTTTGGCGCACACACGGGCTCCCGCAGGGCGCGCGGGCGGACCCAGGGAAGTGGGATGAGCGCCGCGGATCCCTGGGCCTCCCCCTGCACCCAGATCCCTCCCGGAGACGGTGCGGGTCACAGGCGCGGGGGCCAGTCCGGGCCGTGTCTGGCCCTCAGGCCCCGACTCCAGGCTTGGAGTCCGGGACTGCGTAGGCGCCGCGCGCGCCCCGGACCCCGACTCCCGGCCCCCAGGCCGCCGCACCGCCGTCCCGCGAGGCCCGGGGTTGCGACCCAGGGCAAGGCTTTAAAAATAGCCCGGCGAGATCCGGGCAACAGGAAGAACATTTTTTTTTTCTAGAAATGTGTAGAGATGTTTTGCTTCTCGCAGGGACAGCAGCCGCCGCTGCCAGGTCCAGCACATGGGGGCCCCCTCCCCGCAGCCTCTCGGCCACGGTCTCGCGGATCCGGATTTGGGAAACGCAAGGGCCCCCCGCGGCCGGCCCCGCGGGCCTGGGAAGGCAGAAGCGGCCGGCGCGGGGGCCCAGCAGGAAGTTGCAGGCGCGGGGCCGGGAAGAGGGCAGGTCGGCGCAGCAGGCCTGGCGGGGGCCCCACGGGGCCGGGGCCCGCGGGGCTCGCGTCCCCCCCTCACGTGGCCGGGCGCCCAAGGCCCCACGTGGAAGGCGAGGCGGAGGAGGGTCGGCGAGGGGCGGGCTGGGCTCCGGGCGGCCGCGGCAGGACCCCCGCCCCTGCCGCCGAGGCCCCCGCGCCTCCCGCAGGCCTTCCGGGCGGGGCCCGGCCGGGGGCGGGCCAGCGAGTGCCCGCCGCGCCAGCGCGCACTTTGGCGGAGCCGCTAATCCCCCGAGAGCGCCCATTTGTAGTGAGGAGTATCTGTAGGGGCGAGGCCGGCCCATGTGGGGTTGTGTCATTGGTTTGCAAAGAGAGACCCCGCCTTTGCCCAAAAAAAAAAAAAAAAAAAAAAAAAAAAAAGGAGCGAGGAGTGAGCGGGCGGCGACCCTCACCTCGCTCCCGCCTCGCTCCCGCGCAGCCCGCGGCGCTGAGCTGCGGCCCGGCCGCCGCGCGCCCTCCCGCGGGCTCCGCTCGCCGCCTCCTTCCCCGAGAAAACGCATAAAGAGCGGAGTAGCCGCGGGCGCGCGGCCCCGGACCGGCCCTCCCGGAGCCAACTTGGAGCCGGCATCCTCCGGGGGTGAGCGACGCGGGCGGCGCGGCCCCTCCCGGAGGCCGGGCGGGCGGGCCGGGGTGGGGACCGGGAGCCGGTGGGCGGAGGAAGGGGCGGCTGGGTGGGGAAGTAGGAAGAGGCTGGGCGGCGGGAGAGGCGGGGGCGGAGGCGGAGGCGGAGGAGGGAGGGGCGGGGGAGGGGCGCGCGGCCGGGAGATTAAGTTTTTGTGTGTGTCCCCGTGTGCGTGTGTCATTTTAAGGTGGCTCGGGAGCGGCCCGAGGAGCGAGGCCCCGAGCCGGGAGCCATGCCGCGCTGAGGTGGGGGGGGCGCACAGCCGCCGCCGCCGCCGCCGGGTGGGGTGGGAGGGGCGGGAGTCGCCGCCGCCGCCGCCGCCGCCTCCCGGGTGGGCGCCCTTCGCCGCGGACGCCGGCGGCCCGGGACGAGGTAAGGGGACCCCGGGGGAGGGCTGGGGCCGCGGCCACGGGCGGGGGGCGCCGTGCCCGCGCCTCACTGCGCCACTCCGGGAGCGGGAGGAGGGAGGCGAAGGGCGCGGAGCCGGCATCCGAGGACATCTTTGGCCCGCGCCCCCGGCCCCGGGTGTCCCCTCGGTGGCCGGGGGCGGACGGCGTCCCAGGGGTCCGCGCCCGCCGCCCCCCGCCCTCGGTTGCGCCCGCCGGCAGCCGTTTGCGCCAGGATTTTTGTTGTTGTGATGAGAGTTGATGAATGCGAAGTAGGCGGTCACCTTCCTTCCCATCAGGATTGGAAAAAAAAAAAAAAAAAAAAGGAAAGAAAGAAACCCCGAGCGCGGCGGCGTCCGGAGGGCAGCGCAGCGGCGGCGTCGCGGCCACGGGTTCCCAGGCGCCCCCGGCTCCGGCTCCCCGAGCCCGGTGGGTGCGCGCGCGGGGGCCGCCGGCCACCCGGGCCGAACGCGCGGCGCGCCGCGGGGACAATACGGCCGGGTCCCTGGGGACCCGGAGTCCGAGCACGCCGGGGTGCGGCGGGCCTGGCGCCCGCGAGGCGAAGGGCGGAGGGGCGAGGGGCCGCGGGGAAGTCGGGGCGCGCGCGGCTCGGGCCCCCGGGGGGCGCGGCCCCTGACGGCGGGGGACCCCCGCAGCGCCCCGGGAGCGCCGGCGGAGGGCTGGAAGGGAGGCGAAGTGGAACCCTTTTGTTGTGCCGGCCCGGCATTGTTGGCTCCTCCGGGCAGCCGGGCCACATCTGCCGCGGCCGCCGCCGCCGCGCGGGGCCCGGCCCGCCAAAGTCGCGGCGGGGCGGGGGGCCGGGGCGGGCTCCGGGCGGCGGCGGCGGCGGCTGGCGCGGGCGGGGGCAGAGGAAATGCCCGGCCGCGCTCCCGCGGGCACCACTTCCTCCTCGCCGGCCGCCCGGAGCCCGGCCCGCGCGCGCCTCCCCGGCTCCCCCGCCCGGGCCGCACTTTTCGGGTGGGGCGAACCGAAAGGAAAAAGTTTCGCAGGAGGGGCCGGCCGGGGCGCGCCCTGGGCGGCGGGGACCTGGCGCGGCGCGGGTATCGCGGGGCCGCCGCGGCCGCCCTGTCCCCCTGCTCCTCCGCGGCGCCGGACGGACCGCGCGGCCCAGAGCGAGCGCCTTTCTTTGCCTCGCGCGCTGCCCGGCGCCCCGGGCGAGTTGCGCAGAGGCGCGCGGGGGCCGGGGCGTGCCGGGGCCTCTCCGGGGCTGGAGGCCCGGCGGCGTGGCGGAGCGCCCAGGGGCTGGGAGGCCGCGGGCGCGAGAGCTCGGCGCGGTCACCGCGGGCCGCGCCGAGACACGCGCGCACCCCCTCCCGGGGCTCGCTCTGCGCCGGCGACGGCGGTGGCGGACGCGGAACGTGCGTGTGCGCGCCGGTGCGGGTCCCGCTCCCCGCTCCGTGCTCGCCGCATACTTTCCCGGAGGCGGCCCGGGCGGCAGCCGGCTGCAGGGGACCCTGCGTGGAGGGTGTTTCGGGGGAGAGGAAAAATTCTGTCGTGGAAATGCGCGCTCGCGGCGGCCGTGGCGGTGCCGGCGCCGGCCTACGTCGTCACGCCGGGCTCCCGAGCCCTCTGCGGGGTGAACGCCGCCACCGGTGCCCGGCGAGACGGGAGACTCGCGGAGCCGGCGCGAGTGGCTTCGCGGGTGGATCGGAGAATTCTGTTCCATAAATACGCACTGGGGATTTGAAATGCTAAACGCCTTATTTGCAATTCCGCTGGGTGTTCTGGATACGGGTGTATTTTTATCTGACGTGGATGATGTGGAGGGGCCGCCGTATCTGGGGTGGGGGGGCTCCCACGGCGACCAAGCCTCGGGTGGGACGGACCCCCTCCTGGGTCAAAGACAGTTTTGGAATCGCCTCGTGCTGGGCTCTCCGAGTAGAACTAGTTGGTTTTCTCGTACTTCGGAGAATTCTACCGCTGGGAGACCTGGTTCTTTATATATGTGTGTGGATCGTTTTCATTTGGAAGTAGCGAGACTTAAAGGATCCTGTTTTTATAATCACTTGATTTCAAAGAGTACTTCTTATAGCAGTTATAAAGGAATATTTAAGATGTTAATTAAACATTTTCGGTGAGAGCTGCTTTAATATTGAAACAAGCTTTCTTTTTCTTTCTTTCTCTTTTTTTTTAAAGCAGCAGGAACTGTATCTTAAAGTTGAAACACTGAATGTCCTTCCATCTGGCATCAGATCTCTGCCCAGGAGCTGTGCTGTGAAAACCCCCAGTGCTCTTTTTATTGCCCCCAAAAGAAAAGTTAATGAGATGGTAGATTTCAAGCAAAAAAACACGAAAACCAAAAACACTCAGGCCCTCCTCCTTGCAAAATATGCTTGCAGTTGCCATTGAGGTTGATGTTAGCGATGACTGCACTTGGCTTTCATGAAACCAGTCTAATCGTTCATACTTGATCAAGTATAACACGGCCAGACAAAGGACATAAGCGGCACATTTCTGTGGGGCGCTGAGGGTTTGGCCCAAGTGTGGAGACTGGGTCACCCCTCCCCCCAGCCTGCCCCTGCCCCAGGGAGGGGATGGGGGCTGGAGGCTGGGGGATTTATGGCGCTGATTGGTTTTTGTGGCCCAGGGGCAGCGCACCCAGTCAGGTCTCCCTGGAATGCAGCTGTTGGAGGGAATTAAAACGTCGTGGGTTTGGAGCTTGTTTGGAACCTGACTAGGTGCTTTTTGGTTCAATTCTTGTTTTCCGTGTGGGTGAGACCAGGTTTGCCGTCTCCTCTCTCTGTGCCTCTGGAAAGCCCATGGAGGTTGCTGAGGCAGAGCTGTGAGTTATTTACGATTTCGCTTGGGATCTGTGAACTGACCCTTGAATGGATATTCTTGGGGAGGGGCAGGACCAGAGTGAATTAATTGGCTTCTCTTAACTGTGATTTTTTTAAAATACATCTTTGTCCCTAAAATGCTTTTTCTTCTTTTTATTTTTTGCAAGGCATGCTTTGTGACCTGTGTGGGGGACTTACTCATCTACTCAGTGGAGAATTCTTTCCCGAAGTGTCTCTTTAAAGTTTAGAAAGCAGCAGAGTCCGGCTACTTAAACAACAAACAGACCAGGGACATACTTTGAGACAGTTTGGCCTTCTCAGACTCGCCCGGGCACACCTGTTTCTGTCCCTGCACAGTGAGTTTGCTTTCTCTGGCGTGTTCACCTGGCCCTGTACACAAGATGAAACAGTACAGCTTGCTATCTATACAATTATTAACTAGTCCATCAATTACCTTTCAGGGAATAATCTATAACTTCCTTCTTGACTTTTAAACCTGCACACAGAAATCCTATTCATAAGTCTGGATGATGTTTTAAAGAGAGTAAACACAACCACCAGAACTGCAGCTGAATCAGCTGCTCCGAGGAGCTGAGGGCCAGGTCCCTAACCAAGGGTAGAGACCTGCACTGGGATGTGCGTGCAGTGGGGGGAGCTCACCTTGCAGGAAATCTTCTGGATTCACTGATTAATAAATAGGCCATCAGAAAGGCCACCTCTCTGGATGGGCTTCTGCTGAGGTCCCATCCCAGGGTGTCACTTGCCCGAAGCACACCAGCACTGTTGTCCTGTTTGTACCCAACACTTGCCCTGAATTTTCAGGAGTTTAGCAGGGTAAGGGTGGCCTGATGTCATTCTTTGTTGCTGTCATTTCCTCCTAGAGGGACTGTCATCAAAGTATATCCCCCTGCTCATGACCGTACCCTGCTGAGTGGCAGCCCAGCGTCCCGGGTCCCTGACACGGACTCCGGCTGGGGAGGCACAAGGGCAGGGCACAGCTCTGTCAGTATTTTCACATCCAGGTGGAAGTTCCATCACAGAGGAACGGCAGTACGCGTTTTTGTAGTAATTGAAAAATGAGAGTGCAGTTTCTGACCACTTGGAGAGAGGGACTTGTACTTCCTGAAGTGACGCCATTTGGTGACATATCGGGGTGTCTCGTTCCCCAAGGATCTCCCAGTGAACTGCTGGCTAGCCAAAGCACGCTTCTGAGTACTTCCCCTTCTGAGAACCTGGAGTGGTGCGGAGAGCTGGAATGGGTGTGCTGTCCACGGCCAGGCCTGCCGGCCCTATCCGCTTTCCCCCTTCCAGCTGGTCAGCTTGCCCTCATTTCCACTGCCTAGGGTTAGAGTTACAGCACCCCTGGAAAATGCAAGGCCCCCGCCCTCACCCATCTTTTGAAGTTAATTTTTATTCAAGTCTGCGTTTGATGGAATATGTATCAAAGACCTTTGAAAGGGGTTTTTAAAACCTTATCTCTGGGTTTGGAAAATTGTATTTAATAATTGCTGAAAACTTCAGAACCGTTTTTGAGGTGTTCAGTGGTTCTTTTGATCATGATTTAATGGAGAGTATCCAAAAGCCATCATTGTGACTCTAATGATATTCACAAATTAATGTTGGGGCGTAATCTGGAGTTTCCTTTTAGCTACCGTTATTAATGTTTAAAGCCTAAATTATGGCTGCACTTGGGTCTGAAAAGAAGGGCTCTCTGCACATTGTGTACCGAGAAGAAGAGGGGGTTCAGCAGTGAATGCAGGACGCACAATAGAGAGCCAGCCAGGCCATTGTTGGTGCTGAGTGTTGACAATGGGAGCCCCGGGCCAGTGTGGCTGCTGGAGAACGCGGAATCTTCAGACTGGACAGAGTGGCATTCCTGGGTCTTTGCTGGGCAGGGAAATCTGACCTGCCCCCTTTCCAGAGCCTTCTCAGAAGGTGGTCTTTAGTGGGCTTTGTCTTCTCCGTAAGGGTTTTTGAGGAAAGATCCCAAACACAGATAGTAGAGTTCTTCCAGGAAAGTGTAAAAAGCAAACTTTCCCTCTTGAAGTGTGATGGGAAGAGATAATGTTCTGCAGCAGAACCCGAGGCATCCTAAGTCACAGGAAGTTGTGTTTTTGTTCTGCACTTGAGCCTTGGATCTGGTAGTGGCCTTGGGGAAAGTGGACGGGGTCCCTGCTGGGCACAAGTGCCCTGCTGAGCGGCTGCTGCCTCATTTACACAGCCCGCCTGCCTCCACCGGGGAGCCCAGGCCCTGGCCAGTCCAGTGGCCGGAGTGACTGCATTCCTGTGACCTGTTCTCACCACAGCCAGGGGTACGGGTGGAGATTCTGGACTTGACTGTGGTTAGGGTCTTGACACTTAGTTACAACTTGGTTGGGGCTTTGGGGGATGAGTTGGAGTTGTGTCTGGCCTAGCCCTTCCTTCATCGGGGTCTTAGAAGCCAGCTGTTTACGTGACTGTTTAGCAAGTGGTAGTGCAGAGCTTACTTACTATGCACAAAAGTTGTGATACGACGGGTCCCTTCGTATTCGTGGGGCAGTGAGGACTTTGGCTCTCTAGGGAATTGTAACTTCTGAATAACCTCTCCCAGAGGTTTTTGTTGGCACTCAGAGGGTGTGAAAACCTGAATAATCCCTCCTTCCTGTGTATCCAGAAAGTTCTGGGGCTAAGAGGGCACCCTTTTAGCTTCTAAAACAAACCAAAGACAAAAGAAAGTGTACCTTCCAGTATCGTTATTGTTATTATTATTACCTCCCCCCACAGTGGTCTTCCATCAGCAGAAATTACTTCTTGTGATAAAACAACTCCCTAACTATGCCTTAAAAGGAGCTATCCGCTGTCTCAAAGATCATCTGATTGGAAATAGTGGCAGTGTTTCTGGATTTCATCCCAGCGAGGCTGTGGCGGAAGCATGGAAGGCCACGTTGAGGCTTTGGCAGGTAGATGGGGTGTGGGTCTTTGTGCAGTGAGCACCAGGCTTGTTCAGGGCTGCCCTCCAGCCCTGCCTGAAGTCCTGGCTTCCAGCAGTCTGCCCGAGCCCAGAACAAACAAAAACTTCATTATGGAGTGCAGAATCCCAGGAAGTTTCTCTGGAAGGCTCCACAGACCGGGTCATAGAGGTTGACTTCTGGCAGAGTGAGATTTTTTTATCCCTCCCAAATACGACAAGTTAAAAAAAAAAAAAAACTTAGCTGAAAGTTGAGGCTAGCAGAGAATCGCTTTATAGGTGAGTGTAAGTGACCAGAACCAAGCCTGTACCTGCTGTAGGAGTGGGCAGAGGTGGGGAGGGGGGCCTAGGAGGGGAGAGGGGAACAGAGCAGGTGAAGTTCCTGTGCTGTACCGTGGGGGGAGGGTTTGTGTGCACCTTTCCTTTTTATTTATTAAAAGTCTGTTTGAGAATCAGCTTCTACGCACTGGTTCAATTCCCAGATGCCTGCAGGGGCTAGAGTCAGGGCCTGGCGAAAGCCCGGAGCCTGGAACTCAGTGTGGAATCTGGGTCCCCCACGTGGGTGACAGGGACCCAACTACTTGAGCCCTGACCCCCCACCTCCCAGAGTCTGCATTAGCAGGAAGTACAGCTTGGACTTGAACCCTGGCACTCCCATAGGCCTCCAGCCGGGACTTAACTGCTGGGCCAAACATCCTCACATTTCCTTTTCAAAGGAATGCTGTGCTGTGAGTTAATTCTTTTGCTGATGGACGGTCTTTACTGTGGTGAGAATAGAAATGCAAACAGAATCAGTTTGTCCTCTGCCTGCTCAGGCTCTGGTGGGCCCGGCAGGGCGGGCGGCAGTGTCCCCTTGCTTAATTGGATCGGGACACCCCCCACCGTGTTGCAGCAGGCCCCAGGCCTGCCCACCTAGAGTACAACGGAGCCAGCAGTGGGCAGGGCCCCAGAGAGCTCTTAAGAACCCTGTCTCAGGACCGGTTGAGAGAGCTGAGAATGTGCGAGTGGAGTAGAACCGCCCCCTGGGGAGCCTGGCCTTGCCCTGCACGTGGTCACATGGCCTTCCATCCGCGCAGTGCGGTGAGGATGGAGGCTTTGCCAGGCCAGATGGCCACGTGGGCCCCTGCACTAGCAGAGCTTGGCTGACCAGTGGGTGCAGGCTTTCCAAACACCAGAGACCCGCTGGACACCCAGGCTTGGGGACACCCGCCCCAGGAGCTGGGGAAAACCGACTGCCTATTCTTTCCGGTGTGGGTGACCTCTTTTTTTTTTTTAAGTTTTTATCCTCCCTCCCCTCTCCAGATGTTCGCCTGTGGTCTGCACTGCCGGCTGCATTGCTTCATGTGCCCTCGGGGGACGGAGGGAGCAGGAGCTGGGGTGGAGGCCGGAGGAGCTGACATTTCCCCCACAGCCCAAGCTTCCCTGGAGGGCTGGGCTGCCTGATCCCTTTCTTTCAACCTTAGGGAGGGCAGGCAGGCAGGAGTGAGTTTTGCTGTGTGGATATCAGCATGCACATATAAGTGCCTACAAGTAAAATCTGGGAATGTTTTTGATCTTAAAAACATTTCACAGTCATTAATCTTCACGACGCTCCTGCGAGCTGGGTAAATAGAGCGATTCTTGTTTTATGCGAGGAAGAAATACTGAGTCCCCTCCCCCAAGTCATAAACAGACAGCGCCCCTCTCTAGTTTCCCAAGGCCTGGTTTGGGGGTCCTGGGGCGCGGGCAGCCCCTGCGTTTGTCCGAAACCCACACCGGTGTCCTGCGATTTTCCCTTGCCAGGAGGGCAGGTTGGGCGAGATGGAGGCCCGCCCGCCGCACCTGGGCGCTTGGTGCTCGCAGGGGGCGGGGTCTGGCTGCATTCCCCCGCCCTGGACCGGGGACCGGCGACCGGCCTGGGTTTCCAGGGACTCCAGGCCCCTGAACTCGCTTGGGAAGCCCCCTAATCCCTGGCTCCGCGTTTCCTGTCCTGGCTGGTACACCTGACGGCTTCTTCCCCGCAGGCCTTCCCGCCTGTCGCCTCCAGGCCTTCCCTCCCCCGCCGCGGGCTCACCTGAAGGGCCCCTTCCCCACCCCGCGGGCCTGCGCACCTGGCGGGCCAGCCCCTCCCCCGCAGTGGCTCCGTACCTGGTGGACCCGCGGCACCTGACACCACCGGAAGCGCCCCTCCCCTCGCGCCTCGCCTTTTCTCTTGTAAAGTCCGAGCCCCTGCGGGGGAGTCATTGCTGGCCTGGGAATGCGCCCTGCCCCCGCGCCACCTGCAGGCTTTTGTGCCGGCCCAGGGAGCCTCTGCGCCCTTTTGCTTCGCCTCGCCACAGCAGGAAGGAGACTGGAGACCGCGCGGGACTCCAGGTGGGCGCCCCCAGCCTGTGGCCTGGGCTCAGCTAGGGCGCGCCTGAGCTGGGGCTGCTCGCCGTGGTCACGGCTTGCGGGCACCCCAGGCCTCTCCGGTGGACACTCGGAAAGGTTGGTTGGTGGTGGCACGGTGGCTGAGATGGGAGCACTTTACTGACCCGGGTGGGCATTTGGGGCCGCCGTCCTCGATTAACCGTCGGATCTGTGTATTTTACAGGTTTCGCAAAAGGCGCCCAAAGTCTGGCTTCGCAAAGCCTTCGGCAGACTGCGCCTCGGGGCAGGTGACATCTGCCTTCGCCATCCTGGCCTCCTAGGTTGCACTGGGCACTGCTTCCCGGGCAGCCGACTGACCCCCTTGTCCCCTGGGGCCTTGTCGTTTTGCATCTTTGTGCAGACATCTCTGGCTGTCTCTTCTTTATAGAAGCACTAGAACCACATTTATTGAGCATTTATTTAGTGCCCAGAGCTAGTTCACTGGATGATTTCAGACAGTAGAGCTGGGGCTTGAACCAGGCTGTAGGAAGTGGCTTTGTTTGCAGGAGGCACCCTTGGCTGGGGTGGAGCCTCTCCTTGCCCTGCTGGAAATCTTAAGCCCAGCCCGTGGGAGCGGCGGGAAGATTCTAGGCTTGCCCCGAAGTTGGCGGGTTTTTCCCCAGGATTCAAATAAAGCTCCTTAGAAACAGAGCTCCTCCCCCCGCCCCCCCCCCCGCCCCCCCGGCCCTAAGCTGCTTTCTAGAGCACGTGGAGCCTTGAGAATCTGTATGTCTCATTTTGTTCTGAATTGGGGTCTTTTTCTTAGGGTGCCACAGTTGAATGCCGGGGGAGGGTTTGCGCGTACATTCATTGCACCTTGATCAGAACAGCGGCCGCTGACTGCTGACTGGTGGCTCCAGCCAGTAGATGGCACCTCGGCCCCCACCCCGGTCCCAGGCTCTCACTGGCCCTGCCCTTATGAGGGCCGACAGGGCTGCCACCGAGCTGCAGAGGTCGAAGGTGATGGTCACTGCTTTCCCGACGAGGGTCAGAGCGTCTTAGTGAGGGGCCAGGAGTTTAGCGCGGGCTGTGGTTTCCCTGTGGCTGGTGGAGGTTTCCTGGATTTTTCTGGGATTTGGGGGTGTCTGGTGGGAATGGCATTGCCACGCTAGCTGCCATACACTCCTAACCTGCGGTATGTCTCGTGCGACCTCCCGCGGAGTGCACGCATTCTGGGATTGTGTGGGTAGCTTTACACGGTGACCAGGTGTCCGGTCTTCAGGAGGTGAGAATTGCTGCGGTCGCAGTCTGGGTTATCGCCATGCCATCTCAGTGGGGGTCTTCTCAGAGTCTCCCCTTTTCTGGTGTGTGCCCCTCTCTGGGGGTGGGGCTTGAGAGCAGTGGAGGCCCTGACTCCTCTCTCCCCTGCCTCCCACTCTGCCCACCCCCACCCTGTCTGGCCACAAGTTCAGGGAATTGAGGGGAAAGGAAAGGAGGTTGGTTAGGATTTCTCCTGATGGGGTGGTCTGTTTGCACCCTGCTGTGAACACGGGGAGGAACTCGATTCTGCCGGTGAACTTCCTGGGTTGCTGCCCTGCCTGTGTGTGGTGTGGGCCTTAGGCAGGAATTTGAATTCGTGCCCCTGAACAAAGGGAGCTGCCTTCATTTCAAAGCAGCTAAGAGAATGGCACAAACTTGGGTGTGTCCAGAAATCCAGAGACAAACCCTTCCTGGGCGATTAACTCACCTGAAAGGCACCCCGAGCAGGTGGTGGCAGGTGGTGCCGTGTGGAGCTGCTGGCTGACCTTGGCTGCTTTTCGAGGGCAAGGCCTCCGCTGGGGAGAGATTTTCCTGAAAAACAGGCTTTCCTTTAATTATAAGATGGCCTTCCTGCTCTGCAACCCTGCTCTTCCTTCCGGGAACACGTGTGTGCTCTGGGCGCTGCTCTGGGCTGGGGTCGCCATGGTGTCCCCCCTCGGCCCCCACTCAGGGGCGAGCAGGGAAAGCGCCGGGAGGTGTCTCTGGACAAATTGCTCATGTTAGCCCCGGTGTCCTGGCTCCGCTCCAACTTGGGTAATGATTCTGTTCTGTCTATTTTAAGTCCCCCCTGCAGTTCTTAAAGAGGTCTCCATTCCGCTTCATTCCACACTGAAAGGGAGGTGCATGGGTGGGCCCCGCCTCGGGCCAGGCCCAGCCCTGGGCCAGCCCCCACCTCCCAGGCTGCTCAGAGCTACCTCAGTGAGGCCAGCTGCTTCCTCTGGGCCCTAGGGCCTGCAGGTGGCCGGGTGCTGCTGGCTTCTAAGTGTGAGATGTTCCGATGGCCCCTGTGGCTTGATCAGCCTTGGCTGGCTGGCCGGCCACTGCATGCAGGTCCCCCGTGGACAGTCACTTCCTGAGGGTACAATGCGTAGGAGCTGTGCCCCTTCTCCGTGTCCAGGTTTTGGGGTCTCTTGCAGAAAAGCTGCTGAGGTTGCTGTCCAGGCTCCTCCAGCAAACGCTGGGGGCAGAGGCGGGCCCTCTGCTCTGTCACTGGTGCCACAGGAGCAGGCCACAGGAGCAGGCCGGGTCCTGCCGGTGACTGCACAGAGTTCTGTTTATGTTGCCTGCTCCTTCATGTCACCCTCACCTTGCTCTCAGGGTTGAGGGTTCTTCCCACACGTATGTGTCCGTCCTTCTCAGTTCTCACCTAAGCCTGGGGTTTACCAAGGTGGCTTCGACTGACCAAAGCCAGGAGGTTGCAGAGCTGAAGTTGCAGTTCTCAGCGAGGCTGTCTTCCTGAAGGGGGACCCTGCGTAGTGGGCGAACCTTTTCTTCCCAGGCCTGGCCAGCTGTGTTCCAAGCAGCGGGTGAAGGAAGTCGCAGAAAACCGGGCCGAGCTTCCTTGCAGGGACGGCCGTCTCGTCTGTGACTCACGGTTCAGAGGGGTGCTCCGACCGCATCCCAGTCTGGCCTGGGAGCTTAGAGGCAAACCCCACGTGTTACGTTAGCTCCTGAGCAGTTCTTTGAGATACTGTTCTGAAAGGAGGGCAGAGATGGTTTTCCCTAATTCTGTCTTTGAGAGCGGCCAGCTGTGTTTGGAGCTGGGTCCTGGGTTAGTGGGAAGAGGATGGGGTCTTTGGTGGGACCGCTCTGGCTGTGGTTTTGGCTGGGAGTTTTGCAAGCTGGGGATGACTTGGCATGTCAGGGTCAAGGCTCAGATGCAGAAGCTTGGCTCTGGGGCTCCCTGCAGACCCCCCCCCCGGGGGGGGAGTAGTGACTGCTGGTGGTGGGTGCTGCCTGGTGGGTGGGGGGAGGCTGTGACATCTGTCTTTCAGACTCAGGCTGAGCCCTGGGAGAACTGGCCTTGACTTTCTAGAGCTCAGTGGAGGCCACAAGATGCACACTGGGTGGACTGTTCTAGAAAGCATGGTGGAGAAGGGGTGGAAAGCAGTGCCGGGCTCCTTTCCCACTCTTGGCTTTCACTAAGCTTGCAAAAGGCTTTGGTTGCTGAATCCGTAAGATGCGGTAGGAAGAGGGTGTGTTGTGCAGATTCAGTGAGGTAATGTTTATAAAGCGCTTAGAACAGGCTGACACATTGCAGGTGTTACATTTTTTTAAAAATATGATACAGTGAAATACACATCAAGTAAACCAGGGAGTTGGAGTTCTCCCCTCCCCTCCCCCGGGCTGGGGCAGCCGGAGGGGTCAGAGGATCTGATCTGGCAGCAGAAGGCACCCTTGACCTGGTCGGGATCTCCGGGGGGCTCCGGGGGCCTTGCCTGATGTCGTGTGCAAGGTGTGCGGTCCCTTGCTAGGCACAGAGTTGATGGGTGGCACAGGCAGTTCTTGTCCTTGGGTGTCTGGGCCAGGAGACCCTCCCGGGTTTGTGGGGAAGGTGAGAAGTGTTTGGAGGTGGGAGGCCCAGATCCTTGGAGTTTTAGAGATGTCTGGGCCCCATGCACATCGCCGTAGGGAAAGGCAGAGGGTGGCGGCCGCTGTCTTCCCGTTGATTCCTGGGGCTGAGATGACCATGAACTAGAGGCAGTCTGGGGGGCTGTTCTCAGGTGGTATGTTACTGTGGATTAGCTCACTCCAAGAAATGCCCAGTAAAATATTTACTTTCTATTTAAGATCTACTTTCCCTTTCCAGAGAAGGAAGGAAAAAGCCGACTGCCGTGCCTGACACAGGGCCGTGGTGGGGCTCGGTGCCCCCGTTACAGAGCAGGGATGCCGCGGTGGAGGCAGGCACCCCGGCCATGTTCCCAGGGGACTCCCCGTGGGCCCTCCCTCCACACGGGGGTCCGCCCGGCCCCCTTGGTCCTCCCAGTCCACAGTTTGTGTGTCGGTGGTCAGGGTCAGGGCAGCGCGTGTGCTTCCTGCAGTCTTGTTTGGTGTATCTCCTGGCACACGGAGGGCAGTTGGTCAGTGGCAGCTTTGCACCAGGTCCAGCCGGATGGCAGATGGGCGGTGGGTGTCTAAGCAGGCCCCTGACCCTGGGCCCTAGAAACTGGGTGGCAACTAATCATCTCTTCCCAGTATATTCTTCCCACCTGTGTGTGCACGTGTGGCCCGCCGTGTTTTCTGATTCGAACATGAGAGCGACCTGCTCCTCCCTACCTGGGCAGTGCTCCTGCTCTTGGCTGTGTTGGGCACCTGGTGGGACCAGTGGGGTCCTGTGAGGTGCAGGGGTACTTCCAGGGAGCTGTGTTTAGGAAAATGCTAGACAGACTGTCACCTTGAGGGTGGCCTGGTCATTTCACAGAACGGCGGTTTCTTGGGCTTAGTGTATGCCGTTAAAAACCTCACTAGGAAAGCAGGATGGTCCTTGGGGAGGCCCTTGGAAGCAGGGGGTGTTGGAACGCCAGGGGTCAGGGTCAGGGTCAGGGTCAGCTTTCAAGTTTGCGCATCCCGGGGAGTGCGCCCCGTGAGTGAGGTGCCAGTGCCAGTGTGGGACGTGCTGGCGTGTTGCTGCAGTTGTGTTGGTGGTGCTCGGGGTGGCACTGATGGGAGGACGGGTGGCAGCCCTGGTAGTTGGGGTGGGAGCTGTGTCACTGGGGATGAGGAATATTCCCGCTTCATCCCTCCAGACCTGCAGGCTGGCTGGGAGTACAGTCCTTGGGCATGAAGTTGGAACTAAGGGCTTCCCGGGAGCCCTGGGAAGTGCTCTGTGCTCTGATGTATCAGGAGAGAACAGATAGGTGCTAGTACCCCCAGGGACCCCTTTCTGTCTTGTGCCTGGCGTTGGCAGTGGCTGAGTGGTGGGAGGCTGGCTGTGGGCCTGGTGGTGAGAGACTTCTTCATGCAGTCCCTGGGGAGTCCCTGGGACAGTGTGGCCTCTGCACAGAGGCTCCCCGACACCTCTGCTGGCCGTGTCCCGGGCTCCCAGCCCCTGTCCCGTGGGGAAGCTCGAACATCTGTATTTTTAGCAAACTCCTCCAGGTGGTTCTCAATGCAGCCAGCCCAGAACCTGCCAACAGCACACAGAGGGTCTTTCTTCAAAAACAACCCCCCCCCCCCAGCCGCCCACACACTTGAGTCTCGATATTGAACATTTGGCATGAATAGTAGTTGAAAGGATTTTATATAACTTGAATAAGCCCCCAAATGGAATGAGTAGATTTGGAGACAGAATGTGGATTTGTGCCCTGCTCCTTCTCCCTCCTTCTTCTTCTTTGGATTAAGAGGGATTCTCCGCTCCCTCCCTCGTCACCAGGCATCCTAGGATGGGAGGGACGTTTCAGAAGTGTCTGTTAAAATGGGAGTGGGTTCCATCTTCATATGCGCTTGACATTTGGCTTCATCTCCTGAGCAGTCAGTGGTCGTTATGGGGCAAGGCTGGGCCAAGTGTCACGGCTGGAAAAGAAGTCGTTCTTAGGAATTGCGTGTTAGTAAAATATGAGCTGCTCTGGAAGTCTGTGCAGGGCAGAGGTGATGCCATGGAGGTGGTGTTTTGGACGCTGGCCTTGTCCACCACCTCCTGCCCCAGGAGCTGGGCGGGACCCTCTGACGGCTGTGGCATCACCGCATCGCCATGCCCAACCCTCGGAAGCGGGCTGTGGGCACCACCTCCTGTTTTAGAAATGAAGAGGGACACATTTTGTGGGAGTCGTTTTTATCTTGTGGGTGGGTTTTGTTAGCCCGTAGGACTCAGGGAGGCTGTGTGTGGACTCCTGCGTCACGTGTTGATTGCTGTATTTCTCCAGGTGGCCCTGTTGTGACAGAGTGGCTTCCCACAGGGCTCGCAGTTCAGCGTCTGAAGAGTGGGGGGTGGGAGGGGTGTGGGTCTGGCACAGAGGGTAAGTCTGCCTGGGATGCCCACATCCCATGTCTGAGTGCCTGACTCAAGTGCCAGCCCTAGTGCATCTGATCGAGCTTCTAGCAATGAGCAAGCACCCTGGGGGGCAGCAGGTGGCGTCTCAAGTACTTGGGCCCCTGCCACTCCTGTGGGGGACCCAGATTGAGCTCCTGGCTCCTGCCTCTGGCCTGGCCTCACCCTGGCTGTTAGGGACATTTGGGGAGTGAACGGAGGGGGGAGTGTGGGGGGGTGCTGACGTGTTTGCTGTTTTTAGATGGAAGATCTCTTTGTGTCTGTCTCTTTGCCTGTCTCTGCTGTTTTAGATAGCCCAGGTTCTAGGGATTTGTGCGCATTTCAAGGCCAGGAGAGGGGTTTGAAGAGCCTTGGGCACAAAGTCCCTTGTGCTAGATGAAGGCTGAACTTGAAGGGGTGTGCGTGGGTGTCTTTAGGTAAGAGATGAGAGCTGAGGAGCTTCCATTTGCTTCTTGGTAACAAGCGAGGGGGGCGAGTGAGGCCCCAGGCATAGGGGCCCCTCTCCATGGTTTGAGTGATTGTGGGGGCAGTGTGGGGTGCTGTTGGGGTTACCTGGCTACCTGACCCTGGGCTGGGAAGGAGCTTGCCTGCCTGAATGGAAGTGGTAGGATGTGGAGCCCTAGCAGTTTCTTTTTGGGCTGCTTCTGGACTTGGGCTAACAAAGAAATGACTTTATGATTTATGGTGTTTATGAAGACTAGCGTACCTATCTGTTTTCATATAGACATCTTAATAGAGATTAAGTACAGAATAAAGCGGAATGCATGAACAGAGGTATTCCCATAAGCAATATTGTAGTGTGAGGCAGTGTAATTATGTTTTGTACACTCCCCAATTAAGCAGTTATGCATTACTGGGAAACTACCTTTAAGAGATTTAGAAAAGCTTTATAATTTAGTACATCAAATAAAAATGGATGTGTAATGTTTTAGGCGTAGGGTTTACGTGTGTCACATGACATGACAAGGTAACTCAGTTTGGGTTGGTTTCTCAGAAGTTGATGTGGTGACGTTGAGGTGAATTTTCTAACAGAGATCTGCAAACAGAAGTCCTGCTGTGTGCTGGACTCTCCGGAGCGTGCTGGTCCACAGGGAGGACTAAGGAGGGGTCAGCGAAGCAGCAGTGAAAGTGTGTGGACTGCAGGGGGTGTGGGTCAGTGCCGGGGGGACCCCTTGCAAGGATGGAGGGAGTTCCTGGTGCCCTTCAAGTTCCTGTGTCTGGGGCAGCCCCCAGACTCCCACTTCCGGTCCTCGTCCCTGGGGCCTGATGCGAAGGAACCCACCACCCTGCCTCTGTCAGTCTGCCACAGGGGTTGGTTTGCGTGCAACGAGTTTTGTAAATGCTTGGCTCTCAAACGTGGGTCATTAGTTTATCTCTAGGAGGCGGGAAGAGAACAAGTGTGGGCAGTGTGAGCTCAGACTCGGAGGGCAGTGGGGGCTGGGGGCACCAAGAAGTTTCCATGCCCAGGTGTGACGTTTTATTTTAACAGAACGGTTGTGGTCCCCGGAAACTGAGCCAGGTGGGGAGCTGCTGGCATTTGGGATGTGGACAAAGGTGGTGTCCAGGCCATCCCCAGGGGCTGGGCAGGGTGGTGTAGCGCTTGTTGGGGTTTGGGTGGGGTGGGAGAAGGGGAAGAGGGGCTTGGCTTGGGACTGCATTCGTGGTGTTGTCCTCCGTGGGGTCGGGCCAGAGGCAGTGAGTCAGGGGTATCTGGAATCCCAGGGGTGTGCAGCGGCCGCTGCTCGGGGCCCAGCATTCACAGGAGGGCCCGGGAGGTCAGAGACCATGTGCCAGGGATGGGGCTGTGCTCAGCCGAATGCCTCCTCTCGGGCTGTGACTGAATGGCCGTGATCTTCAGGCCCTGGTGAAGGCCGTGGCGAGGTCCTGGGTGGCCCTGGACACTGGCAGTTGGGTGTTCTGGGGGCATTGCATTTTGAGGCTGTCTCTCCTCTTGGCAGTGGGGACCCTGAGAGCTAGAGAGGTGTGGCGTGGGGAGTCTGCTCCAAGACTTGGGGGGCCTTGAACTTACTGGGTGACCTTGGGTGAGTGTGAATTCCCTGGTTCTGTGGATCAAGGTGTTTGTGGCACGGCCTAGAGGCCAGGTCTCCAGCTTGCCCCGTGCACCATGTCCGCAGCTTGCCTTGGACGGGGTCGAGTTGGATCCTGGAGTGACCAAGGTCGTGTAAGGACGGCAGTGGCAAGCGTAGACCCTGTCTGCTCCCTTCCTCACCCACGCAGAGAC
This sequence comes from Oryctolagus cuniculus, assembly GCF_051225735.1. Taxonomy (NCBI): domain Eukaryota; kingdom Metazoa; phylum Chordata; class Mammalia; order Lagomorpha; family Leporidae; genus Oryctolagus; species Oryctolagus cuniculus. The sequence goes on from NC_142881.1 coordinate 6,366,840, forward strand.
GTCCTTGGCTTTGGAGTTAGGCTGAAGGGGGTGTGACGAGGCCACATGTGATAGATGGGACCCAAGGTGAGAGCGATTAAGGAAAAGGACTCAAAGGGAATTCATGCCTCACTTCCTGGTCACTAAATGACCGGAGGCCACTGCCTGATTTTCCCTAACACCATTGTTCGACTGCAAACTGCGTTTCAGGGAAGTCGGCAAGTGTGTTTAACAGAACCCGTTCAGGGGGGTGGGGGCTCTCCTGGCTGGTGCTGAGTTCTGGGAAGCTGTAGGTGTGCGTGGGGAGAGGCCATCGCCGTTGCAGTGGGATCGCACAGTTGACCCTGGTTTCTGTTGTTTCTTTAGGATGGGGTTAACTGTTTAAGATTTTATATAGACAGGAGTACAGAAAAACTCACCCTTTCAGCATGGAATTCTGCAAGTTTTTTTTTTAATAGATGTATTTGAAAGACAGTTATAGAGAGAGGGAAAGGGAGAGAGATCTGCTGTGTGCTGGTTCATTCCCCAAATAGCCACAACGGCCAGGTCTGGTCCATTCTGAAGCCAGGAGCCTGGATCTCCCATGTAGGTGGCAGGGGCACCTTCCACTGCCTTCCCAGACACTCAGCAGGGAGCTGGATTGGAAGTGGAGCAGCTGGGACTCAAAGCTGTGCGTATTTGGGGTGCAGGCCTTCATGGGACAGCTTTCCCGCCACACTGCAACAACGGACCCTGAATTCTGGCAGTGTTAACCACCATGTGGCTACAGAACAGTCCCACCACCAGGGAGAATTCCCCTGTGGCCCCCTCCCAGCCCCTGGCCACGACGGATAATTATTTATTGATAATGGAAAAGCCAGTGTCGGGCGCTGGTAGAGGTTGCTAGATGCACATGTGAGGGGGCCAGGAATATCGGAGACAACGTGGCGTCCAAGGCCCTCTGTGTGCTGCGCTGATCTCCACAGGTGGACTTAACTGGGTGGACCCCCCCACCCCACCCCCGGCCATGCCATCCCAGGGATGCCTGAGACTTAAGACCTTGACTTGTGCTGGGCAGATCAGATCAAAAGCTGCTGCTGTCCGGGGCTCTCCCGCCCTGGCCGCCTCCCCCTCCCTGCAGACGGCCCCCACTGGGGGAGTGGGCAGTTCCAGGCCCACACTTGCAAGCCTCAGTGCATTTAAGGCCATTGTCCCTGGCTGCCTGGGGACACTTCACAACAGCTGCCCTGTGCTGCTCCACACAGTGTCCCGCCAGCCCCTCTTGGAAGGTGCCAGGGAACAGGTGCGTCTTCCATCAGCTGCAGCCCAGCTGTGACCCCAGCTCTGAGGGCCTGTGAGTGAATGCCAGGCCACGGGCTCTAGGGACGTGGCCTTGGAGAGAGCCAGGCCGGTCGTGCACCTTGTGCTGTGGCTGTTCTTCCCTGCTTGCCGCAACTCCTGGGCGTCCCTTGGGTCCTCATCTGTTTTCTAGAGGTAGGGGCCAGCCACCTTCCTGTGGTCAAGGACGGTGGTCTGTGGGAAGTCCAGAGGAAGTGTAGCCCCTCCCTGGTGGGGGGAGGTCAGCAGCCTCTGCAGGGGAGGGGGCTGTGGGCACCACAGGTGAGCTCTGTGAGGTGGGGTCAGGTGCCCGGCGCCGAGGGAGCGCTTGACAGGCACGCCTTGTCATGCCCAGGGGCTGAGCTGCCTCCGACCCACTTCCTTGGCAGTTTTTAATATTCACTAATTTCCGTTCAGATGGGGGAAACCTTACTGAAATGAGTCTGGGAATTTTAAAAGTTGTGAACTGGGGATCACCGTGTTTATTAATTTTCTAGTTGGTGCCAGAAATGTCCTTTTGTGCTCTTCGTCTGTCCCCTCCTGTCACATAGTGCCGGGGCTTGGTGCTGGTGAGAGCATTCGTTAGTGCAGCGGTGGCCCTGACTGGCGCCCCCTGAGGTCCGGGGCACCCTGTGAGGAAGCTGGTCAACTCCCGGGCTGAAGTCCGTGGCAGAGCATCCTGGCCTTTTTAGGGTGGTCATCTGTGACCTGTTGTGAGTGAGGACAGAGAGGCCAGGGTGGGTTAGCAGCTGAGGTGAGGGCGAGTGGCAGGGGACGTGGGCAGCTCTTCACTCTGGGGGAGCCTTGGCCAGCAGAGAACATTGCCCTAGTGCTGGGATCCCTTCCGGGAAAAGCCGAGTGTGGGGTTGTATTTCAGTGCAAGGGAACTGTAGGAAGCTTGGGGAGGTGATGGATGTCACCTGGATCGTGGTGACGGTTTCTCCGGCTTGTGTACAGGTCCCAGCCCACAGAACACGTGCAGTACTTGGGTACCAGGATTCCTCAGGACAGCCCCTGAACAGGCACGTGACGCACAGGAAGCACTTTACCACCATGAAGGACAAATATGGGCTCACTGAGTGCTGCTGTCCCCAGCAGCCAGAGCAGCCTGGCCACCTGTCACAGGGCCGGCACCCACCTGTGCGCCGTGACGTGGACGTGGTGAGCGCGACGCAGCCACGCAGTCCTGGAGGCAGGACCACCCTGGGGTGGCTCCTGGGACTCCACCTGCCTCTCAAAGGGTTGGGGAGGCGAGTGGCGTGTTGTGAAGTGGCCCGGCCCAGGTGGCTCCGGCTGAGCGCTCTCAGGGTGTCTGCAGCAGAGGAACAAGGGGACAGCTTTGTGCTGGTGTTTGTCACTGAGAGGCAGCCATTGCAGAAAGCCCTCTGTCTTCATGGAAGACTGGAAATCCATTCATTTGCTGGGATAATAATCGTAATAGTTACTGTCCATTGAGTGCCGGGAATGCGCCACGCAGGGGAGAGGTGCATGTAGTAGTAGCGACCATGCCTCCCCCGGTGGACGTGGACGCTCAGCCACTTGCCCGGGGGCACGCAGCCCTTTGGCAGGTGCTTTTTGGGAACCTCAGTGGGTCACTTGCACAGCTGACCAGCTGAGTGAAGTGTATGCACGGGCGGTTTTGGGTTCTTAACTCCTGCGGCTTGTGCCCAAGACTCAAGGGCTCAGGGTGAAGGGAGGAGTCTCTGGAAACTTACAGTGTGGGAGGTTGGTCCTGGATGAAAACAGGCATTTCTGTTTCAGTTGGGTGGTGCTCTGATTGTTTGTTTGTTTTTGTTTTCTTTAACTTTTTGGCTTTGAGAAACTTTTCCTTTTGTTCTCATCATTATCCTTTCATGGTAGGTACTTGATACGTAAATTTATTACTACAACTCTTTTAAATCTTTGATTAAAGACTTAGTGTTTGATTATCCACTAGCCTGCTTCTGCCTCTTAAACTTATTTTTAGCTCAGTCCTTGAAACCTCCATGTGAGATTGTCCATCTTCTGCCGGTTCTGAGCCGCCAAGGCCGGCTTCATCAGCCCCATCGTGGCCATGTTAGCGGTGGGGTCTGCCCAGGACTGTCTTGGCCTGGCGGAGTTCATTCCTTTGACTTGGTCAGCTTCGGGATGAGTGCACTTGACAGGAGCTGCAGCCACACTGGGATTAGCGGGAGAGAGTGGGGTGGGGGCTCCAGTGGTCTCCCAGGCGGGAGGCCGCCCCAGGGCCTGTCAGCCCTGGACCTTGTTCCCCGAGGTGTTCGCCCAGGGCTGTGCAGGTGGCTTGCTGCAGATGGAGTTAATGCTGCAACTGTTACTCCCGAGCGTCCCTGGCTCCTGCTTGGAAGCCGAGTGCCAGGTTGGATGTGTTTGCTAGCGCGCGTACCATGGCTGGTTTTGGGGTGCAGGGGCCACCCCCCGGGCCCTTCTCTGCGTCTGACGGTTCTCCCGAGAGGCCATGGGAGTCGGCAGCGCGCTGGTTGTGTCCGGATGTTTTCACCTCAAGAATAAGAATGTTTCAGGGCCTGATTCGATTTGTTTGCCGCGAGATCAGTACAAAAGCAGGAAGGACTGAGATTGTGTGGTGGAGGTGACTGCTGGCGGCTGGCGGGAGGTTATTTACGGATTTTTGCTGACGGCCCTTGTTTAAAGGAATTCCCTGCGAGATTTATGAAGCTTTCCCATTTATTGTCTTTCCAAGTAAGGTAAGCAAATAAATAAGTTATTCTGCTTTATTATAAACACAGCCAGTGTAAGATTAAAAAATAAGCGGAAACGGGCTCCATTTCTTTCCAGCCGAGTGTGTTTCAGGAATTTGGAAGGCATCTTGGAAAGGCTTTCTGTTTTGTTTTTGGCTCAAGCACATTGTGCATCTCAGAGATAAAGTCGACCCTCGGCGCTGGTGCTGCTCACCACCCTTGCGGAGAACCAGCTGCAGCCTTGGAGGCTGTGGGGACCCCAGGGTGGCGAGGGCAGAGGGGTTCCCGTGACACCGCTGAGCCCAGAAGGAACGTGGTTTCTCAGGCCTGTGTCATAGGTAAGAAAACCGAAATCCATTGCGATCAGATTGTTGGCTTTTGCGCCCGCATTTCTCCCTAGCATCTTGAGGTCTTCATCGCCTTTTCTGTTTAAACCCCGGACACTGTTGCTGCATGAACAGCTTGGTGGCCCGAGTGGGTGAAGACCCAGGTGGGGAATTGAGGTTTGCCGGTAGAGAGTAAGCAGGAACCTGAGAATTCTAAGTAAGCGTCTGGTTTCCTGGCGGTGACGTGATTTGGGTGGGGAAAGTTTGACGACCTGGCTCTTCCTCCACTCCCTCCATCTGAAATCAGGCCACGGGAGCCTCCTGTTACCATGTTGGGAGGACGTGTTTTATGTCCCTTCCCCGCGATGTCCCTGAACCAGCAGAGCTATTCTGGGGGTGAAGAGTCCGGGTGCTCGATGGTGTCTGGTAACAGACCATCGGGGTCAAGTTCAGCAGCCCCTGGCCTGTAGCAGGTGCACTCTCATATGAAGTGATTCTTGTTCCCGGCAGGGTTGGTTTTAGGAGCAAGCCAGAGCTCTGCAGGGCTTGGAAGGTGCTGGGGACAAGACTCCTGTAAGAGTGGGCTCCGTGGGTGTCACTTCCTCGGTGAGGCCTTGTCCCTCTCTCGTGGGTGCACGACAGAGTGGACTTCCCCTCCACTCGGGGCTGATGAGTTGTTGGGGGGTGGTGGAAGAGTGTGGCTGATGCCGTGCTGGGCACTGGGGTGGCGGCCTGAGCCAGCCTGTCGGTCCTACCTGCAAGGAGCTGACCAGCCAGCCAGAGGGCAGTGGGGAGTGTGGGGTCCAAGGTCTCCACCTGTATACCATGAGGTCAGGATGTAAGCTGGGAGTCTGAGGGGCCAGCCAGGGTGCCCCCTCCCCTTTAAGATCTATTTTATTTATTTGAAAGGCAGAGAGAGAGACAGAAAGACTGTCTACCTACTGATGTACTGCCCAAGTGGCAACAGAGGCTGGGAGGCAGGAGACTGGAGCTCTTACCAGATCTCCCATGTGGGTAGCAGAGGCCAGAGCACCTTTCCCAGGTGCATTAGCAGGGAGCTGGGTCAGAAGTGGAGCGGCGAAGACCTGAACCAGAGCTCGGATATGGGACGCCAGCCCCAGGACGCTCCTCTGGCCTGTCCTCCCCCGGAGGCTGCCTCCTGCCCAGCCTCCTGCAGCCGCCTGGGTCCCTCCCCCTCTGGACCTGAGAACCACCTGGGAAGCTTTGTAGAAAGACGTAAGCCCAGCCCCATTCTCAGAGGTCAGGGACGCCCAGGTGATTGTAATGGACGCCCAGGTGGAGAGCGGCTGCCCAGGGCACCCTCAGCTGAGGCCCCTCTCCCTCTCTGCCCTTTCCACGCCCCTCGGGCTGGGAGTAAGAGCAGAGCACGAGGCTGTCTCAGAGGCCCAGCTTCTCGACCACACCTGACGCACAGATGCCCGTCTCCTGCGGGGCCCAGGGTCGGGAGGAGTGAGGCCGGTGAGCCCCGGCTTCCCTGAACAGGTGAGGGGGCTCTGCCAGGGCGTGGCATTGCCTCAGAAGAACGCCGTGGGCTCAGCCGTGCGGGACGCGGTTCCTGTGGGGTTGGGGCTGGGGGCCAGCAGTGGGGGTCTCGTCCACTGCAGGGCCCTCGCCCGGGAAGGAGACCTGGCAGCTCCTGCTCAGGTGGTTCTGGAAGGAGGCTTGCCTCAGGCCTAGGTGGGGGGTGTGAGCCCCAGAAGCCACACCCGTGGAGGGGTGAGGGAGAGAGCCGTGGGAAGCCACTTTTGCATTGTCTCAGGGCGAAGGTTGCACTGGACCCCGGGTGGGAAGTCTGGGGTGGGGGTGGGGGGAAGTGCAGGAAGCTGGGGGAGTCTCTAGGAATCAGCAGGTGTGATGGTCCTGGTGTAACTGGTCCTTAGGCACTTGTGGAGGGCATGGGGGGTGGGGCTGGGCTCCTGGGGGACTTAGTTTGCTTCAGGGCTGCTCCCAGGTAGCAGGCAGTAACTGTGGTAATGGGTCAGGGGGTAGGGGGAGTTGGGCTGGAGGCAGGAGGGTTGTGCTGGCCTTGGTTTCCAGGTTGGGGAGGGGAATGAGGGTCAGATTGGAGGAAGCTCCAACCCTACTCCACCTGCTGGGCGCTCCTGGGGTGGGGGCAGGAGAGGAGGGGTTTGCTGCTCAGGTTTCCCGAGTCCCAAGCAGTTGATGGCACTGATAAGATGACTGGCCCTGCCTGGGGGTGCCTGGACTGCCCAGACCTCAGGACTAGAGACTGGGGCACCCCCGCTTCCCCAGGTCACAGTGAGCAGGAAGTGTAGAGTTTCCATTTCCCACTCCACACACAGACCCCTGGGTGATCTGTACCAAAGCTTTTTCTGGATGCACTTGAGTTGGTCTAGGACTGAACCTGCATTTTGTGTGTGTGTGTGTGTGTGTGTTTTTTTTTTTTTTTTATTAAAGATTTATGTAGTTATCTGAAAGAGTTAACAGAGGCAGAGAGAGAGTGAGTGAGCAAAGGAGAGGTTTTTCATCCGCTGGTTCACTCCCCAAATGGCTGCAACGGCCCGAGCTGTGCCGATCCGAAGCCAGGAGCCTGGAGCTTCTTTGGGGTCTCCCACGTGGGTGCAGGGGCCCAAGGACTTCAGCCATCTTCTGCTGTTCCCCAGGCCATTAGCCGGGTGCTGGGTGGGAAGTGGATTAGCCCAATGGGTGCCAGCACTGCAGGCGGTGGTTTTACCCGCCGTGCCTCAGCACTAGTCCACGAGCCTGTGTGTTCTGCAGTGGATTCTGCCTGAGGAGCCCTGCCACAGTCTGCCCACCTCTGGTCTTTGCTGGTGAGGCTGTTGGTGGTGGGGTTGCTGGGAGTTTGGATCACTTAAATCTGGCCCTTCGATTTTGCATCCTCAGCAGGGCACTTTGGAAATAGCCTGTGCTCAGGGCCCTGGCTTCCCGGGTGGTGTTTGTCCCTGTGGTCATGTGCTTTTCTGATCTGATTGGGTTTTGTTTCTTGTTTAACAGCATACCTGGGAAGTCTTGAATGCCTTCTGTGCCCCTGCCCTCTGCCTTTTTTGGAACCAAACTGCATCACTCCTGGGGAAGCTGTTGGGATCCTGGACCTATGGCTAGGGAGCAGGTGCCAGATCCCAGAATGTAGTTCCTCTCAGGGTTGACCCCCGTATGTTGGGTGAGGCCTCACTGCCCCCCAGGGCTCCCAGGGTGGAGGACGGTGGTACCCTTCTGACTTCAGGATTCTCTGTAAAGCAACTTGATTAGATACGTTCATGTTGGCTTAGTATTCCCAAACCAATACAGTCATTTCAGAAGACCAGTCCTGGCCTTATGATAGAGTGTTTATAGCTTACCGTCATGTTCAGATGTGTTCAGTCACAGCCTCCAGCCAAGCCTGTGTTTTGAGAGGGAGAAGGAAGGGTGAAGTGGGCTGACTGCTCGGATCCCCCTGGGCATTCCCCCCGGCCGGGCGAGGATGGGGCTCCCTGCCTTGCCTGGTCCCTTGTTCACTTGGGTTTCCTCCTTGTTGCTACACTTCTTTGCCCAGGTTTTACCTTGAAAAGCACTCCCAGAGTGAAGACCTGATGGAGACAGACCAGGAGATGAGGGGCAGGGAGAACAGGGCTTGGGCGGAGCCGGGTCCCCTTGGGTGCCTGGGCAGTGCCGTGCCTCCGGTGGCTGCCGACCCACTTGTTGCCTGCACTTTCCCATGCCTGGCACACGGAGCATCTGAAAGGAGTCTGCAGCTCTCCTTGCGGCCTCACTCGCTGGGTCCAGGAGCTTGATAGGCAAGCAGGCAATTTAGGGCCAAGTTGAGAGGCACGGGCCGTAACCAGACCCTTGGAGCTGAGTCATCCGTTTTGATTTTGCTCTTCTAACATTATCTGCCACCTGGCAAAAGGAGTTCATTTTCTGGTGCTGTCATTCTAAGCGTTGTTTTGCACCATACCATTAAAATTGCAGAGTGTTTGCTTGATTTGTGTTTATTGAAACTAAATTCATTAAGATGATGTGAAAATAGCGCTCAACTGTTTACCAAATCGGGTTCTTGTTTTTGATATTTCAGTACATCATCTGTTCTCACTTGAATGTCGTGGAATTTGTTGGTAAAGTGTTATGCAGATGAAAACCCATATTTCAGTGGAGCTGTGTGTTTTACTCAGATGAGTTTGTGAGAATATATCCAAGGTGCTCGGTTTGCCATATTGACTTGGAATCTGTGTGCAGGTGAGACTGTTGCTTCGCTTTGTCTGGAAGTTTCCAGATAGACCTGGCTCTTCTGACATAGGGTTGCTGACAGATCCCACCCCTGGGAGCGCCTGGTCCTTGTCTCTGATGTGACAAGTCCCTTGCTTCTTAGAGGGTTATTGGAAGACATTGATGGGACGGTTTTGTTCGGTAACTTTTTTTTTTTTTTCAACATTTCAGCATCTTTGGAATAAACTTGTGCCATAACATCGATTTGCACACTGTAGTTTGATGGTGTCCTCCTCTCCCCCCGCCCCAAGATTTAATTATTAGGGAGGCAGAGTTAGAGGGGGGAGACAGAGAGGTCTTCCATCTGCTGGTTCACTCCCCAGATGGCCGCAACAGCCAGAGCTGAGCTGATCCAGAGCCAGGAGCCTCTTCTAGGTCTCCCATGTGGGTGCAGGGGCCCATGCACTTGGACCATCCTCCTACCGCCTTCCCGGGCCATAGCAGCTAGGACTTGCACCAGCGCCTGTGTGGGATGCCAGCGCCACAGGCAGAGGCTTAGCCACTACACCACAGCGCCGGCCCTGGTGTCTTTCTCTCGCTCCTTCCGTCCTCTCTTCTTCTTTCGTGGTTGCTGGTCTAAGATTTGATGGCGTTGCAGAGTTTGCCTTTTCCAACACAAGGACAGTTGCTCAGCTCCTTAATTGGTCCGTGAAAATCCAGACTTACCTTTAAGGCCATAGCTGCGGGGCGGCAGGAGAATTTAATGGACTCGTTTCTAGAGCTGGCCTGTGCTTTCTGATTCGATTCAGTGCTCAGATAATCCGGCATTCTTGTGCTCGGAGAGACCGAGTGCCATTGTGGCTTTGGAAACTTGCTTATCCTGAGACGGATGAGACACGAGTGCAGTGAGACGGCTAGAGGTCTGTCCACCAGAGTTGTCCTTCCTGCCCAAGGGGCAGCCCAGCTGGCACCAGGCCAGGCTCCAGGGTGACTCCTGCCGAGGGAACGTGGGTGGGAATATATACCACCACCTCCTGGCAGAAGCAGGTAAGAAACAGGTGCCTTCACCCAGCCTGGTGGAAATTCTGCAGGGAATGCCTGGGTGCCGGGGAGGATCCCGAGTCCCTGTGGAGCAGAGGTGGCCACCCCCCGGGAATATTAAAATTAGTCTGATCTTTCTGTGATGTAAGAGTAAGCGTGTGCTGTGGAGCTGATGCACACTTGGGTGAACAGACAGTGTTAACGTGAGGAATGCCTTGCGCTTGGGTCATGGATGGACTCAGCCCCTCCCGCCGGCTCAGGCTCTGCTTCGCTGGGCAGGTGCCACCTCCCTGCGTCACACTCAGCCCTGTGCTTGTGTGTGTCTGGTTATTCCCTGAGTCCTGTAGGTTCTGTCCTCTCCCTGCGGGTTCAGCCCTGAAAGTCTGGGTTGGAACGCTGAGCAGTGACCCGTCGTGGGGTGGCAGCCCTGAAAACGCTCCTCCCTGGTTTTCTGCTTCTGGGAATGGAATGAAATGAATCCAGCAACTGCGTTCCCAGGCTGCCTGTGCCCCCAGGGGCTGCAGCTGGTCAGGGACGGCGGGTGAGAGTCTCCTTCCCTGCCACCCTGCCAACCAGCCTGCCTCTGCACCTGTGGGCTGACCTGCACGTCCTCTAAGTTTCTCTTCTTGGCTTCTGGGTTGGGAGGCGCCGAGCTAACGCACGTTGTCTAAGACCCCTCCAGATCCGAGATGAGGGTTGTGGCTCTGTCCCTGTTGTCTCCCCGCAGTTTCTAAGTGTGCGTTTATTGTGGCTTCTCACGACCTGGGTTGTGCTTTGCTGTCGAGAATCGAGTGGATGTGGCTGCCCCTTGAGTGCTCACGCACTGCGTTTTAACTGGGAGTTGTGTGTTTTCTTGTGTACTTAATACTTTAAAAGTATTAAAAGCCTCTTGGGTAACGAGAGAGACACGTGTAAGCACAGGCCGTGTGTGACCTGCACTGGGAACACAGCTTCAGATCCCAAGTCCGCTTTTGCTGCCACGTTGGCGTCCTGCAACCGTTAGCGTGGGCCTGACGGATCGGCTCTAACACCTTTGCTCTTGGGGCGCAGTTTGTGGCCACAGGTTGCACTGCCCCTGTCGAGGCTTCAGGCTGAAGGGTTCCAAGCCCTGTGGGCTGTCCTGGAGGGGTCTTTCCCCTGCCTCAAAGCCCGGGACCAGCCATCTGGAACCTGCCTGGGCCTCCTTGTTGGGTGCTCCCTGCACAGCCCTTGCTCTGGGTCCCTGCAGGTCCCTCCATGGCCCACGTTGCAGACAGGAGCTGTCTGTGAGCTGATAGGAAGGAAGGGGTCTCCCGCTGGGGTTTGGAGGCTCGTTTGGGGAAAGTTGTCTTGGTGACTGGTGTTTTTGTTTTGGAAGATGTATTTGTTTGAAAGAGAGAAACCTTCCATTCGCTTGTTCATCCCCAAACGGCCACAATGGCTGGGGCTGGGCTAGGCTGAAGCCTGGAGCCTGGAACTCCGTCCTGGTCTCCCAGGTGGGTGTCAGGGGCTCAACCGCTGGGGCCATCTTCTGCTACTTCCCAGTCACCGTAGAGAGCTGGATCCAACGTGGGGCAGCCAGGACTTGAACCTGCGCTCCTGTGGGATGCCGGCTAACCGAGACACCGGCCCCTTGGTGAATGTTTTAAGCACTGGTGGAGTCCGCCGAGTGCACCTGTCCTGCAGTGTCCCCTCAGCCGCCGCGGCTTCTGCAGCCAGCACGGGGCGCTCCCCGCTCTGCCCCGTTCTCCAGCCGTCACTTGACCACACCAGACCTCGGCCGCACCCGAGTCCTTCAGTGTGCATCTCCTCACTTGAGGTCAACCTGTTGGTGGCTCCTTTGCTGGGGTTTTGCTTTCCTCTGAAGTAGACACTGGGGAAGGGGGGAGGTGTGGTGGGAGAGGGAGTGGGGATTGGCTGGGGTGAGGCGCGTGCTCTGTGGGGCTGACCAATGCCCACCTCCGGTGCCTCACTCCCCGAAGTCCACCTTCCCCACCCACGGCCCTCCAGGCTGCCCCTCTCCTGCCTCTGTCATCACCTCGCACAACCGCCCTGCGCGTTCTGCCATCCTTAGCTTTGCCTTATCTAGAATTTCATGTAATGCAGTATAACAAACATGCGTGCATGTAACGCGTGTCTGAGTAATGTAACATATCTGCATGCAGATCACACGTACCTTTCCTAAGTGTTTTTTTTTTTTTTTTCTACTATGACTCAACATAAGGGATTTTGACACACAAGTTTTGGTCTGGACTGGCTGCCTGTTTTTTGAGCCGAGAGGCAGCCCAGTGACCGACGGTGCGCTGCGCTTTCCTTACCTGCTCACCTGTTGATGGACGCTTGGACCGGCTCCAGCTCTCTGGCTCTGCTAAACACAGCCGCTAGGAGCCATTCTTGCACATGTCTTTTTGTGGACATATGTTTTCATTTCTCTTGGGTAAGTTCCTAGAAATGGAATTGCTGGGTCACGGAGTGGGTGTGTGTTTAGTCTTGAGAAGTAGTTAGAACATTTTATGCCTCCACCAATCACACACAGAAGCTGGAGTTGTTTCTGAAGGCACTTACCAGAGAGTTGGTTTTGTGCATGGGTGGGGTAGTGGGGTGGGGACCCGTCCTTTCCATTGATTCCCCCCACTTGTATGATGGGCCCAGGGGCCTGTGCCGGGGGCTCTGTGTGGAGCGCACCTGCTCCGAGTGGCCGTGCTCTGGCTTGACAGGGCCGCCTTCTCTTCCATGGAGTCATGGTGATTGTTGGTCCTCCACCATCACGCCTCTCTGTTCCCCGGCTGCCTCCTCCCCCATGTCCTGCCCTCCAGCTGCACGCGCGGAAGTGAAGAGTAAGGGTCGGGGCTCTTGTCTTGATGTGTCCCTGGCTCTTTTTGACATCTGTGCCACTAATTTGTATTCGTGACTGACAGAGGCTTTTTATTTTAAGGGGTCCTGGGGTAAGGAATATTCCTGCTGCCAGACTCTTTTATTTATTTATTTGACAGCATTAACAGGGAGAGGCAATGAGAGAGAGCTTCACCTGGTGGTTTACCCCCCAAGTGGCCGCTATGGCCAGCATGTTGTGGCTGGCGCTCTGCGCCGATCTGAAGCCAGGAGCCAGGTGCTTCCTCCTGGTCTCCCATGCAGGCGCAGGGCCCAAGGACTTGGGCCATCCTCCATTGTACTCCCAGGTCACAGCAGAGAGCTGGACCAGAAGAGGAGCAACTGGGACAGAATCCAGCACCCCAACTGGGTCTAGAACCTGGGGTGCTGGCGCCGCAGGCAGAGGATTAGCCTAGTGAGCCGCGGTGCCGGCTATCCTATGTCTTTTGAGAAAGTACTTAGAGGATACAAAAAATAGGATGCTGCAACAGGGGGTGAGGTTGGGGGAGGGCCAGAGTTGATTTTTAAAAGTTCAGTTGCAGCAGGTGCAGGGTTCAGGAAGGTCGCTGTGGGCAGCGGTGGCTGCTGCTGGGCAGCCCTCTCCCAGCTGGGAGCTGGACTGGAAGTGGAGCGGCCAGGACTCACATTGGCATTTTGATGGCTGGGATGCTCTCTCTCTCAGGAGAGAGCCCTGGGGCCGCAGGAGCCCTGCAGAGGGGCTCAGAGCTCTGGGAACAGTGGAAACCCTCGGAAGTGCGGCGTGGACAGATGGCTTAGGGGAGACCTTGGTAGGAGGGGCCCTCCTAGGGCCGCCCTTTGGTGAGGGATAGAATTTAAATTTCCTGGAGGACGGGGTCAGTGGATCAGGTAGATCCTCTCCTAAAAAGTCGTTTCTCGCACGTGCTGCTTCACGAGTGACCTGGGACAGCCCGAAAGCCGAACTCGTGCTGTTGCTTCCACTCTAGTAAAAGTTGAATCGTCGTGTGTTGGTGACCCTCTATGTGAGGGCACTTCAGAATGTTCTAGATGATAACTAACCGGATGATACAAGAGCTCTTCAAAAAGTTCATGAAAAATGTGTATCATGGAAAACCTGCGTCTCAAATTCCACCTCAAAATAAACATCTTGTGCTTTCATTTTCTCAAACCTTAACATTTTTTAAGATTTTATCTGAAAGGCAGAGGGAGAGACAGAGGGATCTTCCATCCGCCGGTTCCCTTCCCAAGTGGCTGCATGGCTGAGGCTGAGCCAGGCCCAGCCAGGCAGCCAAGAACTCCATGTGGGTCTCCTACATGGGTGCAGGGTCTGAGTACGTAGGCCGTCTGCTGCTGCTTTCCCAGGCACGTTAGCAGGGAGCTGGACTGGAAGTGGAGCAGCCGGGACTCAAATTGGCATTTTGATGGCTGGGATGCTGGCCCAGCATGCAGTGGCTTAACCCGTTGCGCCACAATGCCAGCCCCCCCCCCCCCCCGTTTTTATTTAAGAAAGAAGATGTGCACTCCCATTCTGCACGTCATTCCCCAGATGCCCACAGGCCTCCCACAGCTGCCTCCCAGGACCTGCACTGCCAGGAAGCTCGAGTCTGGAGCTGGCGTTGGGCGTGGAATCCCAGGGTGATCTGACGTGGGATGCTGCAGGCGTCTTGACCAGCACCTTAACTGCGGGGCTAAACACCTGCCTCTCCACGCGCTCTGTGAAGTGCCCTCATGTATAAATACTTGTGTAGAGATTGTTCCTTGTGCTATATGTTAGGGTGTGATGAGCAGTGGTCAGGTGCAGTTCAGATAATCACTTCTGCAGGGCAGAGGCGTGGGGAGGGGGGTGCATCAGACATAGAGGGGGCAGGATCGAGTATGTTGCCCCTGGCTGGGGGGTGGGGGCCTGGCCCATGGTCCATGGTCCTCTCCTTTGCTGCCTGTGAGTTTGCAGGGTCCGACCTCGTAGATGGTGGTCTCTGACCCTTCCCATCCAGGCCCTGGGGGCAGAGTTTCCTGGACCTGGATGTACTCTCGATTTCCTCCAAGCCCTCATGACTTGAGAGTCGGCTTTGGTGGTTTCCTAGCTGTCCATCTTCAAATGTGCTCAAACTTGAGTTTGGGGGATTGTGGTGTCTTTGGCTGGCACTCTTCTGAGCCCCAGAGACGTTCAATTCCAGGAGGCCGGGTGACTTGCCTGTGGTCACGTGGCAGGATACGGCAGGAGGGTGTCTGCAGCTGGGGTTCCCGCGTTCTGGCTCCTCAGTGAACTTACTGCATCCCACCCAGCGCTCGCCTGGTTGCCTGCTGCCTCGCTGTCTATTTGAATGGCTCCCCTGGACAGTGCTGGGCAGTGCCCTGGCCCCTCTATGCCCCATCCCAAGTTCAGCTTCCTCTTTCCAGGTAGAAGGTGTTTGGTTTCTGGAACGCTATCCTGATAGTTCTCTAGGTGTCTTTAGGGTCATCCTGAATGATAGTTGGGGGCGAGGAGCTGGCTTGCCCACGTTTCATCAGATTTTGGGTGAAAAACCAAGAGGTGGGCCGTGGACCCCAGGCTCGGAGCAGATCGTGGGCCTCTGCTACTTTCACTGTTGCAGCTGCTGGCTCCAAGGTTATTCACGTGCTGGTCCTCGGCACCAGGACGTGACTCTGGGAGACGATCGCCTCTCCACCCCCTCGTGACTCCTTTTTGGACCCTGGGTGTTGCGAGGTGCTTGTTCCCGCTTCACTGCCCCAAGTGGTTTGCTCTTTTTTCTCTGTTGGCCAGCTGCTGGGGAGGCGGTGGTGAGCCACGCTTCACTTGGTTTAAGCTCCGCTAGGAAGGCTCCTGGTGTCTGCTCCTAATTGCAAGTGACCGAACCTCCTGGTTAAAGCAGTGGAGGAGACCAACACCAGGTCTGCTTTCCTGACGCTGGGAAGCAGCCGAGGGCTGGAGCGCAAGCCTTATGTTGTCTGTAAGCGTTTTAGAAGAGAGAGATCTGTGCTCTGGGTTTAAATATAGCTTGGTGTTTGCTACTGAGATGGGGCATAAGCAGTTGACTATGTAGGTCATCGACTTGTACGAGAATGAGTTTCCTTTGCATCTGATTAACACCGTCTCACCATTGGGCATTGGTGCAGGGCCACAGAGTTCGGCACCCCATCTGGGATGGCAGTGGGAGAATCACAAGACCACAGGGTGTGACTTGGTGCTGAACCCTGCGGCTGCCGCTGGTCGGTAGCAGAGGCTCTAACTACTCAACACAAGTGTCACCCCCCCCCCCAAGCAGACGTGTCAGGAGGGCGCAGGAGAGGGCCGGGCGTTCTCAGGGTAAATGCCAGCAGCGCATTTTAATCCACTCTGGCTTCAGAACGTACTGTTTGGAATTGCATGTTTAAAAGGAAGCTGCCATCCCCCTCTTGAAGGTATGTGACATTTAAAAGATCTGTAGTGGAAGATTGGTTTGACAGCTTCGAATTATATTTGAAAGGGTTCTTCTTTTAAAAAAGAAAATGATTACCTCTATTTTAAATGTCATCGCAAAGGCATAAACATGTTTAATCAAATTATATATTTAATTTATGTAGAATGTAATTTCTACCCATGTGGAAGAGTCACTGGTTATTTTTTATTTATTTATTTTTAGCGGCTTTGAAGCTGAGCGGAGTTTTGGTTTGAAAGCAGTTCAGCTCCCGGAATAAGTGGCTATGGAAGGGTTTATGGATCCTCCTTCAGCTGTTTTGTCTGTGCCTGTGGACCTCACAGGACGTGCTAGGGACAGGGCGGCACCTCTGCCTCTGCAGCCCCGAGATAGGACAGTGTGACCCCCCCAGAGGCGCAAGGGGCAGAGCCACGCCTGTGGTTTTCCGCTTTGAATCAGCAGGGAGTTGCTGGGAGTGCCAGCAGCGGGTGTGCCCACTCTTCTCAGGAGGGAGGCCGCGGGGGCTCAGAGGGCCGTGGCCAGTGTGGGCTCTGAGGACGCCACCAGGTCCCGGGCTCCTGCAGGAGCAGGGTCATGGCTGTAGCGCTGCTCTGGGCTGGTGGTGGCCCTTCCAACCTTCGATCTTCTGGGGCGCTCCAGCTCCAGAACCTTCCCTGGGCGGGCTGGGTGTTGTTGGAGGCCAGCCCGCCCAGCCGACAGCCCTGTGTGTCAGCCAGGGACGGTCCTGGCCTGTCCCGGCCTGTTGCCTTTAGCCACGCTGGGCCAGGGAGTCCTGCAGTTGCTGCCCGAGTGGCCCACTCACCCAGCACAGCTGCCCCGGGGCCGGCTTTCTCTTCCCCTCCCTGCGGCTGCACCGCCCGGGAAGGCAGCCTCTGTTGGGCGTAGCCCTCGGGAGCCTGGGTGGCTGGCAGCAGCTGGGAGCGAGTGAGCTGGCCGGTCGTGCCAGTCGTGCCTGTTCCCAGGGAAGACCTGATGTAGCCCGAGCTGTTGCCAGCTCCAGCAGGAGGAGGTTGGGCTCAGGAGTGCTGCCCTGTGGCTGCCTGGGCGCCGGGCCCCGGGAGCAGGACACACCGACCCCAGTGCCTCCTGCTCAGCCCCATCCATCCCTAGTTAATTGATCAGCACGAGCCAAGCTACACACGCTGACCCCCAGGTAGGCTAAACCTTGTTAATTTACTGGTATTTTGAAGCTCCGTGTACCGTGTAGAGGCCCTGGAGATGCCCTCTGGCTTGCCCAGACCTTTCTCCCAGTTGTGACACTGAGCAAAGCTGAAGGAACCGGAACAGGCCCGGAAATTGACCCTGCTCCCATCATGGCCCTCAAAGTTCTGGAGTTGGAGCAGCTGTGCCCCTTCCCAGCCTGGAGCCAAGCGAACACCAGTCTGCCTTGCAGAGGCCTGGTCTTGTCATGTAAGAATGTTACCTACATGGAATCAGAAACCTTGCAGCGGGTTCAGGTTGTCGTGTGCGTCCCAGGTGTGCTGTCAACCTGGTCTCAGCCTGAGATGCTGGGTGAGAGGGGGGCTGTGTTCAAGACCCTTGCTTCTCAGGGTGGGGGGACTGGGCGTCTCCCTGGCCCCCATGTAGCTCGTCTTGTTTCTTGGCAGACATCCGTGGGGTAATACACGGGGTGGCTTTGTGCACGGCCGTGAGGCTGGTTTGGAAACCTGCAGAAGAGCCCCCTGCCTTGTGGGTACCGTCCACCTGTGCTGCATGGTTTTGCACGGTGCCTGTTGCCTCACTCAGGGCGGCTTGAGTTTCAGGGTGGGTTTGTTTATGAGCAGCCATGCTCTGAGAGGAGTCCACGGGGCCGGGCCTGGGGCACTGAGCAAGCGAGGGCTGTGTGTGCGTGGCGCTTCAACAGCAGCTCCGTGGCGGTGGCATGCTTGAGTGAGGACTGCGAGATGGCGAGTCCCGAGAATCTGGTTTCACAGTGCACATTTGAGCTGCCGTCCTCACAGAAAGCACGCGTGCCCTGCACTTTGCACACACGGGAGGGGGCTCACAGTCATCACGGAGGGAGGACCGTGTCTGTGAATCACTGCCGATCTCAGAGCCACTGAAGTGCACCGAGCAGGGACCTGCGTGGCTGGGTTGGCTGCAGACTCCCAGCGTGAGTTACCTGGGGTGTGCACGTCCACCTGTCCAAGAGGGGTTCTGCCGTTCCCGCCCCCAAACCAGCGCTGCTGCTGCTTGCAGGCTGTGCCCTGCAACCTTTGGGGCCCTAGAAGCTGACGGAACGGACAGTCCTTGGGTGCCTGGGGTGGGATCACAGGGTCGGCTGGGCCACAGGCTGGCCTGGTTCCTCTGGGTAAGAGGCCACGTATCAGGGATGGGCCTAGCTGGGTGGTCTGGTGTCAGGTCAGATCTGAAGGGGCTGCTCAGGGCTCGGACCCCACAGTGGGGCCCGTCTCTGACGGTGGGTTGGGGTGGGGAGTGGAAGGGACCGAGTCCCTTTGTTGCTGGTGGCCTGGGCCGCCATGGTCCGCATGGCCCTGTGACTCATGGCCACAGATCAAGTGTGGATTTGCTGCCTCGAGGGTCCGGGGGCTTCCTTCTCGCCCATGTTCGCAGTGTTTCTCTGTGTGCTGTTGGGCGGCTCACCAGGCCTGTCGCGGGTACAGGAGAGGGGCTGATGCCAGGCAGTTTGTTTCTGTCTTGTGGGTATGGTGGCCGCTGCACTGCATGGGGTGAAGCCCTCATTTTTAAACTTGAGGCCTCCTGATTCAGTTTGAAATACACTGGAACCCCAGTCCCTTCTGGCGGTTTTCCAGGCCTCTGGATTCCTCGTTGCTGTTCACAGGAGTGTGGAAAGTTGATGCTGGGTGGCTGCTGTGCTGGGCACTTCCCGTGGGTCTCCCACCTCGTCCCTGGCAGCGCAGCACCCCGGCAGGTGGTGAGGGTGCTGTCCCTGGGGTCCTCTGACCCTCGGGAAGTGGCTGTCGTGGGGTCGTGGCCCGGGCTCCTTCGTCCACCTGAGGGTGCTATCTTCTGGGGGACGTGGCCAGAACACGGGGGCATCTCAAGTCTGCCCCTCCAGACCCAGGAGCCCACAGCGTCCTCCAGGTTTTAGGGAAGCAGGCTCTTTGCAGAAGATGGAAAAATACAAGAAAATGGGAAGGAAATGAAAGGATTCTTGTGTCTTTATAACATATAGGAACAACTTGGCACAAATATGTGCACAGCAAAAATGAACAGAATTCACTGAGAAATGTTTTGAAATATGGGAGGGTTTTTCAGAAAGTTCTTGGAAAATGTATTATGAGAAAACTGCATGGATTTCAAAAATGTTTTGCACTAAAATGAATTTCCCTTGATTTCATCTCCACAAACGTTTTGAAGTATCCCTGGGTAAGAGCTGAATGTATTTAGTATTTCATCTTCCCCTGTATCATTAAATACTCGGTAATACTTTCTAGATGTGTAGCCTGTTGACGTAGCGGTGGCACGGGAGGTGATGTGGCTGGACCATGCCTGATGCCGGGTAGCTCTACCATTGTCCCACTGTTTTCTTTAGAACCACGCCAATCTTGACCGTGCCCCTAGGGATGTGATGGTGGGGATGGAATCTGAGTTTTGGGGAAGGGCCCTCCACTGGTCCCCCTGCAGAGCGAGGGGCGTCCGCCTCACCCCTGCCTGCCTCCCGCAGCACAGCAGAGCGGCTCCTGCCCATGCAGCAGTGAGTCTCAGGCCGAAGCTGTGGGCTCGGGGCTGTGTCTCACCGTGGTGCTGCTCTGTGCTCCAAACACCCAGAGACCCCTCTGCTGACCGGCGGGCTCGAAGCTCGTGGGCTCGGGGCTGTGTCTCGCCGTGGTGCTGATCTGTGCTCCAAACACCCAGAGACCCCTCTGCTGACCGGCGGGCTCGTGCCCTTGTCGGCAGACTCGGTGTCCACTGGGAGCCCGCCGGAAAGGGCCTTGGAAAGCGTTCCTTTGCCTGGAGCCCCAGGCAGCAGTCACTGTTTGCTGGACACCGGCCGCGTTCTGGGCACACCAGCCCCTCTCCCAGTCCCGTGGGCGTTCGGCAGGTGAGGCTTGCTCACAGGCCAGAGGTGAGCCCTCTTTGGGTGTCTCGGAGGCAGATGTGGGTTTTACCCTGGTCTCTGAGCCCAGCCAGCATTAGGGGTTGGGGCTCCCTGGCGAGGACCCCTGTGTGCATCCTGTCTTTTCTAAGTTACGGAGTTAGCTGCAGGGCTGGCTTGAAAACAGGCCTGTGGTCCACCACTTACGCAGAGGCACATGGGTGACCAACTGGGCCCCTGGGGGCCTCAGGTCAGGTTGCTCCCACTGGCTGCCTCCCCCTCCACGGCCAGCTGGGCAGTTTGGGGGTGGGAACGCAGCTTGAATTCACGCGATAACGTGGGTGTGTGGGTTGCGGCTCTCGGTCCTCTGTTTCCCTTCATAAACTTGGTCAGCAGCACCCATCTCTCAGGTCACTTCCCGTGTTTGCTGCATGGGCCCCGCCAAGTCCCCCCATCTGGTGTTCTCACGCCCACACCGCCGGTGTCTCCCTCCTGGGGCCTCTGGGGAAGGGGCCCTTGGGGGGCGAAGGCGCCATGGGCACAGCGCCCCCTCCTCGCGGCGCTCAGCTCTGGAGTGTGTCAAAGTCAAAAGCTGAAAGGCAGGAGTGGGGGAATGGACACATTTAATTGGCTGCATCTGAGACAACACTGGGAAAATATCCTATTTTATTTTCCTTTGAAAAGTGGCAGAGGTCCAAGGCTTCCCTTACAGTTTTCCGCTGGCTGTCCTCATATTGGAAGACAAGAGTTCTAAAATCTTGGCTGTTGGGCCTTCCCACATTCTTAAAGCTTAAAACCAGCTGAATGTATTTAATATTACAAAACGTCCATAAACACTCGCTCAACAAAGACCATGTATGTACAGGCTCTGCCCGGAGGGCATTTTTCTTCTTGAAGTTGGAGCTCTGGGCACAGGGGGATTGTAATGAAGGTGTCGACTTGACCTTAAGTGTCGCGATGCTGACGCCGCTGCAGAGGCATGGGAAGAATTAGCGCTCAGGGTGGTTCCCCCCACACCCCGAATAAAGGATAACTGTTTTAAACCAATTAATCATGTTTGTTTATTCCTAGGCAACAAAGAATGGGGTTGAATCCCAGGAAGGGATAATCTAATGCGCTAAAGTGACTGTTCTTGTCCAGTCCTGTCCCGTGTGTGGCCGACACTGCTCCCCAGCCACGCTGTCATTTTCTACTTTCTGTGTGACCGTCCAGCCAGAATGCCACATGCTCCATGGCTCATGGGGGAGGCCTTTTTTGGGGGAGGGTGCCACGCTGTCCCAGGCCATGTGTGGTTTTGCTGTCAGGGGCAGCTTGGGGTTCAGGTGGGGGGTGCATCGTAGGTGTGACTGCCTGAGAGGAGGACCCTGCCCGTGCTTGCTTATATGACCTGCTGCACCCAGGAGCTCCCCGGACACGCCCTGTCTTCTTGCTGTTGAGCCGGCTGGCGGCAGCCCCACGTGTCTGTTGGGTTGCACGTCCCCACTACGACCTGAGTGAGGCCAGGATTCAGAGCGCCGCCTTGTCCAGAGACACTCACGGGTTCACTTTCCCCGGGACAGAAACAGCGTTCGGAATACTTCATGCAGAGTGGGTGCAGGCGGGTGAGCACCTTGTGCTTACAGCAGGTGCAGTGGCCGTGCAGGGCCCCTGGCTGCACCGTGGAGCTCCCTCTCTCCACAGCTTGGATGGTGAGGGGCTGCCTCTTGGGTGCCATGTGCAGCACAGAATCGGCGGCGTGAAGGCAGGTCCTGTCCCGCAGGGAGCCCCTTCAGCACCACCCCAGAGCTCCTCCCCGGCACTTGGCAGGTTTTCCAAGCTCGGTATTGGTCGAGTGGATTTATTCGCTGTATTCCTAGAACGTAACTTTGAGAAACATCTACCTTAGTTAAAAACTAAAACTCGAGGTGTGGGGCCCTCCCAGGGGAGGTGACCCCAGACTGGCTCGCTCTCCCCAGAGGCTTCGAAAGCCTCTGCGGGGCCTGTTGAACACCCAGGAGGGTGGTGCAGGCCAGGAACGGCGCCCGGTGCCGGCCAGCAGCAGCGAGTCCCCGCGGCGCGGTCGCTGCCTGCCACTCACGCCGGCCACCTGGGCTCCTCTGGTGACTTTAATCAGCTCAGGCATTTCTGCATCTTGTTGTGCACTCTGGAGGTTCTTAGAGAAATCCTGCCAAGGAAATTTCCCCCGGCGAATCCTCGGGGCTGCTCCACGCCACACTGTCAGCAAGTACCTGCTGAAACAAGGATTTTTGGATTTTTAGCTCTTCTGTAGCGCCAGCCTTCTTAGGTACTTCTCGCGACCTTCAGAGGACAATGGGCACTTGCTTCAAAGATCCTGACAGTCTTCCAAGCCTTCTCATCTACTTAATCCACCAAAGAAGCCGGCAGTGTTCGCCTGGCAGCCGCAGGCTCTCCCGAATTCCCGGCTTGGAGTTAGTTCCGAGCAGTGTCACCTGCGAAGCCTTCCGCTAGGCAGCGTGTCTGTTCCCTGTTTAATTTTACTATGAAGTATCGCAAATTATGAGCGATCGGTGGATGCTAGCGTGTGGCTGTATTTGCCCTCAGATACACGAGAGGTTGGGCAGGTGCCGAGTGCTGCTCCGGCGTCCCTGTGCCGTGGTGCAGTGCCTGGGCTCGGAGCCCTGCCTCCACTTCGGATTCTGACTTCCTGCTAGTGCGCACCCTGGAGGCAGCAGATGTGCCTCAAGTAGTGAGACCCTGCCACCCACACGGGAGACCTGGGTTGAACACCCAGCCCTGGCTGTTGCAGGCGTCTGGGAAAAGAGCCAGCAGGTGGAGGACATCTCTCTCTGCCTCTACCTTTTTTTTTTTTTTTAATTTATTTTTGATAGGCAGAGTGGACAGTGAGAGAGAGAGACAGAGAGAAAGGTCTTCCTTTTTGCTGTTGGTTTACCCTCCAATGGCCACCGCGGCCGGTGCGCTGCGACCGGCACACCGCGCTGATCCGAAGGCAGGAGCCAGGTGCTTCTCCTGGTCTCCCATGGGGTGCAGGGCCCAAGGACTTGGGCCATCCTCCACTGCACTCCCTGGCCACAGCAGAGAGCTGGCCTGGAAGAGGGGCAACCAGGACAGAATCCGGCGCCCCGACTGGGACTAGAACCCGGTGTGCTGGCGCCGCAAGGCGGAGGATTAGCCTAGTGAGCCGCAGTGCTGGCCACTGCCTCTACCTTTTAAGAAAATGTCAAAAAAATTAAGAAACCAAGAAGTCGCATCACAGGCGCTCCTGAGTTTTACCGTCCCGATTTCCTTTTCTCTGTCCTCCTTTCTTTCCAAAAGGGACTACAGTCCTGAAATTCTAACCTTTATTTTGTTCTTTATAAAGATGTATTTTATTGATCTGACGCAGTTACAGTGGCCGGAGCTGCAGTGTAGTGGGTAAAGCTGCCTCCTGCAGTGCCAGCATCGCACACGGATGCTGGTTCGAGTCCCGGCTGCTGTGGCCTGGGAAAGCCGTAGAAGATGCCCAAGTGCCTGCCCCTGCACCTGCATAAGAGACTTGGCAGAAGCTCCTGGCTTCGGGTCGGGGCAGCTCTGGCTGTTGTGGCCACTTGGGGAGTGAATCCATCTCTGTCTGTCTGTCTGTCTCTCTCTCCAACTCTGCCTTTCAAATAATAAGTAAATAAGTCTTTAAAAGAAAAAAAAGTGGAGCAGCCAGGACTTGAACTGGCGCCCGTATGGGATACCCACACTGCAGCCTGAGGCTTTAATCCACTGTGGCACAGTGCTGGCCCCTAACCTTCCTTTTTTCCAAGTCTTCTGTTTACGTATCTATATCCACAAATAGCAGTGTGTGTGCTGTGCAAAACATCGGAAACAGGCAAAAAGGAAGCCCTTGGCATAGTAGAACAAATGACACAAGGCAGGGAGTGTAAACCCGTTGTGCTGTTACTTAAATATTTGGTTCCTTTTTACATTCCAGAGGTGAGTGAGACCTGATCAGGAGGGGCAGGTGTTGTGCAGCCGTGGGTCAAACTGCCGCTCCGATGCCTTCACTCTGGTCCAGGGTACCAGGGAGGCAGCAGGTGATGACCCAGTACTTGGGTTCCTGCCACCGGTGTGGAGTCCTGGATTGAGTTCCTGGCTCCTGACTTTGGCCCGGCACAGCCCTGACTATAGCCCTTGACTGGGGAGTGAACCAGCAGGTGGAACATCTTAATCTCTGTCTCACCCTCTTTCACTGTTCAGATATGACTGGTTAAACATGTAACCGAGGACTTTAGCATTTAGAGACTTGGACGGTTACAGAAAATACAGGAGGTGGTTTCTAAAGGAAACACTCTGCTTCCCCACCCAAGCAGGTTCTTGGCTACAGTAGAGAACACGGTGTTGTGAGAGGCTTGGGATCACAGGCAGCCCGCCCCAGGCACCCCCTCCTTGGCGGCACAGAGGACTTGGGCTGCAGCGTGGTGTGGAGGTGCTGTTGGGAGTGGCTGTGTCCCCAGGACAGTTCGGCTGTGGGCCTGGTTCCGGTCAGGAAGTAGGGCTGGTTGTCGAGGACACAGGTGTCCTGTGTCACTAAGTCACGAGAACACGGGGTTGTGGATCTCTTCTGGACGGGGAATGGAGGGCCTAGGGTGGCCAGCGTTACTTCGTGTGTCACGGGACTGGATCCTGAGAGATGAGAGGTGCTTTGCGTTAAGAAAACGAGGCTGGGATGGGTGCGTAGCGGAGTGTAGGCTGGATCCGGTCATCTCACACCTTTTTGTGTATTAATCGGCCATTTGCGTCCTGGTTGTCAGCTGGGGTTGGACGTGGCTCGGTTGGCTGTGACAGTTCATCCCTGCCTGGCTTACGGCTCCGAGCACATGGACGCTTCAGTTGCATAGCAACCCCAGTGTGGAGAGCCCATCTTTTCTTCACGGCAAGGCTGCCGGAGAAACGACAGCTGGACGTGCTTGCGGCCCCGGCGATGGCTTTTCCATTGGCCGTGGGGGTGGTTCTGCTGCCCACCCCTCTCACAGCCCCGCGGTGTAGGAAGTGGTTGAGATGGTGCGGACGGTACCATCTATTTCCTCTTTATTCCATGTAGAGTAAAATAAATGGGAGTGCTGTTTAATGCATCACCTCATTTCATATTGCATTTGCCAAGAAAGTGCAATTTTATTGAACATTAGGATTGAATTCTTAACTGAGTAATCAATTTGAGTAGTAAGTTAAAATGCCTTCTATTAATGGACAGCGGCCACCGTTAATCAGAGTTACAGTAGATGAACAGTTGTCAGCGTTTATGCTAATGGCACTTATAAACCATAGGGTTATGAATTGCACTTTTTAATTCCATATTTCTCAACAGTTTAATATTTTTTGCGTGAGGGTATTGATTGTTCGGTCCCTTTGCCTGCTGCTCGGAGATGTCGGGACGCCAAGTGACACTTCCACGGTGATGACAATACCACCTTCTGGTGTTGCACACTTGGCTGTGTGTCAGAATAGATGGAAACAGCTCATTTGTTCTGGTGCTCTACTGTTTAATTTGAGCTGGTGTGTGACTAAAGCAAGACGAATAGTATTTTTAATGAAACCGTTTAATAACCGCTGGTAGCTCGGAGTCGAAAGCTTTGGAAAAAATGCAGTTAAAGGATGGCGAGATGTAAACAGAATCAGCTTCAACCTCACTGACTCGATTCATTCTGCTTGCAGGCTCTCGTCACCTTAAATGGTTTTGAACCAATGAAGCTGTGTTCCCTTAGAGAGACGGACAGCCCATCGTGTGAACTGTAGTTTGTGGGCAGATCTATATTGGTGAGTTATTGTGAAATATCTCCAGGTAAAAGTTCCGTTTTCTCAAATCCCCCTCGGAACGTGTTTTCAATTAGTTGATGGCTGTGGATGGCCGACAGCCTCTGGGTGTTTCGCTGGGATGTCTTCACGGCAGGATCGTATTGATTGCCTTTCAATTAATGCATCTGGTATTTTCATTTATCAAAAGCAAAATACATGTAATTAACTCTGAAGCAATATAGTTCAGTGTAAAGTGGTTTTTGCTGCTTCTGCTGCTATAGAGATAAGTCAACGGAAATTATACTACAAGGAAACTCAAATCGGAATGGAAATAGTATTACGACTCTGACATATTAATTAAAAAGAGTAAAAATGAGTGAGAGAAATGGTCTCCTGCCACCCCAAGTCACTCGTAACATGGTAGATGGACGTCTTTGGGGAAGCAAGCCGCCTGCTGAATGATGGCTGCTAGTTAATCAGTGTAGTTTAGGCTCAACAGCGATTTTTCTCTAGAGGAGCGGATGGGGAGCGTGGGTGTCGGCCAAGGTTGAGAAAGTTGACTGGTGATCACTCCCCCCCCCCCCCCCCAGCCAGGTTTGGGAGTTCACCTTTCAACATGCCTTTAGCCATTTTTCATAAAATGTGGATTTTACTCAGAATCACGAAGTGGCAGCTTTTCTGGTGGGATTGATTTTTATTTATAAGCATATTGCTTTTTACAAAAGCTAACAGTATCATTCAAAAGTAAGAAAAGACATGTGCGTAAACATCAAGCCTACTCTGAGTCAGACCCTGTGGGGCGGGGCTAAGCCCTGCTCCGAGGAAGGTGAGGGTCATCGCCCTGGGCCTGGTGTCTGGAGTTGCTGAAGACAAGGAGCCTTGGAGTTCAGCACTGCTCCATGGGCACCGATGCTGATTGCCCTAGGGGGCCGAGCCTTGGCTCAGGCTGATCCCAGCCGGCACAGTGGCCTGTGGACCGGGAGAGAGTCTTGGGTACCTTCCTCCTTTTCCCCTGGAGCAGGGCCACCTGCCCCACACCCAGGCCCCCCAGACAGCACCCCTGCTGGGTGACCCTGGGCTGGAAGCCTGGGTGGGCTCCAGGAACCCCTCCAGCAGGTTGAACTTGATGGACACATTGAGACCTTCCTGAGGGCTGCATCAGGGCTTGCGGGGCAGGTCACAGGTCACAGAGCCCGCATCTGGTTACTTACGGGGGTCAGGGGGTCCCTCAGGAACCCTGGGGCAAGTAAGGATCTGGGCTGCGGAGAACGGGAGACTAGGGGGGGTTGTTGGCCCTTGGGGAAGGGCACTCGCAGCCTTGCTCATCCGTTCTGCCTTTCCAGGCCGACCTCTTTCTTTCCTGGCCTTGCCCATTGTCTTAGAGACACCTGTGTGCTAGAACCTGCCCAGGATGCCCAGGCAGTGTAGCCATGTTCCTGCCCCGGCAGCGGGGCGAGCACTTTTTGTCCTGATGATGCTCCTGTGGACCCCACTTCTGCGCCTGACGCCTGAGCTCTGCCATCCAGACGGGCGCCTGCGCCTCACCTGTCTCCCGGAGCAGCTTGGCTGTGGCCCTGCGGCCTGGCTGCGCCCCAGCACGCAGGTTGACTCCCTCGGACCCTGCTGGCAGGGTTCTCAAGCTGCCCAGAAAGCTGTCTTTGTGGATCTCTTGTGCTCCGAGCTGCAGGTGACGGAGAGTGCCAGGTGGGGGCCGAAACAAGGCCTGGATGTTGATTTCTCCCCAGGAGCTCAGGGATTTTAGAAACCTGTAATGACCTCATAATGGCAACCTTTGGGTCACTGGAACCATGTCTGCCTGGCTGTTGTCACCTTAGTGGTCCTGAGTGTGTCCTAACTTCATAGTGTTCCCTTCTTGTCGTACCAGAGTTGATAGTTTGGTTTGTGGCCTTGGCTTTTAAGAACTTCACAGCTTCTGCATTCTGTTCCCCACGAGGCATGTTTTGTCGTGAGTGATGGCAGGCCACCTTTGGCTCTGCTGCGTCTCCACCCGCCTTGACTCTTGGCTGTGCGTTTTGTCGCGGTGGGAAGCCGGGGCACCTGCCTGGCCAGCGTCGGTTTTGGTGGTCGCAGTTCCTCTTGGCCCATTTTGTTCTTAAGCAGCAGCAGCAGCAGCAGCGCCCGGGTACCTTGGAATTTCACAGAAGTGCCAGGGAACAAGCACTTCTGGTTAAACGTCTCGGGGTGAACGGAAGTGCCGGTCAGAACCCCCAGCTTTGACTCCGTGACACGGTGGTGGGAGAACAGCTAAGGCTGTGGCTTCCCAGAGCCGGGATGGGGGATCCGCTGCCCACGCACACTGCCTCATTCTGACAGATTGCGCTTGACAAGGCCCCTGGAGGTGGCAGGGTGCTGGGGACTCTGCACTTACTGGTGGACGAGGCCTTGCTGCCCTCTGCCGAGGGAGCCGGGCTGGCGTGGTGTGCAGGCAGGGAGTGTGGCCTTGGAGGTCACTGACTGACCACTGGGCTACTGGCCCGTTCCCGGCAGGGCCGATGCAGAGGGAAAGCATCGTGCTGCCTGTAGACTGAAACCTTGGGGTCTCGTGTTGATTGTGGAGCAGGGGACGGGTCTGGCCGTGGTCACGCTGGCCCCGGCACGCTGGCCTGTGTCCTGGGCCTTGGCATCAGGAGTGCTCAGCCACACAGGGCATCATCCCCTGGCTTTTGCTCTGACCTGTGACCCTGCTCCTGTTTTCCCACCAGTGGCAGTGACAACGCAGGGGTGAGGTGCAGGGCCAGGAGGCTGGGACTGGGCAAGGACACCTGAGGTGCTGGAGCCGCCTCGCGGTGGGGCCAGGGTCAGGGCACAGCCTGAGCGGGAGCTTCTTGTTTGTTTATTTTTATTTATCTATTTGAAAGGCAGTTAGAGGAGAGGCAGAGAGAGAGAGAGAGAGAGAGGTCTTCTATCCACTGGTTCACTCCCCAATTGGCCGCAATGGCTGGAGCTGCTCCGATCTGAAGCCAGGAGCTTCTTCCGGGTCTCCCAAGTGAGTGCAGGGGCCCAAGGACTTGGGCCATCTTCCACTGCTTTCCCAGGCCATAGCAGAGAGCTGGATCGGAAGAGGAGCAGCCGGGACTGGAACTGGCGTCCATGCCGGCGCTTCAAGCCAGGGCGTTAACCGGCTGCGCCACAGCGCCGGCCCCATGAGCTCTTGCTTCTTGTTTGCATTCTAGTCCCAAGCCTTTGGGATGCTGGCTGTGCTTTGGAATCCAAGCATGTGGGAGCCGCACTCCCAGGTGACGTGGAAGTGTTGTTGGTCCAGCCTTCGTCCTTAAGAAGCTCAGAATCCGGGTCAGGCTCTGGCCCAGCCCTTCTTGTTGTGAGTGGTCGGGAGTCACACGGGGTCCAGGCCCGACTCCTCCCTGGGTGTCTGGGTGTTAGGGCAGGTCTCCTCCTCCCTCCTGCCCCAGCTGCTCTTCCTAATCAAAGTGGCTTGGCTGAGTAGGGAGGAACTGGAGCAGCAGGAGGTCTAGGTTTTCCCTCTGCCTCCTGGGTCTGCTGGCCGGGGTGGGACTGCTGAACTCTCTGCCTCCTGGAGGGTAGGGCACACCGCCTGCCCGGGGCCTGGGAGTTGAGCTCCCACTGAGCACCGGGCAGGGCGTGACCTGGCTGGGTAGTGAAGAGCTCAGTGCTCCTGGGATCTGCTCGGCAGCACGCGGCGGACTGAGGTTCAGGCTCTGTTGCTGTGACCCCAGACGGGTGGCCGCCCGTCCAGAAGCACCGCGGCGGTGTGACTCGCTTGTGACTTCCTGGGATTGCCGCTGTTCGCAGAAGATCATCTTCTCAGGTGTGTAATGGCGCCAGACCCTGCCCCCGCCGTGTGAGACGGCAGCGCTGGGGTCCTTGGGTCCTTGCCCCTGTGGGTGTGGCTGCAGGCAGTGCTGCTGCATAGAGAGGGTCCCTCTGCCGGGGAACCTGAGCAAGCCCCCTGCAGAGGCCTGGCAGCAGGGGTCCCTGCCCAGCTGTGGCCCCTCTGAGCTCAGGAATGGCTGTCCCATTGGGACCGACCCGAGGCAAATGACAGTGACCACTCAGTGCCTTTGTCCGCAGGCTTGAGTGTATGGGGAGGGAGGGAGGGAAGAAGCCAACAGAGGCCACACCACAGGGAACCATGCTTTCTGTTGACCACCCCGTCTCTGGTCTTGGTGACGGATCTGTGAGTGTGCAGGGTGGGGGCAGAGAAATGGGTTTTTCTGTGGAAGTGCTGGGGATCGAGGGTCACTGTGTGTGACTAATAGAAGAGGAAAAGGTTATTTCTTTCTGTAGATTTTTTCTTTGGTGTTATCTAGTTCCTCTGCTGGTTTTATTGCCACGCTTAGAAAGTGTTAGGCTGAAAACTTTCTTTTGAAGTCATGGTCTTGGTTTCAGGCGGTTCTAGTTGTTTGTGGGAGAACATGCACACTGCCTCCCGGAGCTGGTAGGGGGCGCGGTTTGTCAGGGTTCACTTTTGAGGGCCATCAGTGCTGTCAACAGGTGGCCACACCCTCAGCTACCAGTGCCGCGGGAGTGATGTTCAGGGGCTGGCGTTGTGCACGGTGGGTTACGGTGATGCCTGCTATGCCAACATTTTGTACGAGCATCAGTTAGAGTCCTGGCTGCCCCACGCCAGCTCCCTGCCAATGCACCTGGGAAGGTGGTGGAAGATGGCTCCAGTGCGGGCCCCTGCCACCCATGTGGGAGACCCAGATGGTGTTGAAGCTCCTGGCTTCAGCCACTGAGGCCATTTGGGGATGGAAGATCTTTCTCCTCTCGCTCTCTCTCTCTCTAACTCTGCCTTTCATATAAATAAAATGCGTCTTAAAGTTATGTTTAAAATTTCATTTTATTTGAGAGAGAGAGCTCCCAATCTTGTTCTTGCCCCGAATGCCTGTAACAGCCCCCAATTGGGGCTGTAGCCGGAACTCAATCCCAGTCTCCCACGTAGGGCGGGGACTCAGTTACTCCCCTGCTGCCCCCCTTGATGTGTTTGATCTGGAAGCTGGAACCTGACTTGGAGGCAGGACTGGAACCCGGGCGCTCCGGTATAGGTCGCAGCTGGAAACTCAGCTGCTGAGGCCAGCGCCCGCCCCTAAAGACATGCTGGCTGGAGGCACTGTGCTGCCTGCAGCAGTGGCCCACCTGGTGTTGAAAGATCCTGGGTGCTCGCCTTTTTTTCGTGACCAGTCCTCTCCCGACGATTGTTTTTAAAGCAGAAACTCAGATGTGTTTTCTAAAGTTGACCCTTGGGGATGCCGTGGAGAACTTGTCGTCCTGGGCGGAAGGAAGGTGTGTCCCAGCCTGGGGTTTTCATCTGGGGTAGAGAGGGGTGCTGCGGCCTGTGGCTTCTTTCCTCACTGGCTCCCACCTTGTCTAACACCAACAGATCAGGTTTGCTTTATTGATCGATCGATTCATTTACTTTCATTACTTCATTTACTTTTGGCAAACTCTGGCAACTTCCACCTGGCCTCCTGCTCTTAACTATAAGACTTCTTAACTATAAGACTTCTTTGTTAACTGGATGCTCTTGGAATTCATTCTTCCCGTGTGGCGATTATGCTTCCCTAGACTTGCACCAGTTAAGGATAAATAGCAGGTTTTAGAGGAGATGGCTGTGAACGTCGTCGTGTTTGTGTGTGTGCTTCCTTGAGTGGACGCCTGTTTGAGTTGGTAAAACAGAACGTTTTTATCTACTTATCCCAAGACGCATTCCGAACAGTGGCATTGATACATATTTCATAGCGTGATTTCTTTAGGCTCACTGCGCAAACAAATCAGTTTCTCGGCAGTGTACTGTTTGAAAGAAACAGCAACAACCTGTTAATTATATATGGCAGAAGATAGAACGTTCGGGAAAAATGTGTGTACGTGCAAGGGTAAAGACACACGGCCCTTGGATGCACAGTTCAGAGCATCTGCCTGTAGAACGCACTCGGTTTCTGGAGCTGTGTGCTTGCAGGAGGTGACCGCAAAGGCTCCCACGCCGTCCCTGAGGTGGGCCTCTCTTCACCAGAGCCATCTCTCAGTGTAGATTGTGGAAAGCCGGAAAGGGCGGCTCAGGGATCCGGTTCCTTGCCTTGTAATGCGACACCTTTTCCCTGCGGGCTATACCTTGCCCCCTCAAAGGAACGCTTTGTTTTCCTGGGAGGGTGTGACCTGCTACTCGGGCCAGGCAGATCACTTTCCTGTGGGAGGGAACGCTGGGGGCAAGGCCACAGAGAGGGTGGCAGAGTCCCTGGGCCTCGGGCAGGGTTGCCCCTGCCCGCTGGGGAACTTGGCCAGGAGCTGGGCAGTGCCAGGTTACTGGAAAGCCTCTCTGTTCAGATGTCCAGCCTGCATGCTGACTGAACATGGACTTCCAGGAAGTCTGGAAGATTAAAAAATGCTGGGTGGGAAGTACAGGGGCGGGGTAGGGTCCATGGCCTGGGAGACCTTGGCTCTAGCTGCTATTGGCCATTTATCTCTTCTGTGTCTCTGTCACCACCATCCCCACAGCCGCTGTGTTCCCTGAGTACAAGGGGTGGCCCCTGTCCCGTGTGACCCCATGTCCACTGTTAGCTCAGTACCCCCAGTGGTAGCTTTGGGATCCGCAAGGAGGGAAGGCCTATACTCCAGGGAATGGAGAGTCCTACCCGCACTTCTGGGGAAGAAAAGTCCTTGTCAAGGTCCCCGCCAGTGCCTAAAGGTCAACCAATGAGGGTCAGACCCGCCTCAACCTTTAACCCCCATGGCCCTGAATCTATAAAAGGAGCTCTCCCAATCTCTGGCTCCCTGCTCTGTTGGGACCGGGGAACCTCGCCTGGGAGCGGAATCCCAATAAAAGCTTGTGAATTAATCAGTTCCTCTGCACTGGACACCTTGCACCCAGACCAGAGCCCTCCCACCCCTCCCACCCCTCCATCCAGTGGAAGTCGGCAAGTGTCAGTGGCAAGGCTGCAGGGGCTGAGCTGTGCCTGCAGACCCTGGGGCTGAGCTGTGTGCAATGCGCCCGTGTCTCCTTGCTTTGCTGCGCATGTGCCCTGCACGTTAACGGTGACCCAAGCTGCAGTGGGGCCCTTTGACTGGGCTGTGCTGTGTTCTCATTGGCCGGGGCTTAACTCCGTCACTGGGGCGCTGTCCTTGGGCCCGCCTCCTGGATGAGGGCTGTGCCTCAGCTGCGCTGTTCAGAAAGTGCTGGGAGGCTGAGGTCGGCCTGATGCCCAGCCATGTCCCCGACCCCTGAGCACCAAAGCCCGGCTTGCCGGTGGATGCAGCCCCTTGAAGGGCCCGTGTGGCTGCTGCACGCGGGTGCTCCCTGCGTGCGTGACTGCAAGTCCCAGCCCCACAGGAAGAACCTGGGCACTGATGAGAGTGCAGTACTCCAGGCTTTTCCAAAATTCCCTTGAAATTCACTTTGACTCCCTAATGACCCCTGAACCGCGGCACTGGGCGGGGCTGCGGCTTCCTCCAGGATTTGTGCGCTGAACCGCCAGGGCAGCACCAGGAAGCCTTCTGTGTGTGCTGTGATCCCAGCAATGGAGGCAGCCCAGCTCTTTGGGGTGGAGCTGGGTCCCCTCACTCCGCAGCCCAGGGCTCTGACACTTCTTCCATGGTGGCCCTTGGCCTTCTCTGAGGGCACTGACCTTGGGCAACCTCAGCCCCTCTGAGTTTAGTGCTTGGATGTCACCATCACCTCCAGGCTCACTGATAGCAGGACATGGTTTAGCCTAGGGGGTGGGCGGCAGGGAGTGCAGTCACCTACCCTGTGCTCTGTGCTGTGTTGCTGTTGCCGCGCCTCCTTGCTGGTTAGCCTGGCAATGGTGTTTGTGCTTATTAACCAAGCCGGGAAGAGTTCAGGGTGCCCTGAAGCCTTTAGTTGTTACCTTTCTGTGCCAGCAGTGGCCGGGTGCTGGCGCCTTGGTATTGCGCCTGAGGCTCCTACCCTTGTGCCCAGGTATGTCCGGCTGGCTCAACACCTGTTTAATAACACGGATCCTTCCCTGGGAACCTGTCCCCCACTCTCCTGTCAATCACTTTTGAGGTCCCTGCAATCTGCCTGAACATTGAAGTGTGACCCAGGGCCTGAGACCGGCCCAGCCTTCTTGTCCCCTCGTCCATGGCGAGGATGAGCTCACCGGGCCTGACCCTCCAGCCATGCTGGGAGAAGCCGGGAGCATGGCCACTTACATGAAAGGCTGTTAGATTCAGGTCACTGCGTTTGGACTCTTGCATTCTATGGCAAAGTCTAAAAATGCAGATTTGTAGCAACCAATGTTAATGAATTCAGACTGTTTGAATTTCACACTGAATAATGGCTGGAATTATCAGAGCCCAAGGCTTGTGAGATCCTGGATCGCGGAACCTTTTTTCAAGATTAAATTGGTGGAATGAGGCAATATCACTTTTATTAACAGTCCTGGCCGTAGAAGAAACACACCTATCAGAGTGGGAAAATTTGGTAAGAATTGTGGTAATAACCAGCCATTTTGGAACAGGTAATCAGTAAATTTCAAATGTAGCACCTCAGCATCTGCATTTAAAATGCAGCATTGCCCCCATAGCTACTGAGTGCACTTACCTTTGTCCCCCAGGGCTTCCTCTTCTCTGCGTTAAACATATTCTATTTAAATGCAGATTTGTGATTTGCAGTCTAGGAAAAGAATTCTGGAAGAATGGGAAGAAGGCCTGGTCTGCATCCATTGACTTAATTTTATATCCTGTGTTTTCTCCCGTTCTTCCTCCCCATCCTCACCTCCCCTGAGACTTGCTCAGGGTTTCAGGGGATAATAATGCCGCCCCACCTTTGTCTGCCTAGGAACTGGCCTTTGGCAGCCGGTCCACCCCCACCATAGCCAAGCTGAAGGAACACAAGCCCCCAGGCCCCTTCTTGTGGCAAGACCCTGGGAACCTTCTCACATCATGGACACATGTCCTTAATAGTCACGTGTATGAAAATACTTCTAAAAGTTCATAGAAAATGCATACTATGAGAAAGCAGGGAGTGGATTTAAAAAAAAAAGTTTGCCACGAAAATAAACATTTAATTCAAGTTTTCCATGAACTTTTTAGTTACCCTCATATTTGTACTACCTGTTTACTTTCTTAAAAGATTCTGTTCTTTATTTGAGAGGCAGAGTGACAGAGACAGAGAGAGAGACAGAGAGAGAGCGAGTGAGTTTCCATCAGCTGGCTCATTCCCCAAATGACAGCAGCAGCCAAGGCTGAGCCAGGAGCCAGGAACTCCATCTGGGTCTCCCAAATGGTTGGCAGGAACCCAAGTACTGCTGCCCCTGACACAACCCACCCCCCCAGCACCCCACATACCACCCCCCACACACGCGGCACGTTAGCAAGGAGCCAGACCACAGCAGAGGTGGGACTCGATCCTAGCCATCCCAGCAGCATTTAACTCGCCCCATATTTGTGCTGTGTAGACTCCTCTCTCCTCTCTCTCTCTCTCCTCTCCCTCTCTCTCCTCTCCCTCTCTCTCCTCTCCCTCTCTCTCCTCTCCCTCTCCCTCCCTCTCCTCTCCCTCTCCTCTCCCTCTCCCCTTCTCTCCCTCTCCCCTTCTCTCCCTCTCTCTCCTCTCCCTCTCTCTCCTCTCCCTCTCCCCTTTTCTCCCTCTCCCCTTCTCTCCCTCTCCCCTTCTCTCCCTCTCCCTTTCTCTCCCTCTCCCTTTCTCTCCCTCTCCCTTTCTCTCCCTCTCCCTTTCTCTCCCTCTCCCCTTTTCTCCCTCTCCCCTTCTCTCCCTCTCCCCTTTTCTCCCTCTCCCTCTCCCTTTCTCATTTGAAAGAGAAAAAAGGGACAGCTCTCATCCACTGGTTCATTCCCCAAATGCTGCGGGGGCTGGGCTGGGAACTGGGACTCCAGTCCATGTCTCTCATGTGGGTGGCGGGGACCCACAGACTGGAGCTATCGCCTGTGAAGTCTGGAACTGCAGAGATGCAGGTGCAGGCTAACTAACTGCCAGGCCAAACGCCAGCCCCTAACTAAGGCTGAAGTTCATAGCCGGTATCCTTCTGTAGGGGTCTGTTCACCCCCGGATTCTGTGCGCCCCTTACTTTTCCACACACGTTCCTAGCACTCAACCTAGAACAGCCATACTGCTGGGTACAAATGTTAGGAACACGTCAGGACTTCCTTCTCAGAGCAGAAGTGGCTTGTTTGATGTTAAGCTCCTGTTACCAAAGAAATGTGCTGATAGCTTTTGACATTCTCCTCTTGGAATTAATTAGGTGACTAATCATTATAAATACCATTTTCTTCTGCTGTTGTCCGCATTTAGTACAGCGTCTTCTGCTATATATACTTGTCGGTTCAGACTGAGCATTGTGTTTTGGCTTTTATGATCTGTCAGGGGAAAATGGAAGTAAATTCTTTATAATATGCTAATTGATCTATTTGGGAATTTTTAGAAGTAGACAACATCTGTGCATGCCAGTAGCGCGGTTAATAGCTTCCGTTCTTCAGCAGGGGGAGGTTTTCAGAGTCCGTGCGGATCTCGTTGAGGCTTCTGCGTCTTCCTGAGGGCTGGGTAGTATGGAACTTGGGGGCCAGTTTCTGGTGCCCTGGAATCGGGCTGGAGAGCTGACACTGGGCAGGGTGTGCTGGGATTGTGTTGGTTCCGGGAAGAGCCCAGGACAGCTGGTTTAGGTCTTGTCTTGGGCCCTCACGCTCCTACCCCCTACCTATTGAGGCTGGAGTGAGGGGTTAGAGAAAGTGACCATGGGTCTGGGCTGACCTTGGATCCTGTCTGGCACTTGCCCATTCTCCCTGAGCTAGGTGGTGGCAGGGCCCCCAGAGGGAGGCTGAGTCCTTCCGTGAGCTCAGAGGGAAAGTGGAGTGCTGGGGCCTGGGGCTTGTGTCCCAGCCCTTCCCCGGCCAGGGAAGCAAGAGTGGAGCAGGGTCAGCTGTTATTTGGAGGCCCTGAGTGGTCCAGCCCCTTGCCCTGGAAAGAGGCCGGACCCTGCACTGCTACATTCTGTGCCTGTGGCCCTGCCAGGCTGGGGTCTTCATCCTTATTTTTTCCTAGTAGGTTGAGGGCACTGGAGGTGCCTGGTAGGAGCAGAGGTGGGGTTTGAAGCTGGGCCTGAGTTTGGGCCACACACCCATCATGTTCCACTTTTTGCCAAAGCCGGGGCACAGTTGGGCGTCCACCTTGGGGGATGAGTGCCCCCACCGGGTATTGGTGTGATGGCTTCTCTCCACTCTGTTGTAGACTCCACCTTTGCTTGCGCACAGCCTGGCAATGCAGACTGTCAGGCACACGTGTTGGATGCATCGTGTGGAGTTTGGAGCTCTGCTTTCCAGGGCAGGGTGGCAGGGGTTGTTGGCCCCGGACAGGAGGCGTCTCTTGAACTTAGCTGTAGCCAGGGCCCAGGCCGGGCAGCTCAGACCCCTGAGCACCCTCCGTCCAGGCACCAGGAGAGTCAGGTCACAGGCGTGGGGGCAGGGGCAAGCCTGGCCGCTCACTCCCCACGTCCACAGAAGTGTCCAGCAAGTGACATGGCAAGGGCCCCTGTGTGGTAGTCGCCGGACGCTGTCTCCGTTCTCTGCTCTCAGTGACCGTGGTGTGCCTGTCCTCAGGGCAGCGTGGGGAGGAACGGCCTGCACGGCCTGCAGAGCTCTGCCCAGGGCTGCAGCTCAAGATCAGGTTAAAATTTTCTAAAATAAGTAAATAAATTTTTTTGAAAAAAGATGTGTTATTGATGAAAGGCAGTTACGGAGAGGTAGGGAGGAAAAGGGAGATACCTCCCATCCACTGGTTCACCCTGCAGAGGGGTCTGAGCCAGGCCCAAACCAGGAGCCTGGAACTCCATCTGGGTCACCTATATGGGTGCAGGGGTACAAGCACTTGGGCATCTTCCTCTGCCTTTCCAGGCGCACTAGTAGAGAGCTGGATCAGAAGTGGAGCAGCCAGGACTTGAGCCGGCGCTCATGTGGGGTGCCAGTCGTAGGAGGCAGCTTAACCCACTCGCCACAACACCAGACCCTAAGAATTTTTTAAAGACCTGCGTAATGGGCCGGTGCTGCAGCTCAATAGGCTAATCCTCCGCCTGCCGCGCCTGCACACCGGGTTCTAGTCCCAGTCGGGGCGCCAGATTCTGTCCCAGTTGCTCCTCTTCCAGTCCAGCTCTCTGCTGTGGCCAGGGAGTGCAGTGGAGGATGGCCCAAGTGCTTGGGCCCTGTACCCACATGGGAGACCAGGAGAAGCACCCGGCTCCTGGCTTTGGATCAGTGCGGTGCACCGGCTGCAGCGGCCACTGAGGGATGAACCAACAGAAAAGGAAGACCTTTCTCTCTGTCTCTCTCTCTCTCACTGTCCACTCTGCCTGTCCACAAAACAAAACAAAACAAAACATGCGTAACGAACGCTTCATGAGCAGCGAATGCTTACTGCCCTGCTGGTGTTGGCCTCTTGGCACCTACTGTTTGCAGTAAACCTTCGGCAAAGAGGGCAACAACAGAGGCCTTGGAGTTAGCCTTGCCTCTGGCCTCGGGCACACTCAGACACACAGGCTCACGTGTCTGTTCACGTGTGCCCACACTCGTGCACACAGAGATGTACTTTTAATACAGACCCACATGTGTGCAGGCTCATACACCCAGACGTTTGCACGCAAGCACTTACTGAAAGACGTGCATGCCTGCATGAACATGCACACAGATGCCTGCACGCACAGTCAGGAGTGGCACAGGCTGCACCTGTGCAGGGTACCCAGGGCATGCCTGCAGCTGGACAGAGGGAGGGCTTTCTTGTGCCCTGTACTCCCTGCCTCTAAGAAGTACCGCCTGGGCCCGGCGCTGTGGTGCGGTAGGTTCAGTCTCCGCCTGTTCAAGTAGTCAGCGTCTTCACTGTGCATCGGGAGGTGACGGTGCTGTGCCCGGGCTGGTGACTAGAAGCAGTTGGAGGCGAGTCCGTGGTACAGTCGGTGTTAAGAGTGGAACGAGCACACCTGGGTTGCACGTTGCCTTGACGGTGCTGGCAGTGGGAGACGCTCCCATCGAGGGTGGGTCAGATTATTTTATGATGCCACCATGAATGCTGGGAGCACACACATAATCTAGAGTCAGCAGGTTCACACACTACTATCTCATTAAATTTTCAGGCCAAAGCTGCAAGAATTAATTGGCGGCCTGTAATAGTTTAGAATGTGAGCCGGCTTGTGGTAATATAAATTATAGGAAGAGAAGACGTTTTTATACACTGAGAGAGGGAGAACTGGTTTACTTTAATGAGAAGAGATAGAAATGTAGAGCTATTTTTTCATTACAGATGCAGTCTAAAGTGTTTGGACTTGGCTGATGAATAGAGCTAATTCGCTGCTACAGTCCCCATAATTCATGTTGCACACTTTAATGACTTCTAGATAAAAACAGGATTGAAATGTTAATTTCTCTGAAGAAATTGGGGCACTCTTGTAGCTCAGTCTTTGCCCCCTCTATGAAACCACTAGTTAACTTCACTAAACTAGTCTCTTGGAGATATTTCACGCTATATAGACTTTTGTATTTCTTAAGCTAAGTTGGCCTTCTTGCTGTGTGTTTTTTTTTTTTTTTAAATAACCTTCATATACATGATTGTCTGGTGTAGACGAGAGAATTCATCAGGCAGAGCCGACCCTGTAGACAGTTCCCAGCACTTAGCTCTGGAATCAGCCACGAGTGGGATCTGTGTTCTGGTGGTGACTTTCCTCCGTTGCCTCTGCTTGGTGGTCAGCCAAGGGCCTGCATGGAGGAAGTGTTGGTCGGTAGTCGATTCTGGGCTTTGGCCTCCAGTCGGTCACACGGGAAGCACCATAAAACGCGGGTGTGAGTCTTCATTCCGTTTCCCATATTTTGGGGCCTTTCCTCCCGGGGATGAGACGCAGCACCGACGTTGGTGCCTTTGCTTTCTCTGTCCTGCTCGCAGAAGAGGGACGCGTTGAGACCAATCGCAGCAACGCAATTTAAGTAACAGTGGAAGTGCAGGATTAAGGCTCACTCACATTCTTATTTATTCCCAGAGTTTCTGTTCTGATCCACGTGCACTGCTTTGCTGTGGGAGTTTGTCTTGTGTGGTTTGTTTCGGACAAGGGGGACACAAACCATAAGATGAGGGGGGAGAAAGATCCGCAACTCCCTGGGCACGCTGTTCTGGTCCTCCTTTGGGCGCGCTGTCCAGAGATGAAGCCCTGGCCAGACGTCCTAGTGGACTGAGGACTCCCGAATCCTGGGTAGGTTCATCTTGGCCTAAACAGGAGGTCGCCACAGAGCTGTTGTGAACTGAGAGATAAGTCTGCACAGCTCAGCGCCTGCCTCCACCGTGGTAACCAGACCCTGTTGCTGTCCACACCTGCGCTTTGAGGCTTGGACGCTTGGGGCTACCTCGCGTGCACGGGGCTGCCCAACTCCTGCAGGGGTGGTGTCCTTCAAGGGCTTGATGGTGGCCGTGCCGCTGTGCTAGCCTGGTACCCACGACACTCACGAGGGTGTGTGGGGTGGGGTTCCGGCCGACTCTGCACTGGGATGAGGGCCTCCTACCTGCCTCGCCAGGTGGGCTCCTGTCTGTCCCTTCTGCATCACCTGGAACCCTGGCAGGGCCGCCTGTTGCCACATCAGCGGGTCTTGACGTCTCGGGCCTGGCTCTGGCTCCTGAACCCCAGGTTCAGGACGCTGCACCCGGCCCTGCCACACGTCAGACGCCGCATTCCTCTCGCCGGTGTTGAGCGCTGGCTCTTGGCTTTGTTGGACGCGCTGTTCAGCCACCTTTTTGATTCGGGTGGACGAGAAGCTGACTCGCCTCCGACCAGCCGGGTCTGTTCTCAGCACTAACAGTTCTTCGGATGCTCCGCGTCCTGCTGCCAGTGGGCCAGGTTTCTCTCGCCTGGTGTGTTTCCCGTCAGGGCTGTCCTGTGCCTTGCAGGGTGCGTGACAGCATCCCCTGGCACCACCCCGTCGACGCCTGGTGCCCCCACCCCAGAGTGTCTCCAGGCAGTGCCTAGCGTCCCTTGGCGTGCGCTGTCCCCGCCGAGGACTCCGGCTTTGGGGTCCTGTTCACTCCCTGCCTGCTGTCGCGTGGTGCTGGAGCCAGCTGGAGCCCCATCTGCACACTGGAGTTCACTTCGTGACGCCGGCTGCGGCCCTCTCCGGGAGGGTCCGTGCCCGTCGGGGGGATGGCCTCGCCGGGGTGGCTTCTCCGCGCTGCTTGCTGCCTTCCCCTCCGTCGTCTGCAGGGGCAGGGCCCGTGCCCGGGAAGCCGCTTGGGCAGACGGAGGGGGCCCTGCGTTGACGCTGGCTCACGCCTGGCGCCTTTCCTCTCACGCGAGTGTTCATGACAGCGTATTTGACAGACAGATTGATTTGTCACCTTGTCATGGTGACATGTTGGGATGGCTTATTGGCTCATGTGCCATTGACACTTGGCTGTATGAAAACAGGACAAAGCATCCGTGAGCCTTATCAGGCATAACTTACCGCCTGCTTTTCCCGTTTCTTTAACTTTTAATTGAAACCATTTAGTTGCCACCCCTGCTGCTAGGAATCTGGGGACAATTAGGGAAGTCCCATCTGTCCTTTGAACCACATTCTATTGCTGTTTTCCCTCGCTATCGTGAATTTTCATAGCAGTGTCTGCCTTGTCTACTCTCTTGCTCCCCACTGGATGACTTCATATCACTTGAATGAGTTATGGCAACTCTTTAATTCAATTATTTTCTGCCGTGCAGGCTGAAGATGATTTAGTTTTCCAACACAAAGCCGAGACTCCCAACAGGTGGAGCTGCAGAGCGTTGCTGCTCTGTGGGTGCTTCCTGCTCCGCGCCCCACCCAGCTTCCCGCTCAGCCCCGCATAGATTGGAAATGGCAGATGCATGGGCTCAGCGGGGTTTTCCCCGAGGCGAGGAATTATCTGTCCAGTGATATTAGGTCAGCGAGTTCCCACCCAGCTGTGCCTGAAAGCAGGGGCGGGGGCAGGGCAGCCTGGGTGCCGGTCAGGAAGGCCGTGGCCATGGCCAGATCCGCATGTGGCAGGCGACTGGCCCCCTGCTTTGGGATTTGGAGTCAGACAGCGTGCCGTGGGCGGGAGGGGCATCCCGTAATCACATTGTACCTGGAGATCTGCCCAGCCTGCGACGGCTGCGGAAGGAGAATTCTATAGGGAAGCCCAGCCTGTTTGCCTTGTGGGCCCCAGGCTTGCTGTAGGCATCTCCATGCTGGGGTCACAGTCAACAGGGAATTTCCAAAATGTTGTGTTTTTTGTTTGTTAATTCGGCGTTAGAGGTGGCAGGAGCTTGCTGAGAAAGCCCACAGGATGAGACACTGGATGGGGAGGTGGGGCTGAGGCACTAAGTGCCTCACACGGTGCCCGCCACCCAGCCACGTAGCCACCTCCGTGTACTCCACGGGCCGATGACATGCTGCTTTAGAGCCAACCCCAGGAGGACGAGACTGCCCTAGCCCTGTGCCCACGTGTTTGCTTGTCTGTCCATCCTGGTCTGTGCCCACCGCTCAGGGCAAGCAGGTAGGTGAGTCAGGGGCTGTCATAGATTGTCACCTCAAAGTCCTCAGTCTGCGTCTTCAGACAAACACGGAAACGGATCCCCTTTCCCATGCCCTTTGACCTAGGAATTCCCCACCCCCAGCCGGTGCCCAGAAAGCTTTAGTACTCCAGTATTTTCTTCAAAAAAAAAAAAAAAAAAAGCATCCAGTAGTAGGGGAATAACTAATTTTTCAAATGATGCTTTCACAGTTTGAAATAACACAAGTAGAATGTTTGTCTTAAAGGGATACTGTTCAACATTGCATGTTCTTTTGTGAATAGAACCGTAAAAGCAGCCTTGGGGGAAATTTGGTTCTGTAGTGAGCGGAATTTGGACAGGTTTTTTCCCACCCCTGCAGCCCCCCCCCCCAAGGTTCTGTAACAAATTTTTAATATTATTTATTTGAAAGGCAGAGTGACAAAAAGGGAGAGACAGAGATTTCCCGTCTGTACTCCATCGCTTTTCCGAGCGCACAGGCAGGGAGCTGGATTGGAAGTGGAGCAGCTGGGGCTCTATGCTAGTTTTTGAATCTTGATAAACCTGCTGGTCACTTGGGTGCTGCCTGCAGAGGGAGCCGCGCAGAAGTTCTGTGAAGACAAAGTGGACTGACAGGCTTCCTGTCCTCGCAGAGCCTGTGACAGTCCCTGGGCACACAGAGGGCTCTGTGCTCCGCTCTCCAGGAGAGAATCCTGCCTGGTGCGTCCCCTTTGGTCAGGACAGAGAAGATACATGGGGATGGGGGGGTTTTCCAACACTTCCTTACCCTGCATTGCCTCTGGGCACCTGTGCACACCCAGGTTCCTAGAATGGGAGCCTGCACTTGTCTGTCCTTGGAGTCTGTGTAAGCCATGTCCCTTGTGCTTTTGGTTTTGTTTTAAAAAAATTGTTTGAGAGGAAGAGGTAGAGAGAGGGAGAGAAATATCCATTCTCTGGTTCACTCCCCAAATGACTGCAACAGCCAGGAGCCAGGAGCTTCATCTGGGTCTCCCATGCGGGTACAGGGGCCCCAGCACCTGGGCCATCCTTTGTTGCTTTCCCCAGGCCATTAGCAGGGAGCTGGATCAGAAGCAGAGCAGCCAGGAGTTGAACTGGCACCCATACCGGGTGCCCTGTGCAGGTGGCAGCTTCACCTGCTGTGCCGCAGCGGGGTCCCCGTGCCCCTTGTGTTTAGTTGTCTGTCTTGGCAGCACAGTGCTCACCAGCATCCAGCTGCCTGGACAGGCGTCCTGCCTGTGCTGATCAGTGGCTGTGGGGCCGTGGGGAGAAGGCCCGTTTCCTTTGTGCCTCAGTGTCCTGCTTAAACAAGAGGATGATAAAGAGCCCGTCCTCCCGGGCTGGCAGGAATAGATACACGACGCAGCCCTGCTCCTGCTGCTGACCTGGGACCAGCGTCGTTTGTTCACTCCTCCTCATCTGCCCAGTTCTCTGAGCAGCCATCCTTGACCATATTTTGCCCATGAAATCTCACACTTAGGAAGACACTTCCAGAATCTTTAGAAAATTGAAGTAGAAGATAGGGTGATTTTGGTACCACAAATATTTGAAATCTGAGCCTACAAGGGATCTTGACAAAGTTCATGAAAAATGTGTATTATGGAAACCGGGGCTGCCATGGCGGCACCGCTGGGGAGGCTCCCGCGTACAGTACTGGCATCTAGTGTCGGAGTACTGCTTTGCATCCCAGCCGCTCTGCTTCTGATCCAGCTCCCTACCCATGTGCCTGGGAGAGTAGCAGATGGTGGCCCAAGTGCTTGGGCCTCTGTTCCCATATGAGGGACTTGGACAGATTCCAGGCTCCCAGCTTCTTTTCAGCCTGGCCGCAGCCAGTGCAGCCATCTGGGGAGTGAAGCAGTGTAGA
The DNA here is from genome assembly GCF_051225735.1 of Oryctolagus cuniculus. Lineage (NCBI taxonomy): Eukaryota > Metazoa > Chordata > Mammalia > Lagomorpha > Leporidae > Oryctolagus > Oryctolagus cuniculus. The sequence goes on from NC_142881.1 coordinate 6,410,749, forward strand.
AGCGCTTGCTGTCTCTCTCTTCTCTGCCTTTCAAATAAATAAATATTTAAAAAAAAATAGCAGAATCATTTTATACCAACGTCAACTACTTTTCTAAAAAAGATTGATTTATCTGAAAGAGTATCAGAGAGAGAGAGAGAACTTCTGTCCACTGGTTTACTCCCCAATTGGCTGCAGTGGCTGGGACTGGGTCAGGGACAGGCCGAAGCCAGGAGTCAAGAACTCATCAGGTCTCCCACGTGGGTGGCAGGGGCCCGAGTCCTTTGGCCATCTTCCTTTTCTCAGGCGCATCAGCAGGGAGCTGGATTGGAAGAGGAGCAGCCGGGACTCAAACCCGTGCTCACGGATGCCGGCGTCAAAGGCTGAGCCTTCGCCCACTGCACCACGCTGCTGGCCCCATCACCTTCTCTTCGGCCGCTGTTTTCCACGCCTTTCTCTGCAGCTCGCGCACGTGGCTCAGTTCGTCTTGCAGGTTTCTTTGCCTGTCTTCTGCGTCAGCCGCATCCCTCCGCATGTGAAGGGGATCCCGGTTTTGCTTCCCTCTCTTGCCCCGCCCACACTAGATGTTTTCAGTCTGTAGCAAGCCCGGTGGGTGGTCATCCAGGACAGTTTCTCCTGAAGCTGCCCCCAGGGCTGGTGCAGGGTGACACCCAGTGGGAACACTCCCAAAGGACTGGATAAGTGTGGCCTTGGCGGGGTCCCAGCCATCACGGGGGGTCCCTGAGCGGCCGGTCGGTGCTGGCTCCCTTATGGAGCAGGTAGTCAGGAGGTGCCTGCTATGTGTCAGGGTCCAGCCAGGACTGTCCTCTGGGGCACAGCAGCCACTGGGGGACGGTGTAGCGCGCAGGAGCCGTGCTGGGCGCACGACGGTGGCCCTGGGGTGACAGGGTCACCATCAGGAAGCTCTTGTGACCCTGCAGCCCTCGGACCTGCTGCTTCTGGATTGGAGCGCTCGAGCGTGGTCAGCCAAGAGATTCTGTCTGTTCCGCCGGCAGTTTTGTGACCCTGACTTCACGTTTCTGCTCTCAGACCCTCCAGATGTCTAAAAACGCAGCCCCTCCGCGCTGTTTCCCTTTTCAGCGCTCTTGGGCGAAAGCACTTCTTCTTCTCGTCTGAAATGTGTTGTCAAGCGCAAATATTTTAAAGCAAGGAAGTGTTTTTCAGCGAATTATCGGGCCCTGAAATGCTATGTAGCTCTCGGCTGGCTTTAAATTATAAATGCACGTTTTGTGAGAGCTCTTATTCGTGTTCTGTTGGAGAAAGTGGAGCACGGCCTCTGTGTCCCCGAGACGGCACCCAGACGGACCCAGCTGGGGCAGGAGGGGCGGCGCCAGCCGGGGCTCAGCTGCAGCGTTTAGCTCATGTCCATCCCCGGGCTTGGGGGTCCCCGCAGAGGGCGAGGAGAGCTCAGGCAGGCACCTGTCTCTTCCCTGGGTGGGCCTCCTTGTTGGGCGCTGCTCTCCAAGGTTGATGGTGGGGATCGCACCACGCAGTAGGGAGACAGGATTACGAGGGCTGGTGATGTCGGGCAGCTGGAGTCTCTAAGGGATTTCCATGAGAAGGAGATTCCACCACGTCCAGGTCATCTGGGTGGATCGGGGTCCTCGCTGCTTTGGTTGGTGAACGGCATGCTCTAACACGGCTGTTTGGCCACGACTGAGTGACAGGCAGCATTGTAGGGTACCCCGAATCGCACAGGAGGTGCCAGGAGAGGGTTCATCGAAGCCTCTGCTCGCTCTTGGCAGGGTGTGGAGATGCTGACAACTCTTGGTTTGGGTGTCACCTTTGTTCGAGGCGACCCCTCCCCACCCAGCCACGTTCATCCTTCAGCCCCTGCCCTGCGGACCTGTTTCACTTTGTCCTGCTGCATTTGTTGTCACTCCGCACCGCTCTGCCGTTCTGTGGGCTGAACCTTTCACACACGGCACAAACCCATCATGTTAGTCTGTGTAAAATTTTACCTATTTGTTGTCATGCTTTTTAATTTGAAAGGGAGAGAGAGAGCTTCCATCTGCTGTTCACTCCCCCAAAAGCCCACAACAGCCAGAGCCAGGCTGGGCATAATCCAGGAGCCCAGAACTCAATCCAGGTGTCTCATGCGGGTGGCAGGGCCCCAAGTGCTCGAGCCATAAGCTCTGCCTCCCAGGGAGGCAGGAACTGGGTCAGGAGCAGAGGAGCCAGGACTTGAACCAGGCACTTCTGACGTGGGGTATGGGCATCCCACACAGCAACTTAACTGCTGGGCCAGACAGCCCCGCCCGGTACACTCATCCCCACAGGACTTCTTCTTTTTTTTTTTTTTTATTTATTTATTTATTTATTTTGACAGGCAGAGTGGACAGTGAGAGAGGGAGACAGAGAGAAAGGTCTTCCTTTGCCGTTGGTTCACCCTCCAATGGCCGCCGCGGCTGGCGCGCTGCGGCCGGCGCACCGCGCTGATCCCATGGCAGGAGCCAGGAGCCAGGTGCTTTTCCTGGTCTCCCATGGGGTGCAGGGCCCAAGCACCTGGGCCATCCTCCACTGCACTCCCTGGCCACAGCAGAGAGCTGGCCTGGAAGAGGGGCAACCGGGACAGAATCCGGCGCCCCAACCGGGACTAGAACCTGGTGTGCCGGCGCCGCTAGGCAGAGGATTAGCCTAGTGAGCCGCAGCGCCGGCCCCCACAGGACTTCTGTGCCCCACTTGTCTGGCTCCGGGGGCTTCCAAAGCTGCTGGCGCATCAGGGCAGAGAAGAGGAGCTGCCTTCTTCCCTGTGGGCTCCAGCTGTGGGCAAGGGCAGGAAGGCATCTCAGGGGCCTGGGGTTATTGGAAACACTTGTCCCCAGGGTACCGTGGGGGGAAGAGCGGGGCGGCTTGCAGCAGAGGGGAGAGCGGCTCTGGGGGGTGAGAATGAAGAGCGTTTGGGCAGCCACACGGGTGGTCCCTCAGCAAGGCAGGCCTCTGGTGTGCTGTGAACCAGGAGACAGTGTGGCCTGGGTTTCGGAGCAGCATGGGAGTCAGTGTGGACATGTCCCAAGGAGCTCTTGTCTTCAGGTCTGGCTTGTGTGTTGTTCCTGGTTTTCCGAGAAGAGGAGTACAAATTGGGGGTGGGGGTGAGCGGGTGGGGCACCCATCAACAGAAGGCCCCGGCCTGCTCAGCACCCTTAGCAGATGGCACTTGTCCATGTCCAGGTGTGCCAGGTAGCGTGGTTCCTTGTGACTTGTGCAGGATGGGCCCAGTGTGGCCAGCACTGACCTCACTGGTCCTCCCTTCAGCTTGCTCAAGCCCACCTTTTCCGGGTTGAGTTGGGTGCCCTACAGTGGGGCCTCTGCAGATTCCTTCAGGAGCGTGAGTGTGTACACGCTCGCACGTGCACCTGCACAGCTCCATGGGCAAATCTCCCCGCTGACCTTGGTTTCAGAACTGAGACATCTCTCCCTGGTGGGTTGTTTTCCTTTCTTTAGAGTTACAGACAGAGACACAGAAAGAAAGGTCTTCCTTCCATTGGTTCACCCCCCCAAATGGCCGCTGCGGCCAGCACTGCGCCGATCAGAAGCCAGGAGCCAGGTGCTTCCTCCTGGTCTCCCATGCCGGGCGCAGGGCCCAAGCACTTGGGCCATCCTCCACTGCACCCCCCGGGCCACAGCAGAGAGCTGGACTGGAAGAGGAGCAACAGGGACAGAATCTGGTGCCCCAATTGGGACTAGAACCCGGTGTGCCGTCACCGCAAGGCGGAGGATTAGCCTAGTGAGCCGTGGTGCTGGCCTTTTTTTTTTTTTTTAAAGATTTATTTATTTATTTGAAAGAGTTACACAGAAGGAGAGGCAGAGCGTGAATAAGTGAGTGAGTGAGTGAGATCTTCCACTCCCCAACTGGCTGCAATGGCCAGAGCTGCGCCTATCTGAAGCCAGGAGCCTCTTCTGGGTCTCCCATGCAGGTGCAGGGGCCCAAGGATGTGGGCCACCTTCTACTGCTTTCCCAGGCCATAGCAGAGAGCTGGATGGGAAGTGGAGCAGCCGGGACTAGAACTGGCGCCCATATGGGATGCCAGCACTGCAGGCGGCGGCTTTGCCTGCTATGCCGGCCCCCACGGATTCTTGCTACTTCTGTGGAGGTGAGGATGGGCTGTCTGTCCCTCTGCACTGCTGTCAGAGGCGTGTCGGCGCGGGTGTCTGATTGGACTGCTCTGGAGGCTGCAGAGACCAAGACCAAGTGAGAGCGAGAGGCCAGCGGCGTCCGTGTCTGGTGCTGAGGTTCAGACGTTGCTTGCTCACACCGAGGAAGGGGCTGGTGAGCACCCTGCGGTCCCCTTTCTAAAGGCTCTAGTGACACTGGTGAGCACCTCCCGTAGACCCCTCCTGATGCCACCACCTTGCAGGGCTGGGTCTCAACCTGAGGTTTACAGGGACACAGATGTTCAGGCCAAGGCAGGCGTCGGGCTGAGGAGCCGCTTCGGTAGCGGGAGAAGGAGCTCCTGTCGGGGGAGCTGAGACTGCAGCAGACGGCGGCTCCTGCCAAGTCCTTGGCACGGGCACCTGTGGCTGCAGCCCGTGTGAGAGGAGTGAGCAGGAGGCTGTCCGATGGAAGCCCGATCTTGACCTTCAAGGCCTGGAGAGCCCTTTGGGGCGTTTCCAGAGCAAGGCGCTGCAATTGCATTTCGGTTTTGAAACAAGACAGCCCCCAGGTATCCGCCTACAGAGAGGGTCTGGGAAAGGACAAGAGTCGTTCGTGTGGCGTAGGGGATCCCGAGCTCGGGGTGGCTGGGGCCTGGCATGGAGTGATTGAGGCTCCCTGCGCAAGGCTTGCACGCTCTCGGGGGACTTCTCTTGGCAGCTCTTCGCCCTGGTTTCAGAAGTGAAGCCACCAGCCCGCCCAGGAATCTATGATGGAAGTGGTCTCTGCTTCACGGCATCTTTGCACAGCTAAATCCTCCACTAAACGCTTTATGTAACTGCGGCTGTGGGGGGGCGGGGTAGCACCGCCACCATATGGTGGTGAAGCCCTCTCTCCCTCCCAGATTCTGCCGAGGCTCAGGAAGGAGACCACGTCCTTCCGTGATGACCTCGGCCTCTGCATCTGTCCCCAGCTGCTTGGACTGCTGTCCGGGCAGCGGAGCAGTCTGGGAGGAAGGAGTTTCTCTGATACGATGGTGCTATTAGTAAAACTGCTGGCAGCTTCTCTCCACTCTTCCCCGTAGCCACGGAATTATATAAAACTGTGTGCAGCCTGCCCCCCTTCCCCTGCGGATGGACGGGTGTCACAGCCCGGGTGATGGGCCTCAACGGGAGGGCTGAAGGTGATCTCTGTCGCTGCTCGGTGGTCAGGTGGCCGTGAGCCAGACCCGGGACGCTGGAGCAGCTCCAGGCTGGGGTGCCTCTGGCCGTGCCCAGCGCACTGTTGCTAAGGAGAGGGCTTTGTTTGCACAGAGCTGGGGAACGTTCAAGGGCAAGTGCACTTTGGGAAAGACTTGCTGACGTGGCCAAGCAGACTCTGAGTGTGAGGCACCGGCGGCAACAGGTGGTGAAGTTGGCACCCCGGGGAGGGGCGCCTTGGTGGGAAAAACCACCTTGGAATGGGAAGGGCGGGGTGGGCATCTGGCAGGGGCTGGTGGGCTGCAGTGGCTTCCTGGGTGGGGCCCAGGACTTGCTCCCTGGACCCCAGACCCACCCTCCTGCAGGGAACAAAGGCTGGGCGGGGAAAGGATTCTAGGAGCCCTGAGAACCCTGGGAAGTCCGTGTTTGGACATTGGCTGCCTTCCCAGGCCCCAGAGACTGAGGTTTGGCCTAAGGGTGGTGCCCACAGTCCACCCTCCCCAGTGAGGAGGACCGGGGCCCAGTGTAGGGGAGTGCAGCTCTGCCCAGGAGGTGGGCCCCACCTGGGCCAGGCAGTGCGGCCCCCAGAGCTCCTCCCTCTGAGCCCGACAGAGGCACTCCGTCACCTTGCCATGTGGCTGCCGTGTGTTGGAAACAGAAGCAGGACGGGGCCACTGCCCTCCGAGGCAGCCTGGTGCTGCAGGTCAGTGCCTGTTCACAGCCTGCAGAGGACAGACACGGAGTAGCCGCCGGGGCCCGGACGGTGGTTGGAGCACTTGGAGCGCGAGCTTGTCTTCATCCTGGCGCCTGTTCTTGGTCCGGGGAAGAGGGGTCACTGGAAGTGGTGTCTTCTCCTGTTTTTCAGACAAGGATCAGTAACTGCACGAAGGGATCTGTGTGCCTGATGTGGACTCTCCGGCCTCAAGCAGGAGTTGCTCGGAGGACAGCTGTAGTTACTTGGGACAAGAGAAGGAGACAGTGGGAGGGAGACTTCCCTGGAGACGCCCCCCTTCCCCCCCAAGCAGTTTGCCAGGATTTTATAGCCAGGGTCAGGGGAGGGTCCAGGATGTAGGAGAGGGGAGCAGGCAGCCCTTTCTGCTTAAGCTGCGTTGTGCGCTCAGGCCGGGGCCCGGCAGCTGTCCCTGGTGTCCTGGCCCCTCCGAGTCCAGCGCTGCAACACGAGCCACCTGGAATATCTCAGGGGAACAGGCCCAGGCGGGGGGACGTCGTGGACTCCCTGCCCCCATTCCTGGGCCCCCAGGGGGTTGTGTCCTGGGCCCCTGCCCAGTGCAGGGCCTAGCTGCCCCCCAGGAGGCGGCTCCTGCAAGTCAGCCTAGCCGGTACTTGGAAGTCAGAGCAGGAGCGTTTTCTGGGTGGCTTGACTGTGTGGGAAGTGTGCTGAGAACACCGCGTGGCTTTCCGTGGCCACTTGGTGCCAGGTGTAAACTTGGAATGCAAAGGTAAATAGGGGAGTGGCTTTATGGAGGCCAACAGGTGTTCAGTGTCTGCCGACGGGGAGCTATTCATGGCCCACCTGCCTTCCTTCCAGTCCGGTGGGGGTGGCAGCAGAGAGCCCCCCCCCCACAGTTGGGGGGAGCGGCTCAGAGCAGAGGGTGCTTGCTCGGTGGGCTCGGGAAAGCTGTGTCCTGGGGCAGTGATGTTCTGGAGTAGAAGAACTGTGGCAGGCCCACCTGGCAGCTGACTTTGGAAACAGCCAAACCGCTGTTGTGGATGCAGTGTGTGCAAACCACAGACTGCTCCCCAGCGTTAAGATGCACTGCAAATGTTACCGAGGCAGGAGGTATGTCGGAGTTTTCTAAGTCTCGTTGTAACTTAAGCTGAGGTTCATTACAGGAGAAAGCAGCTTTTAGGGGAAGCTACTGGTCGTTGTCTGTCTGCAGCGAAGGGCGACCAGAAGGGCTGTGTTTGCACGGCAAAGGTGCCGGCCAGCTGTGAGGGTGAGGGCTGAGAGGGCAGCATTTTTGTGGCCCAGGAGGGAGGGTGCCCTGCGGCTAGGCTGGGGTCTGGACTTCACCCTGCCCCCACGGGGATTGTCCGCCACACCTGTGTGGGTGCAGAGACCCCTGGAGTGGGTGCTGATCATGCTGGTCTGGGGTTGAGACGTTTCAGATCCTGGGTGGACAGGTCCTCGGCAGCCCTTGCAGAGACAGCTTGGAGCCCTTGGTGGTGAGATCTTGGCCGTTCTCAGACACTGAGGGAGTCTGGGGCACAGAGCCTCAAACTGCAGGTGACCGAGCGGGGTCCCCGGCACAGGACAGCCTTTTCTGTCTTGGTGTTAGCTCCGTCTTGGAGATCTTACTCTGGGACCCTGCATGCCCCTGTGCCTGGGCATCTGACCTGCTGTGGTTCTTGGCTTCACTTATCTTAACAAAGATTATCTGTCTCTCTATATCTATATCTATCTGTCTATCTGTCTATCTATCTCTATATCTAGAGAGATGGATCTTCCATCCTCTGGTTTACTCCCCACGTGGTCACGTGTGCCGAGCAAAGCCAGGAGTCAGGAGCATCCTCTGGTTCCCCCACACAGGTGCAGGGGCCCAGGCACTTGGGCCATCTTCCGCTGCGTCCCCAGTGAGCCTCGCTGTCCACCTGATGTCTTCTCCTGATTGGGTTCAAGGCAATGCTGGGGCAGGGACCCTTGAGACATGTGATGTCAGTGTGTCTCACTGCGGGTGAGCTCACCCTCGATCACTCTAAGGTGATCTACTCTACTGTAAAGTTGTTCTTGTTCCTTTTGTAGTAAATGTTTCAGGAGGAGACACTTGGAACTGTGCAGATACCCTGTTTGTCAGTCGGTGATCTCAACAGCCGCTGAGTCAGTGACTGGTGATGGCTGCCTGATGGTGATTCCCCGGCTGCACAGTTCCTTCTGCATGTATGCCTTGGCTTTCCTTTTTTTCTTATTAAATTGACCTTCACCTGGGAGGACTCCTGGGCTCTCGCTTCAGTCTGGTTACTGTCATCGTAGCCCTTTGAAGCCTGTGGACGTGTGTCTGTCTGCGAGTCTTGCTGCTTGTCATCTTTCATGTCTTAGATGTCCTGTTGGGTATAGGACAGGGGGAGGCAGGCACAAGGCTTCCGAATTTGCAGATGTGACACGTATGTTAGCGCGTGCTCTGGATGTGACCCCCGTGCTCCTGTGTGCGCCTTGTGACTTCAGAGGCCTGTGGCTGCAGACTTCTGCCGACCCCGGGGGCACAGTGTGAGACCCAAGCCGGGCCCTTCCAGATGGGCCTTGGCTAAGGTTCCCTCATTCAGTAAATAATTTATGACTTCAGGGGCTGTGGGCATGGATTTCTTCTTTCACTTTTTTCACCCCCCCCCCCCTTTCAAATTTCTTGTGCATCTGGAGACCTTTAGGCTTAGGGCATTGAGTTCGTTTTAGAAAATACCCAGAGGAGATCCTGTTTCCAATGGTGGGGCTTGAGCCGGTGCAGCTGTCGGCCCCTCGTGGTGTCAGGGTGCCCTCGAGTGAGTGACAGCTGCTCCCCGTGTGCCCAGAGGCACACCCGCCTGCCCCAGCCCAAGTGTGCTGCTGGCTTGCCCCATGGTTGGTCGGAGGCACCTGTGACAGAAGTGTGGGTGTACTTGTGTGTCCCCTAACCATAGAAACGGAGTGCATTTCTCTGGAGAAGTGGTAACTTGTGTTCCCTTAAGTAGAGGTGTACGGAGGCATGATTTATCTGCTCCAAAAAATATGGGCCCCTTAGGGGAGGTAAGCAGGGTGTAAAATGCCTCCGTGGTAGTTAAATTTACACTCTGTTAAAATGATTTGTGCACTTTGCAGGGAGCTGTGATATTAAATGCATAAATACACAGCAGAGTTAACATGGAAGAAGATTTTATTTGACAAGATCATTGCAAACGCAAAGGTATGGTATCAGAAGCATTTAGTGCGCTCAGCGGTAACAGGACGCCAGCTCGGTTTTACCATCCTGCCTAAGACGCTGGCACTCCGAAGGACGGGACGCCAGTCATTGCTTCTGTGTGTCCGCGGACAGTGGGTGTGGTTTCTAAGTCACGTCTGAGAAAAGGCCTTGTAAACTCGCTCCTCGTCCGTCGCCAGCCGAGTCTGTGGATTAGCCACTGCTCCGGTATTTTGGTCTTTTGTGGGCAACAATGTTTTCCTTTGGGACCAGGCCATTTAGTCCCTGCTGGGACACTGTGAGGGAATTAATAATTACTGGATGCCCGCGGGGGACCGCCCTGCTGTTTGCAGCCAAGACTGGATTTAATTCTCTCGATATCATGGGCTGTTTCAAAATGCTCTTTCCCCTTTGTTTCTTGCCCCCGTCTTGCTGCAACGTGGCCACTTTGCACTGATCTCACTCTGGGTAAGGAGATGCTGAGGGGATGCCGTCCGCAGGAGTGTGGCTGGGTTTCACTTTTGGAAGGGAGCCCACCCAGGCAGTGATCAGCCAGCCAGTTGAGGATGCTCTGTGGAATTCTCCCCCCTTACTTCCCCAGGGAAACCCGCACTACCCAGGACATGGACTGGCCTCTGCGCTGTGGGTGCCCCACATCCTGTAGACCAGGGGACACAGTAAGCCAGGATCCCCACTCACAGAGGCAGGACAAACAGCTCCTTTGGATGGCACAGAAGGCTCAAGCCCAAAGCATGGGACTTTGGCTGATTTTTCCCCGATTTCTTCCTTTCTTTTTGTTTTTGTTTTTGTTTTTATTTTTTTGAAATTGGACTAGAAGGAACGTCCTGGCCATGACAGAAGGAGGGGTGGGAAAAGGAGAAAGAAATATAACCTCATCACTAGTGAGGGTCAGATTAGGATGTAGGGAGTCATGGCCCCTTAGGAATACCAGAGAATCTGTTGGGTTCAGGCGTCCCCTGCAGGACCCAGAACTGGCTCTGCCTCCGGAGGAGCCACCATTGGCTTGGCAGGTGCTCCTACAGCTTGGCCTGCCCGTGGTCAAGCCCAGGATAACTGAAGTCAGCCTGATAGAGCTGGATGTTGGGTTTAGGTTAAAAAGAAAGTTGTGGAGGTAGAAGGGTCTTGGAGTGGCTTTAGAATGTTGGGGGCTGGGTTGTGGAGAGGCCTGGAGGGTTGGGGGGTTCAGCTTCACCCACAGTAATTGGTAGGACCTGCTTTCCAGCAGGTGTGGGGGCAAATAACTGTGGGCAACATTCGCAGCCCGTGGCTGGGGTTGGTCTCGGCAGCTGAGACCGTGGCTGGGGCGTGCTGCCGCTCCCTGCAGCGCACCCATCTAGGAAATCGCTGGAAGCTGAAGTCAGCAGCGGTGCTTGGAGCCGTCAGCCAAGGTCGCTGTGCTGCTGGGAACGGAGTGCCCATCGTGGAGCAGACCCACGGGATGGCCTTGCCGGGGCTGGGGCACGTGGAGCTGAGCTCAAGCCCCGGACCTGAAGGACCCGGGTGCTGATGGACTGGGCATCCGCCTGTTGCCCTCATAGCTTTCTTTTTTTTTTTTTTTTTTTGACAGGCAGAGTGGACAGTGAGAGGGAGAGATAGAGAGAAAGGTCTTCCTTTGCCGTTGGTTCACCCTCCAATGGCCGCCGCGGCTGGCGTGCTGCGGCCGGCACACCGCGCTGATCCGATGGCAGGAGCCAGGAGCCAGGTGCTTTTCCTGGTCTCCCATGGGGTGCAGGGCCCAAGCACTTGGGCCATCCTCCACTGCACTCCCTGGCCACAGCAGAGAGCTGGCCTGGAAGAGGGGCAACCGGGACAGAATCCGGCGCCCCAACCGGGACTAGAACCCGGTGTGCCGGCGCCGCTAGGCAGAGGATTAGCCTAGTGAGCCGCGGCGCCGGCGCCCTCATAGCTTTCTTTGGCTTTCATTTCTTTGGCCAGCAGGGACTTTGGTCCCTCTGGTCAAGCTCTGCCTTGGAGAGACCACCCCTCGTCTTTTTTAGGGGGATATCCCAAGCACAGAACTTTATAAAATGTGCCATTGCACACTAATCAATGGGTATTGGCTGCCAGGCTGGTGAGGGAGTGCGGGACTCTGCTGCCCCTTCCCTGTCTCCTGTGGCTGTCCTGTCACTCGGGGGCCACAGACAAGGACAGCCCCTCCACCAGGCCATGTCACCTGCAGACGTCAGAAATGCACGTCTCCAGCTATGTTTGTACCTGGCATCTCATTCGTGTGTGTCTCGATTGTGGCTTTCCCTTGTGTGCATAAATTGACATTCGCAGCTGTGCCCAGTCGTGGCTTGTTTCATGCTTACAGTGGCTTTGTCTTGGTGGCAGCCATGCCTGAGACACATTTGACATTTTTTAAATAATTTTTTAAAAGATTTATTTATTTATTTGAAAGGCAGAGTTACACAGAGAAGGAGAGGCAGAGAAAGAGAGAGAGAGAGAGGTCCTCCATCCGCTGGTTCACTCCCCAGGTGCCCTCAATGGCCGGAGCTGCGCCGATCCAGAGCCAGGAGCGTCCTCCAGGTTCCCATTAGGTGCAGGGGACCAGGGACTTGGGCCATCTTCCACTGCTTTCCCAGGCCACAGCAGAGAGCTGGATGGGAAGTGGAGCAGCCGGGACTTGAACTGGCGCCCATATTGGACGCCGGCACGGCAGGTGGCAGCTTTTCCCACCGTGCCGCAGCGCCGGCCCTGAGACAACACTTTTATGTGGCTTCGATACCTGTGTGTGGGGTGAGGGCCTGCACTCCCTGGCGATTCAGAGCCAGGAGGTTTTATTCCTTCCAAAATGGAGGCGTGGCGCATCTGGCCGCAGCCAGCAGGCGGCCTGACCTCTTCGGTCCCCACAGGAAGTAAAAGTTTGGATGACATCACTGCGGGGTTATTTCTTGTTGTAATTAGTGGGTCAGCGGGAAGCAGAGACAGCTGATTCTTGGAGAAATGACATTTGAAAGGGGGCCTGGGACGGAGGAAGCTTCTGCAGACGCCGGGGAAGAAATCTGGAAACCTGCGCTGCCTTCTGCCCGTGTGGACGCGGAGTCCTTAACCCCTGCGCCACTCCGTGTCCCCTCTCTGCTGTCCTGGAACAGCACTGGCCCGACTGCCACCTGTGTGTTTAGCCTCAAGTCACTGGCGGAGGGTGCCAATAAAGGTCCTTCAAGCAGTTTGTGGAAAACTGAATTAAAAGTATGTTTTGGTGCAGAAAATTTTTTAAATCCATGCCTAGTTTTTCATAATACTCATTTTCATTTTTTAAAAAAGCACTGGGTGGCGGAGATGTTCCTTCTGCTGGTTCACTCCCCAGATGGCCAGGCTTGGGCCAGGCTGAAGCCAGGAGCCCTGGGGTGCCGTGTCCTCCTCCCAGGTGGGTGCAGGGGACCAGGCACTGCTGCCCTTGCAGGCACCTTAGCAGGGACCAGAGTGCAGCAGCCTGGGCCCCAGCAGGCACGCGGGATTCAGGTGTTGCAGTTGGCTTAACCTGCTGGGCCACAACACCGGCCCCTGTACTGTGTGTTTTCATGCACTTTTTGAAGGTTGCTGCTATGTGGCTTTCAGTTTGTGCTCTAGGGAGAGGCATTGTCCCGGGTGTTCCCCAAATGAGCAGAGGAGGAGTGTGGGGTGAGGCCGGGAGCGGTGGCAGAGTTCTTGGGAAGGAGGGGAATGGAGACGCCAGCCCGGGGCCTCCAGACTGGATGTGCCGCTCAGCCCCCGTTAGGTCAAACTTCTGTGATGTCTGGGGTCCTGCGCTGGCCAGGGCAGGCTGAGTTTGCTATGGGGACCGTGGAGTGGGGGCCCCATATTCCGTCCCTGGGGGACAGTGCCGCACCCCGCCCTACCGTGTGCACACGGTGTGGTTGAGGTCATCTTCCCAGGGGTGAATGCTGTGCTGGTGTTGGGGGTGGGACGTGGAGCTTGGGAGCAGAGAGGAGGCCGTCTGGGAGGGAGGGGCACGGCCTCTGGAGTTGTGGTTGGGCCCAGTCTTGATACTGTAAGGTTTTTGATGGAAATGGAATATGCACTGTTTGTCCACTGCTGCGTACACTCCACTGGGTGCCAGGCTGCGATTTCTGGGTGTTTGGGGAAGAAGCTGCAGGGCTCTAAACACTGAGGTGCACATCTGTCTGTTTCTGTTGTGCGTTGCTGGGAGAACACCTGCTGAGAGTTGGCGCACAAACACTGAGCTTTGGTAGACACAGCCCAGTGATCTTTATTTATTGGAAAGGCAGAGTCACAGCGAGAGAGAGGGTGAGACAGAGATCTTCCATTGGCTGGTTCACTCCCCTAATGGCTGCAACAGCCTGGGTTGGGCCAGGCTGGAGCCAGGAGCCAGGAGCTTCTTCCAGGTCTGCTACATGGGTGCAGGGGCCCAACACGGGCCGCCTTCTGCAGCCTTCCCTCGCGCATTAGCAGTGGAGCCGCCGGGACTTGCACTGAGGCCCATATGGGCTGCCAGTGTTGGTGGTGGCTCCGCTTGCTGTGCCACACTCTGGTCCCAGCCTAATGCGTTTCTAGAGCGGCTATACCAGTTTCTCCTCCTGCCAGGTGCATACGAATCCCTGCCCCACACTTCACCTGCTGCCACATTGCCAGCACCTCCGCCTTTCAAACAGATGGAAATAAATACACGTTTTTTTAAAAACGAGTTTATCTTTGGTACTTTTTCAGATTATGTGGAAATGTGTATTAAGTAAAAGTATGCATGGGTTTTGATAATTTTTTTGGCACCAAAATAAACTCCTATTTTCCCATTTTTCCATGACCATTTTGAAGTGCCCTTGTAATCTAAATGAGAAATTTAATTTGCTCTTTTTTTGGTACAGCCTACCTCTCCAGAGCCGTAATAATGCAATTAAGTCCCTGTGTGCATCCAGACAGTTGATTGGCCACACACGGCTTTGGTTTCCAGTTCCACCACTGCAACGTTGATTTTTATGTAAAAAGCCTGGTTTGGAGAGACGCGAAGGCTTTGGGAGAAATCGCATCTTTGCAGGACATTGGCTCCCTCGCTGCCGGCGCCGTCGACACAGGGTGACCCCTCCATCACAGAAGCAGACCGGGCGTGGCCTCCGCCCTGGCTGGGCTCCGGGGCCTCGATCTCAGCTGTGCTTCACTCCGTCATCTCCCTACTTACTGCATCCAGCAGTTGAAGTAATGACTTAAGGAATAATTGCCAAAACTGTAATCAGCGGTTTTGTTAATGACTTGAGGCACGCATGGCGGGGGACTGTACCTCGTCCCAGGTGACAGCTTTTTCTTGAGGCCCTGCAAGGCCTGGTCTCCCGGCCTGATCTCTCCGGAGCGCCCCGCCCATGGGTGCCTGCAGCCGGCTGGTCACAGAAAGGGCCCGGTCCCTCCCCTCTCGCCATCTGTCACTTTCCTCCTGCCCCTCTTGGCTGCGGCATTTTCTCACAGGATGAGTAGGGCTGCCTGTGGGCTCTGTTCTGGCCAGAGCCGCGCGGAGCAGGCCGGGTGGGGGTGCACTGTTGCTCACGTGTAGTGTCCAGCGCCCCGGCTGGCCGCCTGCACTGGCTGTCCCCTGCCGTCGCCGTATCTGTGTGCAGCTGGCTGTTTGAACCTTGAACCAACCTCCTTACAAACACTTGCATTTCCTGGGTTTTAGCATGTGGGAGCCACCTTGCAAAGGTGCCCGTGTTTGGCCACGGCGAGCACTTTTCTGGGTGCCTGGGAAGTTGACTTTGCTGATCATCTGTTACTGAAGAGAAAGAATGACTGGACTGTAAGTGCGGACCTGGCGCCTCCTTGCCTGTCTGCGCAGGGCTTTGGCGTGGTTTTCCACGGGGAGCCCCGGCAGCCTCGCTCTGCTAACGGCCTCTCGGAAACCGAGGGGTGGGCACTCTGGCTCCTCCGCCGGCCGGCAGTCCCCAGCACGGGCTGTTTGGCGTCTGGTTTATACTGCTGGCTTCTTGGTTCTCCCGCGCCTGTTACCACAGCTGGGGCACACGTTCCCGCCAGGCTGGATTAATTTCCTGTTCAGCTTGGGCTCCAGCGAACCACACGGGCCACCGCTTGTCAGCCAGAACTGCCGTTTCCTGGGGCAGCGGCCCCCGCCCAGTGCACGGGCTTTTTCTTCCAGTCCCGTCCCGTGCCAGGGGCTGCCTCCCCTCCCAGCAGAGCGAGGCTGCCCCGCCCCCACACAGCTGCACGCAGGACTTAGGCCTCTGGGTGACCGGGACAGCTGCAGGGCTGCTTGGAGACCGGTCAGGGACGTGGTCGCTGCTCTTCGGGATTTGACCTTGGCAGGAATGCAGTCTGGATTGCAAAGCTAAAACGCGTAGGTTGAGACCACTCTAGATTTGTAGAAACCTGAGGCGACGGCACCCAATTCCACGTAGACCACATCCTAATTTCCCCATTAACATCTAGCGTGGATATGACACCCGTATGACACGTTTGTTAGAACAAATGAAACGACGTGGATCCGTTATTGTTAGCTAAAGTCTGTAGTTTATTTAAAGAGTATCTCTATTTTTAGTGGTTGGTTATGTGACAGGCAGGGAGAGAGAGAATATCTCCCTTCCGCTGTTTTACTCCCCAAATTCCTGCAGCGGCCGAGGCTGGACTGAGGCCAAACCCAGGAGCCAGGAATGCAGTCCAGGGCCCCCAGTTACTTAAGCCATCATGTCTGCCCACCAGGGACGGCACCGATAAGAAGCTGAATCCAGGAGCCAGCGCTGGTGTCCAACCCAGCCGCTCCGCGGGCCCACCCTGCGAGGGGCACTTTTTATCTTTCTGTATTCAATTCCTGAAGGGCTTTTTTGAAGTGCAAGACAGGAAGTAATTGCACATCCTTGGCTTTTACTCACCTTCCGGGAGGGGTGTCCTGCGGGGGGCTGAGCCACAGCAAACAGCAGTGCCCAGGCCCGGCTTAGACTCACTGTTGGGAAGTCAGATTGTCTGGGCACAACGTGCAGCAAGTCTGGTGTGTCCGTCATCACTGCGGCTGTGTCGCGGGTCCGGCTTACCCTGACTCTGGGTTTGGAATGCAGCCGCAGCAAAGGATGGTGCCGTGCGCTTTGCGGCACTGCTGGTGGTAGAAGGAAGGCCCGGACTTTGAGGGCCAGCTGGTGGTTGACCCATCAGGTGTTCAGCCAGCGCCAGGCCAGGCCACGATAGTTGGGCCGGAGGTAACCGACCGGTGTTGCTTGGTTGGGAGCCCAGAGCACCTGCGGCTCAGCATCCAGTTCTGTTCGCAGCACTGTCTCTCTGCCTCTCACAACAGGAGCTGGAGCGTCCAGGGTCCAGTGAGTTGTCTAAGGTCAAGCGTGGCAGAAGCCAGAGGGGGAACCCAGGACTCCGGGTGCAGAGGAAGACGGGCTTGGTGTGTCTGCTCCGGGGTTTGCAGGCTTGGGCCCGTCGGTAAGGCCCAAGGACCTGGCCTCTGGGTTGCAAGGGGCGGTGCCACAATGAACACCTCCTTGAGCCCCGCAGGTCCGAGGCGTCCAGCTCCCCGGGGCCTGGGTAGTCCCTCAGAAAACCCTCTCTGTGGGCACTAATGACGAACCCAGCCCTTGGCCCCAGGCACCGCCTCGCTCCAGGGTGCCAGGCCCCATCCCTGCCCTCAGGATGAGCTCATGGGCCGGTGCTCCTGCCCTGCCCTGCTGGCCTCTGCTGCCTGGCTTAGGAGATGACTTTCCATTTTCACTGCCTGCCAACCGTAGGTTATCCCAGAGGCGAGTGGGCTCGATTGCTTTCTCCTGTTCGGGAGGGGGGTGGGTGCTGTTGGTACAACCTGGCGCGTTCCTGGCTTTGTTTATGCCGCCTCTGCATGGTTTGGATTTCTCGATGTCAGTGGAATGTCAGGCTCTGTGTTTCGGGGGGATGGTCACTCTGTAGTGCTGGTTACGTGCCTAGAACAGGTCTGGTGCACGTACATCTGTGGCCTGAACGGCGCCTGGCGCACACCTCTGGCTCCACCACAAAGCTTCCTAGCGTCGTGGACCTGGGATCTGCAGAGCCGGTGCCGGGTGGCTAAATTGGCCTTCACTGAGTCAGTCGGCACTTGAGTTCTTGTTGGACCCACGTGCTGAGGTGAGGGCCATCAGGCTGTTTCTAGGTAGCAGGTGCCCATCTGGTGTTGATTGGCACCCAGGGGCCCAGCATGGAAGTCATAGACCCTGAGTACAGAGGGCAGGTGAGAGGCCGCCAGGTACCCGCATGAGTCCTGGGAGATGCTCACTGTGCCTGCAACTCAGCTGTCCTTGGAGCTTGGCCCTGCAGGAAGGGAGGCTGCAGGTGCCCCGGGGTGGCAGGCGGCAAAGCTGGGCGCCCTGCCCACATGGTGCCAGGGGCTGACACTCATATCCGACCTTGGTGAGCTAACACAGGCTGAATGTGTAAATACAAGTATCAAAGATAATTTATTCTCTTAATATTGATAACATATTTTGGACACTATTTTAGACATATAGAAAGTTGAAGATGTATAAAGAGTTAGCGTATCATCTCCCCTGTTAGTACAGTGGATTAAAATTAAAGAGCCAGTGTCAGTGTATTAACACTATTAACTGAAGTCCATTCTGTATTCAGAGTACTTCCTGTCTTTTTCTTTTCTTTCTTTTTTTTTTTTTTTTAAAGATTGATTTATTTGAAAGAGGGAGATCTTCCATCTACTGGTTTACTCCCCAAAAGCCCACAACAGCTGGGGCTGAGCCAGGCCAAACCTTGGAACCTGGAATTCCATCTGGGTCTCCCTTGTGAGTGGCGGGGGCTGAAGTCCCTGAATCATCACCCACTGCCTTCCCAGGCCATTAGCAGGCAGCTGGCTCAGAAGGAGAGCAGCTGGGACTTGAACTGTTGGCTCCAGGGGTGGCTCACCCTCCAGCACGACGCTGGTCCGCATACCGTCCTTTTTTGATTCCAGATCCTGCATTGCACTTCGTCATCACTTTTCTCCTTTTTTGGACAGAGTTACACAGTGAGAGAGAGAAAGGTCTTCCTTTTCCATTGGTTCTTCCCCCAAATGGCCACTACAGCAGACACGCTGCGCCCATCTGAAGCCAAGAGCCAAGAGCTTCCTCCTGGTCTCCCATGCGGATGCAGGGCACAAGCACCTGGGCCACAGCTGAGAACTGGACTGGAAGAGGGGCAACCGCGACAGAATCCGGCTCTCTGACTGGGACTAGAACCTGGGGTGCTGATGCCACAGGCGGAGGATTAGCCTATTGAGCCGCGGCACCGGCCTCGTCATCACTTCTCTACTGACGCTCTTGGCTGTGACAGGTTCTCGGGCTGTCCTGATGCCTGGGCAGCCTCCGCAGCTTTCTGTGTGAGCGTGTATTTCGTGGGTCATCCCGCTATTGCGTTTTGGCTGATGCTTTTCTCACGGTCACAGTGGATTATAGATTCTACAGAAGACATTTTAATGTCATTTTTAAATGAAAAGTTCTTTCAAGAAAAGCGAGTTGCCCTGTGCGCTGGGGATGCCAGGCAGGTGCTTCTGTGTCCTCCAGTAGGAGGCGCTCTCACTGTGCCGTGGGTCCGTGGGCACCCAGGACTGTTGGGCGTTTCAGGGCCTCGCCTGTGTTGAGTGCAGCTCCGATTCTCCGCTGGAGCTGGGAAGACGGCTGGGAGGTGTGCGGAGGCAGCCACACATGCGGGCTCCCTGACTACCTCTTGAGTCTCTCTGTTTCTCTCTGCAGCACTTTTGAGGGACACAAGTTCATCCCTTTCTCGTTCTATGTTTTAAAATCCTGGGGAGGGGGTGCTTCTCTGGTGAGGACCCTGAGGGCTGAGGACCACTGGCAGAGTGAGAATGTGCACCGCTCTGGCCTGGGGCTGGGCACACAGCAAAGAAAGCCCTCCACCCGCCCTGCTGGCAGCTCGGTAGCCACACAGGCCTGGCCTCATCCCAGCAGCTTCCAGAATGTTCTGCAGCTGTGCTGCTCTGTCACACTGCCTGCACCTTGCCCGGCACACGCGCCTGTCGCTTGGGGGTGGTTAGGAGTGGGGCCCATGGCTTGGTAGAAGGTGACCAGCTATGTATAGCCCCTGCCACGGCAGTGGACGCCGCCATGCTGGGTCCCCAGTGGTGCCACCCGTCACTCAGCCAGGAGCTTTTGGCCAGCTGCGGCGTGGGTTGGAGAAAGGGCCGCTGTCAAGTGGGCCATGGCCTCCTCTTGACCGTCAGCCAGGAGAGCCAGGCAGGGTCAAGGGGCTGGAGGGAGGAAAGTGAGGCTCAGTCCTCCGCCTCGCCAAGGTTCCGGTTGCTTGGAGCTGACCAGGAGGCCTGCAGGGCCCGCTGCCGTGGGGATGTCCTCCAGCCTGGGGCTGTAGTCAGACACCCAGAGATACGAAACCCGGGGAGCTGGCCACACGGGCTGTGGACTGGATAGTTCACTGACCTGGCGTCCTTTGCCAGAGCTGTGCCCCTCCCCCTCTCCGGCTCCCATTCCCTCGGTCTTGCAGCCGCCGGGTGTTTCACTCTTGTGCGTCGTTTGCGGAAGTCCTCTGATGGCCAGGAGTGACATGGATTGAGATGTGGACTTGTCCCCACATGGATTTCATCTCTGAAAAGTGCGTCCCATGTCCAGGAAAGAGCCCAGTTGGTAAGGGCGTGTGGCCCCGAGAATCCTCATGAGCTGGGCGGCCCGGGGGTGGGGGTGGGTCCGAGCAGACCCAGAAGCAGCAGCAGGACTTGGTTCGGTACAGGTGACGGCTTGGCCTGACCTCGCTCAGCAGATCCCGGGAGTCGGGCTGCGGACATTCTCTGGGGCGGCCTCTTGGCCCACGGCCTCTGTAGCGGCTCGGCCAGCCCCGGCCCCGGGGAACAGGACGGGGACACCCATGTCCTCAGCACCCTGGATCTACCTTGCTGAGCGTTTCCTGTTCTGTGCGAAACAGTTGTGGTTGCCTGCGGGTGTATTTCAGGCGATCATTAGAGAATATTCTCTGCTCGTTAAGTAGTAAAGCCAGCGAGGTAGGGAAACTTGTGAAACTGAAATCCTAAATATGCAAAACGTGGCCACCACAGAAGAGAACAAAAGCAGCTTTGAGGTGAGCACCCAGCGCAGCGGGGTTTCCTTCTCTGGCTCTGACTAAGCCACGGCAGAATCTCCACCACATCCTGGCTCTTGGGGGGGCACACAGCTGCCACAGCGAGGGTCTGAAGTGGCCGGCGATGGCCCTCTGACTTGCGTGAGCCCAGCGCCTCCGAGTGTCGTTCCGCGTTCTCCTGAAGAACGCTGTTTTAAAGTCCTGCAGGCCGCTGCTGTGACCACACACAGAACCTACAGCAGACCTGGCCGGTGGGGTGTGGCGCACTCTGTCTGTTCTGTGCAATTCTGGGAGCCGGGCTGCTTCTCCCTGGAGAGGCAAAGCCAAGAGCTTCCCTTGAAGGCAGACAGCCCTTGCCCCCTGAAGGTCCCCTCCCCGACGGGTGCCACCCAGGGGGCTTCCTCCCAAGGCCAGGTCTGGAGCGTTTGGAAGAAGTGCTGGCCTTTGCAGTGCTGGTGGAAACCAGGAGGCAGCTCAGACTGCCTGGTTGGTGCCTGGCCGATTCAGAGTGGAAGAGACCGTCCGTGCTGTGGGGCAGCAGCAGCCCCCCGAGGTGCGCCTCCGACGGGGAGTGGTGGGGGCCGGTCCCTCTCTCCTCGTCATTTGGCCTCCTCCAAGTTCCTCCCCATTTCGTTGTCAGTTTTATGGATTCATTGCCCTGGCAGAAAATTAAAAAGCTGTTGGCAATGATGTGTTTTCGTAGTGCACCTAAATAACCGAGTTCTTACAAGAGGCGACACGGGCAGTGGTGGATGTTGAAGTTGGGGGCTGAGGCCCTTGTCGGGAGTGGTGCAGGTGCCCGCCTGTCCCCGCTTTGCACAGTCTTGCCAGAGGCGGCCCCTTGTCCAGAACCCCCGGGCCTGGGGAGCCACGGGGGAGCTGGGTCTGCCTAGCCCTGTGTTTACTTTGGAAGTTTGTCCTGGGTGAATGAATCGGCAAAACTTACATCCGCTGTAAAAATGTCGCCGACAGACGCAGCAGTAACTCTGGTGAAGGAGTTAAACCACTATTGAGTTTGCACCGGCCGCGAGTTGATAAATCGTATCGCTTCATTTGGTGGGAATCAGCAATTTTATGTGGCAATTAATTTTTACTACTGGAGGGGAGCCAAGAACGAGAGCCTCCCCCCGGCCTTGCCGCAGCGAGAGAAGATTCCGGGTAAGGCCGCGGTGTTCTCGTGGGTGCCCTCGCCGTCCTTGGGGGTTCCTCTCCCGGCCAGAGCCCTCTGCAGGGTGACGGGTGTGTGACTGGCAGATGCATTTCTTAAGCACGCTGTGGGTGACAGGGAGCTGCTTTCTAGACGACTTCCCTTAGTGCTGGTCTGCTCCCTGTTCTGTCTTGGCTCTACCAAGCCTGGCTGTTGGCGCTGCGTGTGCCGTTGGCCGTGTGGCTGGGGTCCAGATCAGGGCTGCTTCATGCGGCTGCACCCAGCTGCCCGGGAGTGGGTGGGTCCTGCAAGCCCAGCCCCCTTCCTGCTCTCCTGCAGGATTGCCTGTCCAACCAGCCTCCCTTGGGAACCCCAGAAAGATGCAGGGTGCGCAGGCGCCGTTCCCAAGGCCCGGGACTCCGGGGAAGAGCCGCAGCCCCGGCGCTGCAGCGTGGGGGACGCCTTCCCTCTTAGGCATCGTTGCAGACGTTTTCAGATCAAGGGCACCCGGGAAGTTCATGGGAAAACCAGAAAGGAAAGACAAGTTTATTTTGCTGGTCAGAAAGAAAGAAATGAAATCCATACGCAGTCTTCTCACAACACACGTTTTCTCAGTGCAGATTTTGGTTTAGAAGTGTGGAATCCATGCATACTTTGTCTACAAGATGCGTTTTCCACGACGGTTTTGAAGAGCTGTCATAGCCAGTCAGCTTCCAGGGTGAGCTGACGTCAGCCCCAGTTCCGTCGTGGCCATCGGTCGTGTTACCCCGTGGGCAGATGGCCCAGTGACGCCTGCACATCATGCAACAGCGCTGTCCCGCCTCCCAGCAGGTCCCATCAGCTTCGCAAGCACCTCTGAGCTCCCTGCCGTTCGGGGCACCCTCCTTTCTAGGCCCCTGAGTGAGGGGTGCAGACTGCAGGCCTCGGGCACCCCCTGCTTACCCCCTCAGTGGGTACAGAGGCAGGTGCGCTTGGTTCTCCCTCCCAGCCCTGGTGCAAGTGGCCACTCCGGCTTCCAGGCCAGCCCGGCCTTCTTGTTTTAAACACGCAAGAAAACGCACAGCTCTGTTAGGCCCTGGGCAGCCTGGTCTCCGGCCGCACCTCTGCCCCCGGCTCTGTCTTCTTAGCAGATTGTTTCTGCACTGGGTCTTGATTTTTGTCATTGGCGACAAGAACAATAGCACAGCTGTTTCCTTGTTGGGAAGAATGAGAGGATACCTGCAAAGGGCTGAGAACAGTGCCCCAGACACTGAACACTCCGGAATGTTCTTACCCCACAGCTGCTGACCCCACCCCCCACCCCCCAGCGGTGGTGACCTGGAGGAGGGCCCCTCGCGTTGGCAGTTCCAGCAGTGCTCACATGCAGCTGGCCTGCACAGCCCACGGCGGCAGGCCAAGGCTTAGCCTGTCTGTGCCAGCCCACAATTACCCTGGCATGGGGGGTGTGGGCCCACCCTGCAGTGCTTCCGTAGGCCTGTGACGTGCAGGCCGCCCCACCAAGGGCTGGACTCTGGCAGGCAGGAAGGAGAGAGGGGACGGAGCTCCTATGGTTCCTTTGGGAGCCTGGTCACCTGCAGGCCTCTGTTCTGCCCGCCCTCACCCTCCAGGGGAGCGTGGCTTCCTCTCCCTGAAGCTGCACGTCTGCAGCCAGCGGTTCCAGCAGAGGGGGCCATTCCCTTGGAAGTCCTGTACTACTTGGCTGTCCTAGCGACAACGATAAGATGTTTGCTTTAGCAGTTTGCTTAGCTGTGGAAGCATTCCGGGACGATGCCAGGGCGTTACATGAAAACAGTGTGCCCAGCTTGTCGGGATGGTCCCAGGAAGCTCGTTTTGAGTGAAAACAAAATGTCACATACCAGAGCTGTTTACCTCTACAGCGGCTTGACAAGGGCCATGGAGAGCCCGGATCTCACAGGGCCTGGCAGCAGGGTGCCCTCGGACGCACCTCCTGAGCCAAGTGGAAGATTCTAGAACACTGAACACCAGGCACAGGTGTCAAGCCGCGGGTTCCTCTTCCACCCACTTTTACCATAGTGCTCCCTGCCCCGCTGGTCAACAGGGGTCTCCCGCCACGGGTCCCCGTCGTCCTGGACAGCTTGGGGTGCTGGCAGCGGCTGGGCAGGGGCCAGTCTGGCTCAGGTCCACGCCCAGCCTTTCCTGGAGTGTGAGAAACTTCTGCCCATCCGGAATTTCTCCTGGCTGCTTCTCCCTCTCTGGCCATGGTTTTGCTACACGGGGTGCACACAGTCCCTCTGCGGGTAGATATGGAAGCTCCAGAATGTTCCCTGCTGGGGCCACCACAGAATCCACGTTGGTCAGTGGCCTGAGCCAGCGTCGCAGGGGCCTTCTCGGCCTGTTGTGATGAGTAAGAAACCTTTCTTGTCTGTTCGAGGCACCGATCCCAAACCGTGTCCAACGACTGACTCGGTGCTGTTTGGGTCTGAGACACAGCAGGCAGTGCGCTGAGGTCCTGTCTCTCGTGAAAGTATTGAGGGGAGTGGCCGGAGCGGTGGGGCTGGGTGCCTGTGCGGATCCTGTTGGCAGTGTGCCATGCGGTGTAAAAACAGCACCCAGTGTCTTGGCACGCATGGCTGTGGGGAATGCGGTGTGGGTCAGCTGCGCGATCACATGTGTTCTGAAAGGGGCCCTGGGATGAACATGTGGGGCCGACGCTGAAGAAGCCTGGGGCCCTTGACCCCTGCTCAGGATGCGTCCAGGACAGGGCAGTGCCGCCTGTGCGTCTCGAGGGTCCGTCAGCCAAACCCAACGGAAGCTCCCAGACACCCTCATTCCCGGCTCCCAGGGAGCCTAGGTAAATGGGGACCGACCCTTGCATTCTTGGGAGCTGGTAGGAAGTTGGGGAAGGGAGGCGGTGTCCTGGTGCTCGGCCCTCCACCTGCAGCATTGCTGGCGCCCCGGGGCGGTTGGCTGGGAAGATGGAGCCAGGAAAGAGGGCCGCGTGGTGGGCACAAGCTCCTGTCGGAGAAATCGTGTTACCGCTCGCAGCTGTGCATCGCGTGGTTGCCACCACAGGCTCCCCGGTGCCGTGGTCCACACACCTGAAAGGGGATTTTAAATCGCTGACATTTCTTAAAGGAAGTCGCGTGTGTCTCATCCTTTGTGTACTTTTGTGCGGCTGACTTGCTCCTGTGTAAACCGGCAGACCCCACCGGGCTCGCTCGTAGTTTGGTTTTCCTTCAAGCAGAACTTTCTGTTCGCTTTGAGTCGGCCCCTGTGCAGAGAGGAGTGGCTGCTGCTGGATGCGGTGGGCCGACCGCTGGCTGAGCCTGCGCTGGCCCTCCGAGGTGCGGGCCATGTCCCGAGGTCGCCGTCTTTGGGGAAATTGGCTTTGATGCTGGGGTCCTCGTGGAAAGTCAGTGCAGGTGCCTGGCGGGCTTTGTTCCGAGGAAGCACAAGCCAGGTCCAGAGGACCCCAGGTTCCCAAGGACTGCGCCGAGAGGCTGGAGCAGCCTCCTGATGGAAGGCAGCAGGGCTGGTTCCCCCGGGGGTCAGGGCCTGGCTTCCCAGGGGATCCCTCTGGACAGGAAGCAGGAATGGCCTTAGCAGGCCCCTGGCCTGTGACCCACACCAGAGCATAACAAAGACCAGGCCTCCTGCCGCCGGGGGAGGCGGGACAGGTCCTGCAGGAGGGGGAGAGGTGAGCTGGCCAGTGGACAGAAGGGGCCCAGAGGCTCAGGGGCTGGCGTGTTGGCAACAAATGAAATGCCCTATTTTAAGCCCTGTTTTGTACCAGGGCTTCCTGTTTTTCCGAAGGAAACTCTTGTTTTGGTTTTCATGATGAGGGATTTACTGAAACACGGGCGTTCTCATGACAAAGTGGAGCTGGAGATCTGTCCCCAGGCAATGCGGACCCCATGAGAGCTGTTCTCTGCTCCGGGGGTGTCCGAGCCTCCGCGGCCCTGAGCGCTCCGAGAGCGCTGGGGAGGCTGCATCCCCGAGCCTGGAGGGAGGCGGGCTGGCCAAGGACAATTGAAAGGGTTTTTTTGTTGTTCCTCTAGGGCTAAGTTAAGCCATGTGTGTGTCTTTCTAGGAGTGCTGGGCCGGCCAATCGGAGCGGCGTAAACCCCACTCGCTTCCTGCCGACCTTGTGACACTGACAGATGTTCTTTCTTACGAGTGTCGCTGGGCCTCTGCTTGCTGGCCTCATCAGATTGTGTGGGAGCCATTTTCCCAAGTCTTCCCGCCAGTCCGAGGCCCTCAGAGTGGGTTTGTCCAAAGAATTGCTGCTGCCCTGGAGCTGGGGTGGGGGTGGGGGCCACAGGCCAGCCCAGGGCCACGTGCAGGCTGCAGACCCGCACACAAAGAGTGAATGTGAGGGCTCAGCAGGTCTCTCTGAGAGAGCTTTCCAGAGCTCTGGTGTGGCTGTGTGCTGGGACCCTAGCTCGTCAAGTCAGGGCTGAGCCATGTGCACTGGGAGGTGAACCCCTGTGGGTGCCCCCATGGCTCCTGCAGCACCACTGGGGATGACTGGGGGGGAGGTTTCTGTGGCTAAGAGGGTGCTACCCCCACCCCCACCCGCACACCCCAGGAGCCTTGTGTTTGCACCTGTGAAATTCATTCACATAGAACAGCTGTGAGTGAGGCAGGTGCCCTGAGCCTTGCCCCTGGGTTGGGCAGTTCTCCAACAAGGGGATTATTTGGACCTCCTCTGGGCTCTTCTGGAAGTCCCTGTCCTGCCAGCACCTGAGTGGTTGGGGCTCACCTGGAGAACAGGTGTGATGGCCGGCGCCTGCTAGAATCAGACAGCAGGGCTGCCCTGCTGGGGGGCCGCTGGTGTAAGAGACCCTCTCCACCCAGGCCGGTCCCACCCTTCCCAGAGTCTCGCCCTCAGAGCGAGTCCTGCTCGTATTTGGGTGTGTGTCTCCCTGGCCCTCTGTGTTTCATTGCAGTGAGTTTTCTGGGCCAGATTTTATTTGTTGGCCCCGTGCTGGGTTCTCCGAGTGTTTCTGTCTGGTCTGTAGAGGCTGCTCAGGAATGGTGGGGTGCAGCTGAATGAACCGTGGCCGTTAGGTTTCTGAAGTTGGATGTGCGGCCCCGCCTGGCTACTTTGCTTCCAGACTCTGAAGCCAGCTGGTCAGATTTGGAAGGCATTGGGTTGTCAGAAGCCCCCAAGGGCCGCCGGGCCCGCAGGCTCCTGACTGCTCCTGGCCGCGTCTCGTGCTCAATGCGGTCCCTGCCATCTTAGAAACAGAAACGGCCATGCTTGCCTTAAATGTTTACCTGCATCCGCTTTTTCCAAGATTGGCAGGGCTTGGATTTAATGGTCGCTGCATTTCAAAGACCAAAGAATAAGAAAGCTGAATTTCCATGCAGAGGGTGGCGTCCGAGGCTGCATTCTTAATGTGGGGCCCAGGCCCTGGTAGATCTTTTTAATGTTCCCCAGATTTATGGGTGTGCGTGAGTCCCCGTGGAGACCCCCGGGTGCCTTAGTGAACTCTGTGCGTGTTGCATGTGGCCCTGGAATTCACTGGAAGCATCTGGGACGAGTGAGAATCACAGCGACCCCTGTGGATATTGCTGGGGTGGGGGCGGGGGCGGGGGTGGGGGTGGGGGTGGAGGGCGAGGCCGAGGAGGGGAGCTCCCTGCCTGGTGGGTCCTGTACACCTGGGGCCACACGTCCAGGCCATGTCCGAGTTCCGAGCCTCCGGTCTCAGAACCGGAGCCCTAGCAGTGACCGAGGTCAGCGCCATAGGCTCTCTGGGGGTTGCAGTGGGTGCTGGTTGCTGGGTGACAGATGATCGTAAGAGTTCTAATACAAAGGGTGCTGCGACCAGGGTCCCTCAAGATACTGCAGCCCACGAGTCAGCCAGGGTTGGGCTCTCATCTGAAGGCTCAGCCAGCGGAGGAATCCTGTGGGCTGGTGGGGGCCTCTAGCTGGAGCAGCTGGTGTCTCAGCGTGAACATGCTGCAGCTGGAAGCCTCGGTCTCCCTGCTGGGAAGTGCTACTCATCGCCCACCCGTTCTGCTGGAAGAGAGATTCCCAAGGCGTGGCTTCCAGGGGCTGAGGGTTCCTGGGGGCCGTGGTACTGATTGTAGCCTCCACCTTGAGGATAGCGCCGGCCTGGGGCGGGCAGAGGGCAGGGTCAGCTGAGCAGGCCTCTTGGGGCGGGCCATGCTCCCCTGTGTTCTCCCAGCACCTGACGACCTCTTCCCTGCTCTGTGGGCATCCCTGTCCCACGGTGAGGAACCGAGGAGGCCCTGGGTTTTTGGGTCTGGAGAACCTGGAAGGAGCCGGGCCCACCCCTGCTGGGCCCCTGGTTTTGCAGTGTCGCAGCCCCCAGTGGTGCGTGTGTCTCTGCTTCTCTGGGTGAGGGAACCCTTCCACCGCCTCTCTCCCCAGAGCTGCAGACCCTCCTCCCAGCCCTGGGCCGACTCCAGGGCGGAAAGATCTTGTGAGAAGGGGGCGGGGAGATGCAGCAGGTGGTGGTGTGACCCCTCCCCTGCTGTTCCGAAGGAGTGCATCTAATGCCCACCCAGCCATCACTGGTGCTATCCCAGAGCTCAGAGGGTCTAACCTCTGACCTTTCATACCCAGCCCATCAGCTCTGTTGATTTCCCAAAGGCTGTGGGATGGAGCAGGCTGGAGGCCTGGAGGCCCTTGGAGACCACCAGGGGCTTTTCTTCGGTCTGCGCCCTCTGGTGCAGGACACTGGCCTACAGGTGACCATTGCTGTGTCCTGTCGCCTTCTGGAAGGCTGTTTTCAAGGCTCCTTTTCCCCTGTGTGCTGAGTCCCCCCGTGCACTGGGTCTTCACATCGCACTCTGGAGGGGCTGCCCCTTGACCCGGGCCAGGGGGCTCCTGAGGGCTGTTGACCCTGGCGGCGCCCGTCAGCGAGTCCTGGTCTGCCAGGCTGCTGTAGGCCTGGGTACCTCGTGCTGTGACTCGCTTACCCCACAGCCCAGAGGCTGGCACTGTGTGGTCAGGGGTTT
The DNA here is from genome assembly GCF_051225735.1 of Oryctolagus cuniculus. NCBI lineage: Eukaryota > Metazoa > Chordata > Mammalia > Lagomorpha > Leporidae > Oryctolagus > Oryctolagus cuniculus. Next base: position 6,439,069 of record NC_142881.1, read on the forward strand.
GCAGGCTGGCTCCTGGGCAGGGCTCCTGGGGGTGGTGGGTTCTAGGCTTCTTTCAGTGGCTTGTCAGTCACTCTTGTCTTCTGTGTGCCCCCTTTTCTCTGTCCAGGCCCCACCCACTTTGCTCTGTCACTGCCGTGTTGGCTCAGTGCCCACCCTGCTGGCCTCAGTGTACCGTGAAGGCCCTCGGAAGACTGTCTTCAGCTGAGGCCGTGTGTGATGTGCAGGGGCTGTGAGCATCGGTGCGATTCGGGGTGGCGTGGGGAGCACACCGTAGCTGTGGGCGGTCGCAGAGCTGCGCTCAGGACGCTGCCGAGTACGACCTCCTGTGCTGTGTGGCCTGGGCACACAGGCGTCCTGTCCAGGTGCCCTGAGTCCGTGCAGCCTCCGTCCCTGACGTGGGTTCCATGTGTGGCATCCCCAGAAACTGGCACAGGGCAGGTTAATGCTCATTTCCCTCCCCAGATCTGCAGCACAGGTCCAGGAAGATTCAGGTCATCTAACAGGTGGCCCTTGGGGAGGATCGGTCATCTAACAGGTGGCTGGGCTCCCAGCACCCCCTCCGGTCTCTGGCTCTGAGGACCAGTGACTGGAGGCGCCCTACTCCCCCCTCCCCTTCTGGGAGTCTCCTGGAGCTGGGGAGGAGCTGAGACGAAGGGCAGTGGTGGCAGCCTGCAGCCAGGAAAGGCCACACAGGGCGTGCAGTGCCCTCTGCTGGCCGGAGGACACCATCGCTGGGCACCGGGCCTCCGCTGGGACAGGCAGCCCCACACGGTGGCGTCCATTGGTTCTGGAAGTGGCAATGCAGAGTGTGACCCGTGCGTGCCTGGGCCACAGGGTCCAGATGTGGGCAGGCTGGGCTCTCAAAGCCTAGGGACAGAGCCTTTGTGAAAGGCAGCAAGGGTTTGGGTCTCGGCTGTGGCAAGAAGCCAAGAGGCAGATGTCTTAACACTCTAACCTTCAAGGCTTTGTTTTGTTTTTCTGTTGATCTCGTTGCAACCTGTCTGATAAGTAACCAGCTAATTCTTGTAATTGCCTTTATTAGGTATTTAAATACAAGTGTGATTCGTATGTATTGTGTGAAACATCTTCCCACCCCTAAAATCTGACATGAGGGATCGTTATGTTGTGGTATATTGCATGTTATAGAGTTATAATTAGTAATTTAGTAAATGTAGCATAGGAACCTTCCAGAGTAAGTGTGGCTGGTGGTAGCCACACTTTTTTTATTTATTTGAAAGAGTTAAATGCAGAGGCAGAGGCAGAGAGAGAGAGAGAGAGAGAGAGGTCTTCCATCTGCTTGCTCATTCCCCAGATGGCCGCAACGGCTGGAGCTGCACTGATCCGAAGCCAGGAGCCAGGAGCTTCTGCTTTCGCGGGCCATAGCAGAGAGCTGGATGGGAAGTGGAGCAGCCAGGATTTGACCTGGCGCCCATATGATGCCAGCACTGCATGCGTGGTTTTATCCACTGTGCCACAGCGCCGGCCCTGGTAGCTACACTCTTACACACATGCAGTGTGTGTGAACGTCTGACGTTCTAGATTGTTCCTGTGTGTGGTGTTTACTTGCACTTCTCTTTGGAGTAACTTGTTGCACCGATGTAAACATTCTAGAACGATTTCTAGCAGTGAATGTGTGACTAATGCAGAGCCATCTGCGCGGGGGTGGGTGTGTTCTATCCTTGGGGGTGCCGACCCCTTTCCCAGTTCAGCTGGAATCCTCCAAGTTTTCCGGGTCCGAGCAGGGAAGAGAGGGTTGGAGCAGGAGACGTCCCGTGTACTCAGGGTCCCTCCGCCGTTAGAGAAGCCGTTGTATTTACATTTTGAGTGAAAATTTGCTAGTCTTTATCCCTTTTTTGCCTTACTACCTACGAGTGCTTATTATCTTTAAGGCATGTTTAGGAGACAGCCGCTTGTGCAGTGTGAAAAGCCTGCACACAGGAGTGGCCGGCACATGGAACCACCCGCATTGCATTTCTGTCGCGCCACAAATAAAATGGCCGATTAGGACCGGCTGGAGGTCCTGCTCAAGCCCTCGGTTCTCGGTTGTGGCTTTGACCAAGTGCAAGTGCCTAGAATTCTTGAGTCTTGCTGGGGACCCTACACAAGCAGGATCCGCAGTTGGTGGGACAGGGAGCAGCCCTAGCAGCTCCCGCCTTGCTCTGGGGTGAATTCTCTCAGAGTTCTGAGTGCGGTTTGCGCTGGCTGGATGTTTCTTTGATGTGACCAGTTCTACGCAGTGCACAGGGTCCTCGTTTTCCGTGTTTTGGTCTGGTCAGACCCCACCCCACCCCAGTTCTTCAAGGGGAGTCAGAAGTAAAGAATAAAATCAGAGTGAAAGCTTTGACCTGAGTTGTTGAGCGCACGTGTTTTACTGTTCTGTGTTAGCGCCGGAATCTCTGGCCTGTGTTTGGGTGTGCCGTAGTAGTTGTTGACTGGGGGAAACACTGTCATAAATGGTACGAATGATGAGTTATCTCTTCCAAAATGTGGTAGTACCCCTCACTGCCGTGGACACGTTCCAGGAGCCCCAGGGAGGGAGGCTTGCAGTCCTGGGTGGCACTGGACGCCGTGCACGAGAGAACTTTCATGGAAAGTGGAATTGAAAGATAAATTTGGGAGCAGGCATTGTGGCACAGTGAATTACGCCACGGCTCAGGATGCCCGCGTCCCACATTGGAGTTCTTGGGTTTGAACGTTGGCTCCACATCAGTTTCCAGCTTCCTGCTAACTTGCACCCTGGAAGGCAGCAAGTGGAGATGACTCAAGTCCTTGGGTCCCTGCCACCCACACAGGGACCAAGCCGAGTTCCTGGCTCCTGACTTCAGCCTAGCCCAGCCCAGCCCCGCGTGTGTGTGTGTGTGTGTGTGTGTGTGAGAGAGAGAGAGAGAGAGAGAGAGAGACACAGAGAGAGACTGTTAAATACTTAAAAGATGTTTGTATCAGCACCAAAAAATTTGAAAGCTGCGTGTGATATTTTTTCGTGGCATGCATTTCACAACTCTCACTTCAGGCAAATAAAACTTTAGGTGAACCGTTCTGAGCCTGGTGGGGATTACCTCTGATTTTCTGGGGGAGAAAGCAGTATTTGAAATTCAGTGTTACAGAGAGGGTGGGAGAGACAGATCTCCCATCCACTGGTTCACACCCTCGTTGGCCACAAAGGCAAGCACTGGCCGTGTGGAAGCCAGGAGGCAGGGGCTCCATCTGGTCTCCCATGTGGGTGCAGGGGCCCAAGCACTGGGGCCATCTTCCACTGCTCTCCCAGGGTGCTAGCAGGGAGCTGGATCGGAAGTGGAACAACAGGGGCTTGAACTGGTGCCCATGTGGGATGCCAGCCTGGCTGGGTCTTGCCTGTAGCTTGTCGTGATGGCGGATGTGGCTATGAAGTTGATGATTTCTGGGTGGAGGTTGGTGTGAAACAAAGGCGGAGACTGATTCTCGTGGCCCGCCCCAGAGGGCTGTGGTGGTGTGAGGGAGCCCAAGCCGGTGTGCTTGGCGAGGTGCTGGCATTTTCAGCGCCGACTCCAGCCAGAGGCTCTGAGCACAGCTCTGCCGCCGTCGTTGGGAAGATGGCTGTGTTAATTAACTCCTTGTAAATAGCGTGGCTCCTAGGGAAGGCGAGGACGAAAATGTCAGATTTCATACAGTACTGGGGGAGGGGTGGCCACTGCCCTGATGTCCAGCCCGGGCCCAGACTGGCAGCCTGGAGTCTGGATTTGGTGCCAGAGTGGCCGGTCTGAGCTGTGGGGCAGGTGCCTCAGCTGGGGTTCTGCAGGGAGGGCCCCACAGAGGATCCGGACAGGGTGTTCTCCACCCCCACCCCCGTGAAAGCTGCACGCGCACCGTAAGCCACTTTTCTTTAATGGAAGGCATATATTTATGTAAGCCGATGCCTGATCTTTCCTTTGATTGCGTGATGGAGATTCTGCTTATCAATTTTTCAGGAAGCCATCTAATTATACAAATTAAAATTCAAAGGAAAGCAAAAAGAATGATTATGCCTCACTTGGGGGTTGGGGGCGGGGAGTGGGTCCGCCATGCTGTCATGTTTCATCTCGCGCCCGAGCTCTGGGTCGCGGGAGGGGCGGCCGGGCCTGGCTCAGGCTAGGGCAGCCTCTGTCTGTGACACTGTGTCCACCTTTGCCGGGGCAGGAGGCCTCTCACCTGGTCGCCAGCCATCCTGAAGCTGGGGTTCCTGAGAAGCGTGGGACCCACCGGCGGGGTCACCCCACCCTCTGAGGGCAGCCCCCACCTCTGGCTGGGCCAGTATGGTTTACAGGGAGGGGCTCATAGGGGACTCCTCATGTTGGAAAGAACTGAATTTCGCTGGGATGCTGCATTAAGTATTTATGTGATGGGAAACTGTTCTTTTTCCTAGCTTTTTTTTTTTAATTATATAATTATCATCATAAATCTTTAGGAGTCCTGTTGCTGGGAAATTAGCCATTAACTACCAGGAAGTCGCCTACCTTTAAATCCTCAGACCTGCAGCCTGACCTTTGATGAAGTAACTCCCAGCGTTTTGCATAATTGATGAGCGTGCATCATAACCCTCGCTTTAACCCTGTGCTCTCTCGGGCTCCTGTCCCCTTCCGTCTGCCGAGTAGCTGAGGACAACTTTGCGAGTGTGTGTCCTGCTTTCAGAATCACACCAGTTAGGTTGCATTCTCTGAAGAGCTCATAAGGTGGGATTCAAAGTACTGTGTAGTTTTTTTAGAGTTGTATTTATTAGAGAGAGAGAGAGAGAGATTGTCCATTGATTGATTCATGCCTCTAAATGGCCCCAGCGGCCAGGCCACAGCCAGGAACCCAGAGCTCCCGTCTGGGTCTCCCATGTTCTTGGACGGTCATCTGCTGCTTTCCCTGGTTCGTCAGCAGGGAGCTGCATGGGAAGTGGAGTTGCCGGGACTCGAACCAGCGCTCCCATTTGGGGATACAGGATGTAGGGAGCAGAGCTCCACCTGCTGCATGCAGCACAGGGCCGACTGCAAGGGGTTGTCCACATTTTAGCAGACGAGCGCACTCGGATGGGGTGCCAGTGGATGATTGGAGCCCTGACTGTGCGTTGGCTGAGAGCAGACAGGTCAGACCTGCAGCA